>NC_044037.1:54960370-55274290 GCF_901765095.1 Microcaecilia unicolor
CTGAGAGAAGAAAATGGAGAGAGAACCCTAAGCACCAGTATGTCAGGGTACTGAAACATATTGGCAAGAATTTCCATGACTGAGAAGGAGGAGAGTAGACAAATCGCCTCAACTTCTACTTTGAAGTTCGGGCAGAGTGATGATGTTCTAACCCATCCAGTTCCTAAGTAACCTCCTGCAGGTGGGTTAATAACATTAGCGCCAATAATTTTGCCAATATAGGCAAACTGAATAGGGACAAATGCTACTTGGAGTCCATTATATCTAATATATCTGCTTTCAGAACTGAACATACATCAACCCTCTTTAAGGGCATATAGCCCAAGGCTAGTGATAAATTGATCAGGCACTGAAAGTAATCCACTACTGCATCAATTATTGAATGAACAGCTGCTATTGGATAGAAATCTAATCTGCAATTGGCAGAACTCAGTTATATACTATCATCATCTACTCATATAGCATCTATAAGAACTGAAGGACTATTGACCTTTACATTAAACAAAAATTTTGAAATCTCCTGAGGTTGCAAGGGATAAGCACAAATTTTCTTTAGTAGATTCCAGTAAGGTTCCTAACAATGGTAAACAATTCATGTCTATTTGACTCTACACAAAGACACCTAGTAGTGTTTAACATATTACCATATTGCTGTATAGCACTATCAAAAGCAATTTTCACATTCAACTCAAGAGTATTTGTTTTCTCTCAAGCTGACACGATTGTCTCTTTTTATAGATCAAATTATATGTATGCAAAGGGGCATAGTGATTCTTCACAAAATGACTATGAGAGAAGCATAGCTTGCATTCCAAAACCCATCAATCAAGATCGGCATTATCTGATTAAGGAGTTCAGCCAAATGTTCAGACTGCAAAAATGTAATGTCCTCACTAAACGAACCAGCCTGCCATTAGCATGATAGGTTACTAAATGCAGTGCTACATCAGAATTGGGACATAACATTATTGGGTTGAAAAGACCAGGCCCAAACTTGGCCTTTAAATTATGTTGGTATAACCAGCTAAATTCTAGAGCTGACTGCCACCAAATATAATCAGTCTCTTTGGAAGTTGTTGCTTTGCCAAAAAATGTGGAGATTAAAACAATTTAACACTAATCTCCATATTAATGGACAAAAGTAATGCCAATTATCCAGTCAATTTCTCTTGAGTTGTAGATGGAGGATGGCATATTAAGCAAATGCCCCAATCCAAACTGCCCACTAGTAAATTCTCAAAGTCTGATACATTGCCGATACTTATATTGCAACACTCCTTTTAAAGACTGATCATATTGAAAATGTTCATAATTGATGGAACATAAAAGAGATCAGTCTGATAACCAACTAAATAACTATGTATAAATGATGTCTTTGAATGGAAAAATGTGTATTGATGAGCAAACAATTTAAGTTTGATGAAGGCTATGAACTATTTGTTTCAGCTCTGTCTGGGATAATGTGGGATACAAATGTCATGATAAAATAAATAAATAAATAGGCTGATTTTTACACGTGAAATAGTTCAGTTAACTTATTTTTTTTTTCTGTCTTCCTCTTATTTCTTTATAATTTCACTTTCCTGCATGTGTGTCTCTCTTCATTGCCCGTTTCTCCACAGCTTATCTTCTCTAACTTTTTTCTAGCATTACCTTCTCCCACCACTTCTTTTCCTCTGCCTCTTCTTTTTCTACACTTTCTCACCTTTATATCTCCTCTTCTCATCATGACCCCACTGTTCTTTCACATTTCTGTAAGTCCCCTCCTTTCCCAATTCCACAACCTCCTCCCTAATCATCTCTTTCAGCTTCTCTACCCTCTTCAGCTTTTGTCCCTTCTCCCAGCCTCTCTACCTATTTTACTTCCTCTCTTCCAGATCGTACCTCCTTATTTCATTTCCCTTCCCTCTCTCATTTCCTCTTATCCTCACAGTCTGTTTCTACACCCGTCCACAGCACCATCTCCGATCTCTCTTCCTCTGTTTCTCCCAGCCCTTATCAGCAACATTCTCTCTCCCAAGGAAGTAATCCCTTTCATTTTCCTTCATCCCTTCCTAATGCCTCTATCAGGTCCTCAATTCCTTTAAGACTCCTCATAGCTTCTCTTATTCCTTTTTCCATTTCATGATTTCTGCCTATAGCTGTTCCCCTCCCCCTTAAAGTCCATTGGCTAGAGTTCCTTAGCCAACAGTCTGCGATGGAAAGTGGGAAGAGTAGCAGAGAAACAGTCTTCCATCCTGCCCTCTCCTGAGGCCCTGAAGCATAGAGCTCTCAGCTATCAACTCAGTGGAGTGCAGAACAGAATATTAGGATTGCATAAGCACCAACAAAGCCCTCAGAGCTGGTACCTATAGTTCTATGAACAGCAGTAGAGTTTTGTTTGGGTATGTGGTAACATGAATGAGGTCTGGATAAACAGTGGTAATATGAATAGGGCCTGGATAAACAGAGCCATATAATGAGTTAAAGGTGAATGCAAATATATTTTAATAAAAGTGCTGGGAAAGGGCTCTGACCTGGGTCCCCAGAGTTTCCAGCACAGTCTTTAGCAAGATACCAGATGGCATCCGGCCAGGTCAAAGATATAGTTCTGCAAGGTTCTAAGTTGAACTTGGTCTACCTGACTGTCAAAGTTGCAGTTCATACATACATGGTAGAGGCACTGGCATAGCCACAGGTGGGCCTGGGTGGGCACAGGCTCGGGCACAGGCTCAACTATTTTGGACTCAGGCCCACAAACCAGCCGCACAGCACTAATGTGGCTGGAGGAAATCTCCAAGCCCCATCAGCTGAAGACGCCTAGCGTCTCTCCCTCCAGGAAATGGGGGGGGGGGGCACACTTAATTCCACTCCCCTGCCCTCATTACCTTTAAATCCTTTAGGAGTCCTTTTACCGAGCAGCAAGAAAAAGGGCCCTGCGGTAGCGGAGGGGGCCATATTTCCCACACGCCAGGGTCCTTTCAATGACAGCGGGTAAAAAGCACCTACAAAAATGGCCAAGTGGTTATATTACTATTACCACGTGGCCATTCGGGGGGGGGGGGGGCAGAACTTACCACCACCCATTGAGGTAGTGGTAAGGGCTCCCGCAGTAACCAGGCGATGCCCAATTACTGCCAGGTTAGTGCCATGCTATAAAATAAAAAAAATATTTTCCAGTGCACCGGAAATAGCATGTGCTCGAAACCGTGTTGGGCCAGCAGTAGTTCCCGGTTACCATGCGGTAAGCCTGCATTGAGCTTACCAATGCTTTGTAAAAAGCCCACTAGTTCTTCACTAGCAGTGAGCAGCAACATATCCCCCCTGCTTGTGCTGGCCCTGAGCCTTTCCTCTGATGCAACTTCCTGTTCGCAAGACCAGAAAGTTGTGTTAGATGGAAAGCTTGGAGCCTGTGTGAGCAAGGGGAATGAGTTGCTGCTAGCTATCGGTGAAGATCTAAAGGATTTAAATGTACCAGGGGAGGGGGACAGGGGAGTGGAGTTATGTGACCCCTGATTTGGGGGGGGGGAGGGAGAGATGCCAGGCAGAAGGCCGGTGTTGTCAATGCGAAGAAATGCAAAGTGATGCATTTAGGGAGTAGAAACCCACGAGAGACTTATGTGTTAGGCGGTGAGAGTCTGATAGGTACTGAGGGGGAGAGGGATCTTGGGGTGATAGTATCCGAGGATCTGAAGGCGACGAAACAGTGTGACAAGGCGGTGGCCGTAGCGAGAAGGTTGCTAGGCTGTATAGAGAGAGGTGTGATCAGCAGAAGAATGGAAGTGTTGATGCCCCTGTACAAGTCGTTGGTAAGGCCCCACCTGGAGTATTGTGTTCAATTTTGGAGGCCGTACCTTGCGAAGGATGTTTAAAAAATGGAAGCGGTGCAAAGAAAAGCTACGAGAATAGTATGGGATTTGCGTTCCAAGACGTATGAGCAGAGACTTACTGACCTGAACATGTATACCCTGGAGGAAAGGAGGAACAGGGGTGATATGATACAGACATTCAAATACTTGAAAGGTATTAATCCGCAAACAAATCTTTTCCGGAGATGGGAAGGCGGTAGAATGAGAGGACATGAAATGAGATTGAAGGGGGGCAGACTCAGGAAAGATGTCAGAAAGCATTTTTTCACGGAGAGGGTGGTGGATGCTTGGAATGCCCTCCCGCGGGAGGTGGTGGAGATGAAAACGGTAACGGAATTCAAACATGCGTGGGATATGCATAAAGGAATCCTGTGCAGTAGAAATGGATCCTCAGAAGCTTAGCCGAAATTGGGTGGCGGAGCAGGTAGGGGAAGAGAGGTTGGTGGTTGGGAGGCGAGGATAGTGGAGGGCAGACTTATACAGTCTGTGCCAGAGCCAGTGATGGGAGATGGGACTGGTGGTTGGGAGGCGGGAAATACTGCTGGGCAGACTTGTACGGTCTGTGCCCTGAAAAAGGCAGGTACAAATCAAGGTAAGGTATACACATATGAGTTTATCTTGTTGGGCAGACTGGATGGATCATGCAGGTCTTTTTCTGCCGTCATCTACTATGTTACTATGTCATGCCCACCCACTTTAGGCTCAGCACACCCAAAATTGGATGTCTGGCTATGCTTCTGGGTGGAGGCATATGCAGAAGGGTTCAGGGCCGCCATTAGGCCCGGGGCAGAGTCGTCATCGCTGCCGAACCCCCCCCCCCCCAAAAAAAAAATCATCATCTCCACCACCCTCTTCCCTCCCTCCCACCCATTCACCCACCCACCCGAAGTGCCTTGACTGGCCCTGCCAGCTGCAGGCAGTGCAGCTCCTTCCTCTGCCCAACATTGCATGTCCCAGCGGCTGCTTTCCTCAGGTCGCACATGCTCGGTCTCAAAACTGAGCATGCGCAGCCTGAGGGCCCAGCAGCTGCTAGGCAGGCAATGCAAGGGAGGCCCGGCGCCGGAGTTTTCTCTCTTCTGCTCCTGTGGGGATGTGATCACCCGGGTCCCATCAGGAGCAGGAGAGAGAGAGAAAGAGAGAGACCCCTGCGCTGGGCCCACCCTGGAGGCCCGGGCTTGGGGAATTTTGCCCTCCCCTCTCGGTGGCAATGGTGGGGCTTCACTGCTACCCTCTGGGTCTCCTCACCCTAGCTGTGCCCTGAGCTTTTATATTCCCTAGACCATGCTCTCCTAACCTCAGCCTCTCCCATGTCACTTCCCCCCTGGATAGGAATGTGAGGGTTAAGGTGGTTCTGCCACTGTGAGGGAGTTTCATGAAGGGGGAGTAGTAGCTTAGCTTCCTTTAGACTCCCTCACAGGGTGCTTATAGGTTGCCTTGAGATATGCAAATGTATCATGTCAATACAATGAATGGTGTAGTTTGAAAACATATAAACCGACATAATTGAGCTTATAAATACATATGATTTATCTAGGTTAACTTTAAACATACAGCCGTCAAAAAGCTATTAGAAATTATTGGCATTAGCTACAGCTTATTCTGAGTCATGCATTTCCAGGCTATACATAGTAAACTGTACATATTTTCATCTGACTTCTTTAAAATGTTATACATTGTTGCAATCAAGGTATCAAAGCACATCAGACTCATAACATGATTTATAATTTCCCCACTGAGTAGAACACTATGATCACCATTGTTAGAAAAAGCTTATTTGGCAGGTTAAGAAACAGACTGTAGAACAGACATAATGGTAGAAGTAGTGCCTTTTCATGGAAAAACAAAATTCGTATATATATGAGCTCCCTCTAAGGGCCAGATTCTACATATGGTGCCTAGAAAATTCTTGCAGAAAACATATCCGCCTAAGCGTATTCTATAAGGGGTGCCTAGATTTAGGTACGGCATATTAGAATACGCTTTAGTTGATATCCTAGCATCTAAAACTACGTGCCTCCATTTATACCAATGAAAACATGGCGTAAATCCCAACACATAGATTTAGGTGCAGAGGGCCATGTTCTATGACAATGCATGTAAATTTTGAAACGCCCAAGAAATGCCCATTTCCCCACCCATGACCACTCCCCTTTTTGCCTGCTCACATTGAAATTTTGGCGCACTGCATTACAGAATACGCTTAGGGAGTTGTGCTCATTATTGCTGATCGACTTGTTAAGCCAATTAAGTTATGTGCATTGTTACAGAATATGCTTGAATTTCGGCACAGATCTATTACTACTACTTATCATTTCTATAGCGCTACCAGATGTATGCAGCACTGTACACTGGACATGAAAAGACAGTCTCTGCTCGACATAGCTTACAATATAATTAGGACAGACAAATAAGGGATAAGGGAATTACTAAGGTGGGAATGATAAAACATGGGTACTGAACAAGTGAGTAAGGGTTAGAAGTTAAAAGCAACATCAAAACGTGGGCTTTTAGCCTAGATTTGAAGATGGCCCGAGATGGAGCTTGACGTACCAGCTCAGGAGTCTATTCCAGGCATATGGTGCAGCAAGATAAAAGGAACAGAGTATGGAGTTAGCAGTGGAGGAGAAGGGTGCAGATGAAAGAGTTTTACCCAGTGAATGGAGTTCCTGGGGAGGAATGTAGGGAGAGGTAAGAGTGTCGAGGTACTGAGGAGCTGCAGACTAAATGCACTTGTAAGTCAATAAGAGGAGTTTGAACTGTATGTGGAAATGGATAGGGAGCCAGTGAAGTGACTTGAGAAGAGGGCTAATACGAGCATAGCGACACTGGCAGAATATAAGTCATGCAGCAGAACTTTGAACATATTGAAGGGAAGAGAGATGGTTTAGTGGGAGACCTGTGAGATGCAAGTTGCAATAGTCTAAGCGAGAGGTAATAAGTGTGTGGGTAAGGGTTCTGGTAGTGTGCTCAGAAAGGAAAGGACGAATTTTGGTGATAATATAGAGAAAGAAATGACAGGTTTTAGCAGTCTGTTGAATATGTGCAGAGAAGGGGAGAGAGAGGAGTCGATGACGACCCCAAGGTTACGAGTTGATGAGACAGGGAGGATGAGATCTCTAGGCACGCTATATAAAATCTGGGGGTAAATCAGTGTTTCCCAATATGAGCCCATTTTAACGCTTAAAAAATTCACATGACCTTGGATAATTAAGAAACAAAATAGCAGACCTCCACTCCTCATCTCCCAACATCTCATTCCAGTACCTCATTCCTCAGTTCCAAAGTTTGACTACAGTGGCAGTACAGGTGGTGGTGGCAGCAACACTTATTAAGGTGCGTTAGCATTTTTAATGCACCTACAATTTGCGCGTGCGTTAACTGTATAGGCACCTATAGGGATATTGTAGGCGCGTACACAGTTAACATGTGTACATGGTTAACCCGCATTAAAAACATTAACGCGCCTATAACGCGGCTTAGTAAACATGGATGTATAATGTATTAAGAGTGGGAGCCACAAATATACCAACATTGCTCAAATGCTCAGCGCTCACAAAATTAACTTTAATCCTTATCTATGATCTCAGTGATGACTCTTTTCATATGAGCATAAAGCTCATACATCACCTTCCTCCTCATCAGTAAAAGAAAATGTTTTTTTCCCTACAGGCTATTTTATTATATTAACAAAACAAAAAGTTTTTCTTTGACCGATGAGACGGCAGACGAGTCATGAGCTGTACGCTCATGTGAAAAGAGTCGCTGCTGAGGTCATAGATAAGGATTAAAGTTAATTTTGTGAGTGCTGAGCATTTGAGCAAGACTGCTACTAGTAAGGCACTGGTAACAGTGGTGATCCGGTGGGAAGAAGAGCAACCCTCAACCTGTGGTCCCCATCCTCTGATAATATGACCTCATAGTTTGGGGACCGCTGTTATAAGGCATAGTTCTCAAAAAGTGACATAAAGCTGAAAATTCAACCAAGCAGCTATTCAAAATAGTAAACAGCCTACTGCAAACCCCACAACAGAACCAGCCTTCCCAGTCACAATTAACCAGCAATGATTCCGCCAACAAAATTAAAGGTCTCCATCGGGACCTACAGACAGTCCCATCAAAATTCCTACCAGCTAATAAAGAGAACACTCTCTCTCTCTTCCCTGCCATGAACAGTCATATAGAACTCATTCAACCAGGTCACAGAGGAAGATCTTGAAAATATCCTGAAAGATCTACAGCTTATAATTTGTCCTCTTGATCCCTGCCCAGAAAAGATTGTAAAACGAGTGAGCACAGACCTCATTGAAGGAGCCACTAAAATTGTTAACTCCTCTCTTATGGAAGGGCAGCTGCCAACAACACTAAAAAGAGCTGTGGTATGCCCCCTACGAGCTTGTCACTGGACCAGGACAAGCTTGAAAAGTACTGACTATTCTCTAATGTTCCTTTCCTGGCAAAACTTACAGAACAGACAGTCTGTAGGCAACTCAATGACTTGCTAATTGAAAGTAATTGGCTAGACCCATGTCAATCTGGTTTCAGACCTGGGTATGGAACAGAGGCAGTTCTTGGGCCCCTTCTTGATGATCTGCACAGAAACTGTGACAGGGGATCTTGCCTTGATACTGAGGTTGCTCAATTTCTCGGCAACCTTCGACACCATGGATAAAGTAAACCCTGGATTCTACAAATCATATGTACAAATCAGCACATGTAGTTGATTTGCGTGTGCAACCTAATTGCTTAACAAGCCAATCAGTACCAATAATTGGCTGCTAACATCCAATTATTGGCGTTACTTGGCCTTAATTGGGATTTACATGCAGTTTGCATTCTATAACGATCCACGTGTAAATCCTAATTCATACATGTTTTTGGGGGGGCATGGCTATGGGCATTTTTGGGGTGTTCTGGGGCATTTCAAAATTTTGTGTGCGTAAATATAGAGTTCAGCTGAACCTTGCCTAATTTAGGCACCGGCACTTATACCTGCTTTTAGCACTCAGCACATAAAAGTTTTGGCACCGATTTTTAGGTGCCATTTATAGAATTGACCCCCAAGCGCCAATTCTATAACAGCAATTATGCACATAACTGCCATTATAGAATACTAGTATAAGGCCCATTTCTGACACAAATGAAACGGACGCTAGCAAGGTTTTCCTCAGAGTGTGTATGTTTGAGAGAGTGTATGTGAGAGTGACTGTGTGAGAGAGAGAGTGAATGTGCGAATGTGTGTGTGTGACAGAGAGAGAGAGTGAGTCTGGGTGTGAGTGTGTGTGTGAGAATGAGAATGTGTGTGAGTGCGTATGTGAGACACAGTGAATGTGAGAGAGAGAGTGTGTTTCACACAGATACACTGTGTTACATTCTGTTACACTCCTCTAGAGGTGCAGCCTGCTTGCGCAGGGTGTGGGCATTCGAGGATGCGGTGGCCATCTTGGATGTGGGATAGGGCAGCCATCTTGGAGATGGGCGTCTCAGGTTGTGGCAGCCATCTTGAAGTTGGGCAGCTTCAGGAAGGAAGCCCATATTTGGGCGTAGAGCATCTCCTCTGATGGGGGCAGCCATCTTGGATCAGCTGCACATGTTTTAGCCTAATTCCTATACTAATATTTTTTTTTTATTTGTACCCCGCATTTTCCCACTCATGGCAGGCTCAATGCGGCTTAGGTACTTATTTGTACCTGGGGCAATGGAGGGTTAAGTGACTTGCCCAGAGTCACAAGGAGCTGCCTGTGCCTGCAGTGGGAATCGAACCCAGTTCCCCAGGACCAAAGTCCACCACTATTTAAAGCCCTGCCACCAGTCCTTCCATGCTTCGGCTTCTAGTGCTTAGAGGTCGTGGTGTACGTCTGTGTTCTACAGCTGGCTATCTTTGTTCCTGTGATTCCTGTGTACCAGACCCTGGATTGTTTCCTGACTAAGCGCTGTGTTGCTGCCTGCCTAGACCTTGGACTGTTTTTCTGACTATTCGCGGCGCTGCTGATTCCTTTACTCCTGGATGGTGTCTGCTCTCCCTGCCTGTCGGGTAAGTGGCCGTGCAACCCCGCCGTTTCTGGAAGTCCTGGTGGCCGCCTGCACCTGGGGGCTCAACTCCCGGGGAATGGCGGTCGCTTCCAAGGTGAAGCTAGGGGTTGTCTGGCTGCCTGACCGAGTGTGGTGTCACTCCATCTTCGCCGTGCTCAGTCGGGGCACAAGGGCTCACATTCCCAGACATAACACACTGTGTGTGTGTGTGTGAGTGAATGTGTGTGAGACAGAGTGTGAGACAGAGTATGTGTGCGATACACAGACTCTCTTTGAGACAGAGAGAGTGTATGAGACTGAGTGTGTGAGACCGAGAGTGTGTGAGAGTGACTGTGTGACACATAGAGTGAATGTGATACAGTGTGAGACATAGTGTGAGAGACTGTGTGAGAGTGAGAAAGACACTGACTGAGAGAGTGTGTGTGAGAGAGAGAGTGTGTGTGTGTGACAGAGATACCTCCCCCTCCCTCTGTGATCGCAGGACCCCCTCCCCCTGTGGTCTCAAGATCCCCTCCCCCCTCTCAGGTCTGAGGACCCCCTCCCCCTCTCTGTGTTCCCCTCCCCTCCTCTGTGGTCTCAGGACCCCCTGCCTCTCCCCCCCCCTCTGCGTGGTTGGCTGCACCGTGCGAGTGTGTGTGTGTGTGACAGAGAGAAAGTGAGACTGGGTGCAAGTGTGTCTGTGAGAAAGAGAGAGTGTATGTGTGATTGTCCTCTCTCCCCTGCCCCCCCTCCAGCCACCCAGTGGTTCTCCTCTCTCCTCTTGCCCCCCTCCAGCCACCCATTGATTCTCATCTCCCTTGCCCCTCCTCCAGCCACCCAGCGATTCTCCTGTATCCCTTCCCACCTCGAGCCATGCAGCGATTATGCTCTCTCCCTTGCCCCCTCCAGCCAGCCAGCTATTATGCTCTCTCCCCTGCCCCCCTTCAGCCACCCAGCGATTGACTTGTGTCCCCTGCCCCCCTCCAGCCACCCTGCGATTCCCCTCTGTCCCCTGCCCCCCCTCCAGCCACCCACCGATTATACTGTGTCCCCAGATTAGATCCGTTGAAGTGGCGGCATTATTGAAAGCCCTGGCCATCCACGGAGTCAGCTTCAGAACGTTGGAGGTGAGTTCGTCCCCTCAGTGCTGCCTTCTGATTACCCGCCCTCGACGTCATCATGTTTTGACGCGAGGGCGGGGCAGAGAGAGAGATGTGACACCGTTACGAACCTTTCAAACCCTTCACTGAAGCCATGGAGTCAGCTTCAGAACGTTGGAGGTGCTTTTTATTATAGTAGACTAGCATAAGTCCACAGTTATGTGCTTTAATTTAGGTGCGAGCACTGATGCCAGCTCAATGGCTGGTGTAAATGCTTGCAGATATGTGCGTAACTGTTAGTATTCAATAAAGCGAAAGTGCCAGGCTTGCCTCTGATCCACCCAGGCCCCTCCCTGGTCCATGCCCTCTTGAAGTTGCGTGCTATGGATTTTGTGCATGCAATTTGCAGAATCCTGATGAAAGGCAGTTACTTATATAGCTGCTAATTAGTGCCAATTTATTTATTTACTAGGATTTATAAGTCAAACATAAGCAATATACAATTAAAGAAGTAAAAATATCCACACAACAATACAAAATATGGCGTGGAGGGGCATAATCGAACGGAAACGCCTATCTCCATGGGCGTTTATCTCCAAGAACGGGTCTTTGAAGGGGCGGGCCGAACCGAATTTTTGAAAATATGGACGTTTTTGAGCTGGGTGTTTGTTTTTTTTAGCAATAATGGAAACTAAAAACGCCCAGTTCAAAAACATCCTAATCCAAGCCATTTGGTCATGGGAGGGGCCAGGATTCGTAGTACACTGGCCCCCCTGATATGCCAGGACACCAACTGGGCACCCTAGGTCAGTGCGGTGGACTTCAGAAAAAGCTCCCACATGCATAGCTCCCTTACCACGGGTGCTGAGCTCCCAACCCCCCTCCCCCAAAACCCACTACCCACAAATGTACAACACTACCATAGCTCTTAGGGGTGAAGTGGGCACCTACATGTGGGTACAGTGGGTTTTGGAGGCCTCCCATTTACCAGCACAAGTGTTACAGGTGGGGGGGGGGGATGGGCCTGGGTCCACCTGGCTGAAGTGCACTGCGGTACCCACTAAAAGTGCTCCAGGGACCTGCATACACGCAGGCCTCTAGGACTGGTTGCTGTTATATAACATTGACACACCAGTTGACACCTGAAGACTAATCTCTCCGAAAACGTCCTTTATTGGAATAACCGCCTTTACTCTCAGTTAACTGCAGATCAGAGGTTGTGCCCCACTGGCAACGAGTTTCCCTGGTACTGAGATTAGCAGTAGGTCAGAGCTGGCAGAATGCTGTACAATGCCCTCTTTCAGCCACATTCAAGGGAAGAACTAAGTTGTCTAGCGTGGCTAACACAGGAAAGGGAACTAAAACGGGCTTACAAAAATGGCCACTACCACATGGACTACAGCAGGAAACACAACAGGGCACACTCTGACCCAGTAGGCAGGGGGAAAAGCACCATGGGAGAAGAGCCTACCAACTACCAACATTGTGAGTTTCCTGTTGCGGTTATTGGTGAGCCCTTAGGTTCCCTGAGGCCCGGTACGACCTCCGAGGACCGCCGCGCACCCCGAATCTTCACCCGCGGCGACCGCCGTTCACCGAGGGTTGAGCCCCCAGCTGCAGGCGGCCAGCAGGACTGCTGGAACCGCGGGGTGACGGTCGGCCTGGCTGGTAGTCCGCAACTTAGTCTCTAAAGGGCAGCTAGCAAGGACGGCTAGCGCAGAAAAGGAATGCAGTCACTGAGGATGGCTAGCAAGGACGGCTAGCTGGAAGAGGACACAGTCTCTGAAGGTGGCTAGCAAGGACGGCTAGCTTGAAGAGGAACACAGTCTCTGAAGGTGGCTAGCAAGGACGGCTAGCTGGAAGAGGACACAGTCTCCGAAGGTGGCTAGCAAGGACGGCTAGCTTGAAGAGGAACACAGTCTCTGAAGGTGGCTAGCAAGGACGGCTAGCTTGAAGAGGAACACAGTCTCTGAAGGTGGCTAGCAAGGACGGCTAGCTTGAAGAGGAACACCGTCTCTGAAGGTGGCTAGCAAGGACGGCTAGCTGGAAGAGGACACAGTCTCCGAAGGTGGCTAGCAAGGACGGCTAGCTTGAAGAGGAACACAGTCTCTGAAGGTGGCTAGCAAGGACGGCTAGCTTGAAGAGGAACACCGTCTCTGAAGGTGGTTAGCAAGGACGGCTAGCTTGAAGAGGAACACAGTCTCTGAAGGTGGCTAGCAAGGACGGCTAGCTGGAAGAGGACACAGTCTCCGAAGGTGGCTAGCAAGGACGGCTAGCTTGAAGAGGAACACAGTCTCTGAAGGTGGCCCTTCCGATCCACTGTGTGGGCTTCTGACATACGAAACGGAAGCACTGGACTCTTCCCGCTCCGTTGTTTAAATCCCTCGCCAGTCCATCCCCTTCCAATCAGCTGGAGCCAATCCCCCCGGCCTAGGCAGGCAAGGGATGCCTGGATTGGCCAGCCTGCCAGGCAGGCGGGGTCTCCTCATCAATGCGCCAATCCGGCGTGAGTAGGCGGGGCTGGCTCGCTGGTCCGCTCCAGCGCAGGGAGACGACGACGCCGGTGCCGCCATCTTGGCCGGCGTATCCTCTTCTCCGAGGCCGGCGCTCGCTCCAGCGGATCGCCGGCCTCGGAGCGGCCCACGGCAGCGCCGGCCCCATCGGCGGCTCGTCTTCGCCGCCCTGGATCCCGTGGCCTCCGTCGACCTTCGCTCCCCGCTGCGGGAGCCCAGGTAAGGGCCCGGAACGGGACAGTATCCTCCCCGGATGCCCCCTTTTCCCTGGGCCCGGGTTTGGAAGGATACCGGGCGTGGAAGGCTTTGACTAACTCTGGAGCATGTACATTCGCCGCGGGCTCCCAGGAGTTGTCTTCGGGGCCAAAATTCTTCCAGGACAATAAGTAATATAGCTTTCCTCGCTGTCTTTTTGCATCCAGGACGTCGTCCACTTCAAACTCTGGATCGGGATCTGCTTCTAGATCTTCGGTCTCCTGCCGTTGAGGATGCCATCGAGACCCTCGAAAACTCTTCAATAAGGAAATATGGAAAGCGTTATGCACCCGCAGGGTACTAGGTAACCGCAACCGATATGTCACAGCTCCAAGTCGGGATTGGATTGCAAAGGGTCCAATGTACCGAGGTCCCAATCTACGGGAGGGCACCCGAAGCCGGAGGTATTTCGTGCTTAACCATACCTTCTGCCCTGGTTGCAAGACGGAAGCGGTTCTCCGATGCCGATCTGCAAAGACCTTGTATTTGGTGGCTGCCTTCTGCAGTTGTTCTCGGGCCATTTCCCAGACTCTTTGCAGATCTGTCAGAGTTACATTGACCATGGGGGTCGGAGATCCAGACGGGAAAGGTGCTGGAAGTCGAGGATGTCGTCCATACACCAAGAAGAATGGAGAGTCTCCCGAGGCCGAGTGGACACTGTGATTATATGCAAACTCGGCCCAAGGAAGTAGGGAGACCCAGTTATCTTGGCGTTTGTTGACAAATGCTCGTAGGAACCCTTTTAACGTTTGGTTCGTCCTCTCGACCATGCCATTGGTTTGGGGATGGTATGCTGATGAGAAATGGGTCTTCACCCCCAATGCTGTACACAAGGCCCTCCAGAAACGCGAGGTGAATTGGGGGCCTCGGTCACTAATAATCCGAAGAGGCAGCCCATGAAGTCGAAAAATGTGTTGAATGAAGAGTTGGGCTAATGCGACCGCCGAAGGAAGTCCCGGCAAGGGAACGAAATGGGCCATTCGGGAAAAACGGTCAATTACCACCCAAATCACCGTATGTCCCCGGGAACTGGAGAGGTCGGTGATAAAATCCATGGAAAGCTCCGTCCAGGGACCTGTCGGTACGGACAGTGGTTGTAGCTTCCCCATGGGGGTCCCGATCACCGGTTTGGTCCGGGCGCACACAGGACAGGTGGTGACAAATTGAAGAATGTCCCACCTCATCTGAGGCCATTGATACTGTCTGGTAATGAGACGCAGAGTCTTTTGATACCCAAAATGTCCCGCCCATCTGGACGAATGCCCCCATTGCATTACCTTCGCTCGTTCAGCGGCCGGCACTAGTTCTTTCGTAGGAGCGACCTCCCCCACGGCCGCGCTGAGGCATGCCGGATCCAACATGGAATGGGTCTCCTTAGTCTCCTCTGGAACCTCAAATGCTCTGGAGAGGGAGTCCGCAGGGGTATTTTGAGCAGCAGCCCGAAAGACCAATTGAAAATGAAATCTGGCGAAAAACAATGACCACCGGGCTTGTCGGGGATTGAGCCGTTGAGCCTCTTGTAGATACAGTAGATTCTTGTGGTCAGTGATCACCGTGAATCGATGTTCTGCTCCCTCCAGCAGATGTCTCCATTCCTGCAGGGCTAATTTCAATGCTCTCTGTCCCCTACTGTATAATTACATTCCGCCGGGGAGAATCTACGAGAGAAGAAAGAGCAAGGCTGGCGCCGGCCCTTGGAATTCACTTGCGAGAGGACCGCCCCGGCTCCCAACGCGGACGCGTCCACTTCCACAATAAAGGGTTTTTCTGGATCCGGGGCTAACAAAATGGACGCTGAGTTGAATGCCTCCTTTACCTGGCGAAAAGCCACCTGCGCCTCGGGCGGCCAGTCCCGGACCTTCGCGTTTTTTCTAGAGAGCGCTGTCAACGGCGCCGTCAGTTGCGAATACTGGGGAATAAACTGGCGATAGTAGTTCGCGAATCCCAAAAAACGTTGTAGTGCTTTCATTCCCAGCGGTTGTGGCCATTCTCGAATCGCCCGGAGTTTGTCCGGCTCCATCTGTAGCCCTCCGGGTAACAGAATGTGTCCCAAAAATGGTAGCGACCTCTGATGAAAAGCGCACTTGCTGAGCTTAGCAAACAGGCGGTATTATTGTAACCGCTGCAGCACTGCGCTAACATGACCCACATGTTCCGCGGGGTTTTGGGGAAAACACCAAGATGTCGTCCAGATATACAATCACCGTGGAGTTCAGCAAATCCTCGAGCACAAAATTAATAAGTCGCTGAAACACCGCAGGGGCATTACATAGGCCAAATGGCATCACCCGATACTCGAAATGCCCCTCGTGGGTGTTAAACGCTGTCTTCCATTCGTCCCCTCGCCGGATTCGCACTAAGTTGTAGGCCCCCCGTAAGTCCAACTTGGTAAACATCTGGGCTCCTTGCAGCCTGTCAAAGAGTTCGGGAATGAGCGGTAGAGGAAAGCGATCCTTTACTGTGATGGCATTTAACCCCCGATAATCAATACAGGGCCTCAAGGAGCCATCCTTCTTAGTAACAAAAAAGAATCCGGCCCCGGCCGGGGACGTAGAGGGCCGGATGAAGCCTCTTCGCAGACTCTCCCGGATGTACTCCTGCATTGCCTTGGACTCCCCTCGGGACAGGGTATACAGTCGGCCCCGCGGTGGCATGGTATCTGCCATCAAGTTAATGGCACAGTCGAACGACCGATGTGGCGGTAGAACTTCCGCCTCTATTGGACAAAACACATCTGCAAAGTCCCTATAGTCCATGGGCAGGGAGCCCAGCTCTATCCGCGCCCCCCCGGGCATACTAGTAAATGCAGGGCAGCTGCCGGTCCGGCCCTTACAACAGTTCTCCCGACAGGAACTACCCCAGGCTCGGATACTTCCCTCGGTCCAGTCAATAACAGGGCTATGACTCCGTAGCCAGGGCAATCCTAGAACCACTGGATGAATGGTCCGGGATAGTACCAGGAATTGGACTTCTTCCCGGTGATCCTCCCCCACCTGCAATTCCAAAAAGGAGGTGATCTCCGTGACCGGCTGCGGTAAAGTAGTTCCCTGGATGGAGGTTATTTGCAGCGCCAGCCGCCGCGGGAGCGTGGACCAGCCCATCTGTTGTAGCAGTTCACGCCCGATGAAGTTGCCCCCCGACCCAGAGTCCACTAGGGCCCGGGTCTGGATCGCGGTCTCGTGCCACCGTAGTATTACTGGCAGTGTGATCAGGGAATCCGGTAGGGGAGCGGAATGCCCCAAGACCCCTCCCCTCAAGGTGCCTTGGGGGAGACGTTTCCCGCCCGGGAGCGACAGGCTCGAATAAAATGTCCGGCCTCACCACAATAGAGGCACAGTCCGTCCCACAATCGTTTTTTCCTGTCGGAAGGAGCCAGCCGTTGACGGCCCATCACCATAGGCTCCTCTCCATTCTCCTTGGAGTCCCGGTTCCCACGGCGAGGAGACGGCCCCTTAGTAGTCCGGGACGTTCCCCGTGCCCACTTCTGCCGTTCCGCCCGGGCTCTCGCTCGCTCCTGGAACCGGGTATCTACTCGGATACAGAGCGAAATCAAGGCATCCAATTGGCCTGGGACCTCTCGCCCTGCCAATTCGTCCTTGATTCGTTCTTGTAACCCTTCCGTAAAGATGGCCATCAAGGACTCCGGGTTCCAACGGAGCTCCGTGGCTAAAGTCCGGAAACGAATGGCATAATCGGCCACCGTCCCCTCACCCTGATGAATTCGCAGCAGTTCCGACGCCACGGAAGATGGTCTCCCAGGAAGGGTCGAACACCATACGGAACCGGCGCTGAAATTCATTATAGTCATCCAAGATGGGGTCCTGTTGCTCGTTAAGTGGGGCCACCCAGGCCAGGGCCTTCCCTTCGCAAAGGCCCATGATATATCCCACTTTACTTTGGTCCGAAGCAAATGTCTCCGGTTGCATCCGGAAGGCCAAGTTGCACTGATTGAGGAACCCCCGGCAACCTCGGGGGCCCCATTATATCGTGCCGGCTCAGGGAACCGAGGTCCCATGCGGAACCCTCCCGAACGGGGAGCCGCTGCGGCCCCCTGGACCGCAGCGGCCTGGTTCTGTACCTGAAGCGTTGAAAGTTGAGAGCATACGTTCTGGAGCGCCCCCGACAGGGCGTTCAGCTGCTCCTGCTGCTGCTGAAGTACCTTGGCCAGGTCCCATAGATCGGGCTGCGTAGGCGAGCTCATGGCTTCCGTTTCCTGTCCTGTTGCGGTTATTGGTGAGCCCTTAGGTTCCCTGAGGCCCGGTACGACCTCCGAGGACCGCCGCGCACCCCGAATCTTCACCCGCGGCGACCGCCGTTCACCGAGGGTTGAGCCCCCAGCTGCAGGCGGCCAGCAGGACTGCTGGAACCGCGGGGTGACGGTCGGCCTGGCTGGTAGTCAGCAACTTAGTCTCTAAAGGGCAGCTAGCAAGGACGGCTAGCGCAGAAAAGGAATGCAGTCACTGAGGATGGCTAGCAAGGACGGCTAGCTGGAAGAGGACACAGTCTCTGAAGGTGGCTAGCAAGGACGGCTAGCTTGAAGAGGAACACAGTCTCTGAAGGTGGCTAGCAAGGACGGGTAGCTGGAAGAGGACACAGTCTCCGAAGGTGGCTAGCAAGGACGGCTAGCTTGAAGAGGAACACAGTCTCTGAAGGTGGCTAGCAAGGACGGCTAGCTTGAAGAGGAACACAGTCTCTGAAGGTGGCTAGCAAGGACGGCTAGCTGGAAGAGGAACACAGTCTCTGAAGGTGGCTAGCAAGGACGGCTAGCTGGAAGAGGACACAGTCTCTGAAGGTGGCTAGCAAGGATGGCTAGCTTGAAGAGGAACACAGTCTCTGAAGGTGGCTAGCAAGGACGGCTAGCTTGAAGAGGAACACCGTCTCTGAAGGTGGCTAGCAAGGACGGCTAGCTTGAAGAGGAACACAGTCTCTGAAGGTGGCTAGCAAGGACGGCTAGCTGGAAGAGGACACAGTCTCCGAAGATGGCTAGCAAGGACGGCTAGCTTGAAGAGGAACACAGTCTCTGAAGGTGGCTAGCAAGGACGGCTAGCTTGAAGAGGAAGGAAAGAGGCATGTAGCGGCTCGGCTCCACTGCACTGCTGCAGAGTTAGATCGCCGATGGATGGAGGTGGAAGGGGAGTGAGGGGAAAGAAGGCCTGCAGCGCGCTGGCGGGTCACGGGTGGCTGGGAGGTGGGAGAGAGCAAAAACTGCAGTGGTTGGCTGGGGGGGAGGGGAAAAATGTGCAGCATGTCAGCGGGTGGGAGGAGGGAGAGAAATAAACCTACAGCATGCTTGCAGGTTTTCTTGAGGGATCAAGGAGAGAGGGAGAGACAGGAGCACTTGGGATGAGGGTAGGGAGTGAGACAGGGTAGTGCTAGATGGGGTGGAGGAATAATTGTTCAATGTGGGGGGAGGGATGGAGAGATGCTGCAAGGGGAAAGAGAGGGAGAATTGTTGGATAGGGGTGGGATGGGATGGAGAGAGGGAAGGAAAGGCTGCATAGGAGTTAAGTAGTAGTAGTAGTAGTAGTAAAGGACCAGAGAGAAAAAAAAAGTGTTGGACATGGAAGTGGAAGAAAAGGAGGGAGAGAAGAGAGGGGAAATGTTGAACATGGCATTGAGGTGAGTGGAAGGAAATATGGAGAGATGCTGTGTGGCGGGGGGGGGGGGGGGGGGTTGTGAGATGTTAGACCAGGGGCTCAAGGCAGGGAGAGGGAGAAAAGTTGGACATGAAGGTGGAGGAGAGGAAAGGAGAGATGCACAAGTGGGGGAGGGGAGAAAGAGGGAAGATGAATCCAGGGAGAGAAGATGGACAATGGATGGTAGGGAAGAGAAAGGGCAAAATGCTGAACAATGGAGGAGGAGAGGGGAGAGAGATGGGACAGGAAAATGCTGGTGGTAAAAGGGATAGGGAGATATCAGGCTATGAGAAAGAGGGAACAGATGTTGGGCTGGAAGGGTGGAGGGAGGGAGACACTGGGAATGGTGGAAAGCATGGGGGAGAGGCCCAGGGAGTGGAGATGGCAAGGAAATAAATGAGAGAATAGTGATTACAGAGGTAGAAATATGGTAATGGTGCGTAGATTGAAGATGGAAAGGAATGATAGGCTGGGAAGGAGAGAGATGGGGAATGGGAGAGCTAGTGGGTGAAAGGAAATGGAAATGTGATAGATATCTGAAGGAAAAGATTTAGAAAGAGGATGAAATTTGAGTGTACAGAAGCAGAAAAGAAAGAAAGAAAAGAAAGATCAATATTTTAGAGGCAGGTGCAGTGAGGAAATGAAATGATAGGAGAAAAAAGACAAATGGACAGCCGCTTGAAGAATTAGCAGAAGACAGGAAAGCGGGAAAGAGAAATTGGAACCAACATGATGGAAAAATAAAATGTCCAGACAATAAAGGTAGAAAAATCACTTTATTTTGAATGTTTTAAATGGAATATGTTAACTTTGGGAAATGTGCATGGTGGATGTCTTTTTATCGTGTTAAGTAGAAAAGGAAATGCGCTTTTGTTTTTTTTTCTCCAGTGTTGCAGTGCATGCTGAGGTTCCCAGTTCAATTTTGTCTACATATTTTTATTTTTAATTTGTGATCCCTTGTTGTGATCCCTTGTGAGGGTCTGTCAGTGTGACTGTAACGGCAGATGAAGAGATTAGAGAGGAGAGGGAATTGGGGAGGGGCTTCTTTATTTTCTGCCCTGGTCACCAGCATGGTTAACAGCAGCCCTGACCCTTGCTATAGCTAGTGGGGATCCCCAAGCTCTACCAGCTGGGGATCTCTTCCGAAGCTGACCAGAGCTGCCTTCCACCGAGCTTGGCAGATGGGGGCAGCATCCTGGAGCCACTGACAACTAAGCATGTATGGGGTGCTGGCATCAGTGGCTCGAGGAATTGCTGCCTGCTGGGCTTGGCGGAGAGGAGTTCTGGCCATCTCTAGTGGAGGACCCCAGCTGACAGACATTGGGGATCCTCATCAGCTAAAGTATTTATATTTTGAGTTGGGGAAGTGCTGGGGGAGAGGGGGAGAGAGAAAATTTTGTGCCCACCCACTTTGTGCTCAGGCCCACCCAAAATTGGTTGTCTGGCTACGCCACTGACTGTAACACAAGCTAATGAAATCATGGAGCCCAACACCCTACACCCACCACAATGCAATGCAGATGTGACCCTGTAGTGCACCCGAGAGCCACATCTGACCCAGGGAAAGGCTGTGACAGGATCAAACACATTCTGCTGTCATGGAGGTGGGTACGGCATTTGAGGCTGGAAAAAAGTTTGTAAAGTGGGGTTTTTTTTGGTGAGAGGGGGTTAGTGACCACTGGGGGAGTCCGGGGAGGTCATCCTCGATTCCCTCCAGTGGTCATCTGGGCAGTTGGAGCACTTTTTTGGGACTTGTTCGTGAAAAAAAAGGGTAAAAAAAAAGTGACCCAAAATCGCGGTAAAAACGCCTTTTTTTTTTTTCGATTATCAGCTACAGACGCCCATCTCTCCTCGGCTGATAACCATGCCCCAGTTCTGCCTCCACCACGCCTTCCGACATACCCCATCAATTTTATTCATTTCCGCGACGGAGTGCAGTTGGAAACGCCCAAAATCGGCTTTCGATTATACCGATTTGGGCACCTTTGCGAGACAAACGTCTATCTCCCGATTTAGGTTGCCCTATAGGCGTTTTTCTCTTTCGAAAATAAGCTGGATAGTATGCTACATTACAGTGTCAACACAATACACAATAAAACATTTTGACTAACAGCATGGGATGCAAACAAAAAATACATTGTTAGATAAAATAGGGTAACAGGAGTAAGAAAATAAGGGACTAGTTTAAAGAAAGTTGTAAATGAGGTCAGAAAGGTGCATGAACATTAATTAACAAATTATAGACAATAATCAATCATAAACACCAATTAGATAATTATTATATTAAATTATGTGTGTAACTGACAGCATTCTATAACTTGCATGTGCAAAGTGTAAAATTGGGAACACAGGTTTATAGAATTAGAGGGATATTGTCCTTGTTCAATGAACCCCTGTTTTTTTTTAGTATTTTGGATTATCCAGCAGTATGAGGACCACTAGAGGAATGTCTAATTGTCCAAATTGAAGAAGAGAACTGTGTGTGAACTGGTATTTGCAGACAAGAGTAAAATCACAGTGTATTCCACTAATATGCCTTTGCACACCCCTAAGAAAAGAAACATCAAGGAAATTTTCAAAGCACTTAGACATATAAAGTACAGTCTATGGCATTTTGTGTGTCTAAGTGCTTTGAAAATGAGCCCCATTAAGCTCAGGTTCATAGGCTACATAAAAAAAACCCTAAACAACAATATTAACAACAAATGTTCAACAAAATAATTAAAATGGATCTTCTGTTTTTCTGCAGTTGAATCGAGTACTTTTGGCTGAGGTATTCTATTCCTAAAGCCAGTTTAATTAATTAATTAATTTATTTATTTATTGCATTTGTATCCCACATTTTCCCACCTCTTTGCGGGCTCAGTGTGGCTTACAATAAGATATGAATAGTAGAAATACATTTGTTACAACTTGGTTATAGGTTACATTGTACAAGTTTTGTAAAACCATCGAAGTATCATTAAGAATATAACAATGGGACATCAACATTAAAGCGTTGGAAAGAGACAATGGGAAGCTTAAAGGGTAGTGTTAAGACACAGATATATATGGTGTACATATTCCAATCGTTTGAACAGCGGACTCGACCCCAACTTTTCATATGTTTTTCTTTCCCATTCTGTTTCTATTAGAAAACCCTTGAATAAATCAGGGCTCTTATATTCCAGGTGTTGAGGACACAGAGTTACTGCAAGCAGTAGAATGGTCCCTACTGAACAATTCCCAGTGACAATAGTTAAAAAAAAAAATCAAGATAAGGCTAGGGCAACAAGTGAATAAATTGCAAAGCTGTTTTGTTTTCCTATCATGAGACTCTGTTGCTGAATGCTAACAAGGAAGTCTTTATGTATTTAGTCCGGTCATTAACAGACACATATTCATATCATTATGTTTGGTTAAACTTGAACTAGGTATATAAATTTTAAGACAAGATCGGGGGGAAATGCTAAATGATATGGCATTGGGGAGATATTACGAGGAAATTCTGATATTTCATTGCAAAATATTGCCAATTGTGGGAACTGTCAATTTAACAATGGGCTTATTCACTATGGTGTTTGATTAATGTGAAATTATTCAGTTGGCTACCTTGTAGTTGGCCTATTTTTGTGTCCAATTAGTATGCTAATAATGGTAATTATGTTCTATACTGCATGTCTCATCACCTAGAGGGTTTTTAAAATGATAAAATAATGAGAATAAACAAGCTGATGCTGACATTCACTGGGCCATTCTAATTACTTACTGAGAGCACACTGGGGAATCAACACTCAAACCAAAGAAAATGATTCTTGCTTACTTTGTTAAAACTACTCTTTTCAAAGAGCATTAATAGTTTGCTGCTGTTTTCTTTATTACTAGTCACTGCACCATTTCATTTTTTTTTATTTGCTATGTTTACTTATTTGTTTGGAAGACAATTAAATGATCTTTGAGTTGGGCCACAACAGTTTAGAGGAGGCGTCATAAAACAGAGCAACTATAATCAGTGAATTAAGCACCTTTGTTGAAAAAAGCTCTTTTTTTTTTCAAAAATATAATTTGTGTGTGGGGGGAAGGGAGGGGGAGGGAGGGGTCTGTCATCAGTTCTTACAAGTTGTCAGAGAGCTGTAGGTTTTAACTTTGTGCCCTGCATGCCAAATATGCTGCTTATAGTGATTATAAAACTAGCAGAAAACACCTGACAAAAGCTTGCAGTAAAGGAATTTGAATGGTGTTTTCTTTAAATTTCCAGCAGGGGGCAGCATTTCAGATTATGTGGCTGAATGGAACACCATTACCTTACAACTCCAGGAAGTTCTTCAAGCATTTTAGTTTAAAAAGCTTTCTGTTTTCTAGGCAGATAGTTCTCTGTCAGGTTTTTGGCTCTCATTTTCAGACTGATTTTTGATATTCAATTTTTTTTTCTACAAGAACGAGGGGAAAGGGAAATGGGACAATATACCGCTTTTCTGTGGTTTTTGCAACTACATTCAAAGCGGTTTACATATTATATACAGGTACTTATTTGTACCTGGGGCAATGTAGGGTTAAGTGACTTGCCCAGAGTCACAAGGAGCTGAAGTGGGAATTGAACCCAGTTCCCCCTAGAGAATGAAACGGGGACAAAGTTTGTCCCCATCCCCGTGGGTTGTGTCCATCCCCGCAGGTTCCGTCTCCTTCCCTGCCCTGTCCGCAGAAGCCTCGAACACTTATGATTTTATATTTAAATCTTTTTATTAAAGTATAAAAAGGAATAATATGTTGTGCAACTGTTGTGCATAAATTACAAATATAAAACAATAATAACAACGAGCAGCTATAATAACCCTCCTTCTCACCTCCACCCTCTACCCTTCCAACCCCAATAATAGCTGATTTCTACTACTACTACTACTACTACACCAAGGAATCCTAATTCACACTGTTAAAATATCCAGGGGTATAAAATACAACCTGTTTTGTATGGCCTATAGGGGAAAAAAATGCCCTATGAAGCACTGTTATGGTTTTTTAATCTGTGGATGAATAAGAAGTCATCAACAATCTCAGGATTCAGTCTACCTCTCCTATCTTCCACAATCCCTCCTGCAATAGAAGATGTCTTCTTTGAAGATGTGCTGGTAGCAGATGCACGGGATCTCCCATGCAAATTTTGCTAGCTCTGGCCAGCATGTTTGCTTGTTTTTCAAAAAAATAAAAAAAAATATTGTTGTCTGCATCAACCAAACATAACAGTCCAGTTCATTAACAGGCTTCAAAGTAGAAAATGACACAGGGACAAAGTTTGTCCCTGTGGGCTCTGTCCCCATTCCCGCCCCGTCCCCGTGGGATCTGTCCTCGTCCCATCCCCGCAGGATCTGTTCCTGCCCCATCCCCGTGAGCTCTGTCCCTGTCCCCATCCCTGCGGTTACTGCGGGTCCCTGTCCCTGTGTCATTCTCTACCCAGGACCAAAAAGGAAATACATATTATAACTGAATGATTATCTAGAAGCCATGTTCTTGCTTACAACAGATGTCTTCAACTAGCAACAAGAAAGTGAGGGCCCCATTGAATGTGCCCAATTAATTTGATTTAACACACAATAAATAATGGAAATCCTATTATTCTCAATGGGGCCTATGTACTAACTGTGGAACCAATGCAGAGAGCTATCATAGGCAGCAGCATGGTGTTAACGCCAAGTGTATGCATTGGTTAGCAGCCACACAATGCAGAAAAGGGTACAGTGCAGGAGTTGACTCATGCAGTAGACATCAGCCACAGCATATTAAAATCAGACTAGTAGCTGTACTGCCCTGATGAAGAGACGTACACAGCTGATTTTAAAGCAAGCATAATGTGACAATTTTACCACCAGGTCTGAGGCAGCATAAAAAGGTTAACTCACCCTTATGCAATGGGACAGAAAGGCTAATGGCTACCCCAGATCCCCCTCCAAAACTGTCATCCCAGGATGCACCATGTGGGGACAAGTACCACCATTTTTCAAGAGGTTTCACAGAAGCAGCTGCAAGTGGACATCGCTCCTGCTTCTTTGAAGCTATGTGGTGGTAGTAGGGGGTGGGGGTGTGCCCTAGACTTCATGGATATTTTTGGGGAGCTAGGGGATGTTTCTAGAGCGGATAGGAATTAGATCGGTGCTGACATTTTTGTGGGGATTGGGGGGGACTGGTAGGGGGACTCATCTGAAAGGTGTGGGGGAATCTGGATGCTAACATTTTTCTGGAAGGATTGGGGAGGCCGGGGGATACTAGACTATCAAAGGGGCTGAGTAAAACCCAGGAACTTTTTTTTTAATGCCCCCCTTCCTATCATTGTGTGAGCCAATCATCACTCACATACTAACAGGAAGGGGGACATTTTGGCAATGAGCTGCTGATTGCAGCATGTTTTAAATGTTACAGTACTCTAAATTAACTACATAAAGATACAGCAAACTAATGTATTTTCCAATGTTTTAAACCGAGTTAAAGAGCTATGAAATGTGCACAAGGTGTGCATTATCTTAAAGAAATTTAGCAGCATTGTTTAAGAAGATGGTAAAGAATAAGCATAGCCCTCTCTTTCTTTCAGCAGCTTGAGGAAAGATTCTATGGCAAGAGACTGCAGAAGCATTTTTGAAACTGATGCAAACATGTTGTAAATTTGCATATCTTTGCATATTTAATACTCTATATTTGTATTATACATGATTAAAAAAAAGTTGGCTTTGGAGATTCTCATGTATCTGAGTAATATATTTTGTTCTTTTGTTAGGGAGAAAGGGATTGAGGAGGGATCTGAGTTGAGGATATCTTGGAAAACTGCAAGGTGAAGAGGGATTGGGGATGGAAAAGGTGAAAGGGATGATATCAGCCGAGGATTTTGTAGTAGAGGGAGGAAAGGTGTCTGCCTGGGATGGCAGCACAGCTCTGGCATGCACAAGAGTCTTCCCCCACTATCCTTCTCACTGCCAGGCCTGCTGCTGCTGTCGCCCACTACTTCATCCCTAGCTAGCAGGAAAATTAAAAGAGGCATCAGTAGTGTGCAGATCCTGTAAGCACAGACCTAAGCTGAAGCGCCACTTTGTCTCCTCCCCCCTGAGGTAACTTCCTGTCAGACGAGGCAGGAAAAAGCAGTGTTTCAGTCCTGTTCTGTGTCTACATGGTCCATGCAGCACTGATGCTTATTTTAATCTTCTGGCCTGCTTGGGAAGAGGAACAGGGACAGCAGTGGCAACCTCGACAGCAAGAAGAGAAGGTGGGAGATGTTGGACAAAAGGTGGTGGTAGGGATGGGGAGTTGAGAAGTTGGTCAAGGGAGGGTAGAGGGAAAGGGGCATAGGTGCCGGTTCCGTGGGTGCTGTGGGTGCTCAAGCACCCCCAATATTTTGACCTGCTGGAACTTCCCTTCCCAGTCAGTCCGACCTATCCAGTGCCTGCCCTCTTCTCCCTCAACAGTTCTCCGCCCTCGCCTTCCTGCATGCCGCCCAGAATTTAAAACTCATCTTACCTCGGGGTCTCGGCAGCAGCAATGAAAGACGAGCAGGCTCGGCTCTTTAGCCTTCCCTTCTCCCACCCTTGCAGATCTGAGAGAGAAGAGAAGGCTGAAGCGCCAAGCCTGCTCGCCTTTCACTGCTGCCACCGGGACCCCAAGGTAAGATGAGTTTTAAATTCTGGGCGGCACACAGGAAGGCAAGGGCAGAGGACTGTTGTGGGAGAAGAGGTCGGGCTGGGGTTGGGACTGGCACTTGGAGGAGAGGGAGGGAGGAGGAGTAGAGGGGGGGCCTGTAACTCGGAGGAGAGGGCGGGAGGACCTGGAATTCAGAGGAGAGGGAGGGGGAAAGGAGGGGGGAGAGGAGGGGAGGAGGGGGAATGCACCACCTGTAAAAAAAATAAAAAATTAAAGCACCACCAATCATTTTGAAAAGTTGGCTCCTATGGAAAGGGGGATGTTTGCCAATGGTGGGGGAGGGGTTAGAGAGGGGGAAATAGAGATGGTGGACTATGGGGAGGGCAACATGGCTGAAGGTTCACCTAGGGCATCTGATATCCTTGGGCCAGCCATAAAAGTGTTACTATATGGTTAACACCCTTGTTTAAGTTAAGTTAAAAACAAAAATAAAAAATAAGGCTTAAAAAAATGTCTCCTTCCTGTCAGTATGGGAATTGACAGGAAGAGACAGTAAAAAAAAAAAAAAAAAACAGACCTGCTGGACTGCCTCCTCCCTGCCAACCACTTCCCAATCACATCCCATACCCCACCCCATGATGGGACCCCCAACCCATTCAGTAAAAAAATGTGTTGGTGGCCCAGTGGACCCCTCTGACACTCCAGACCCCCCCAACCAACATTCTCAACCCCAATGCCTCTGATCCTTGCCCCCACTGGACCTCCACTGGTCTCCAGGCTATCTTTTCCAGGTAACTCATGGCCTAGGCATCCTGGGTCAGGTAAGCCCTCAATTAGAGAGCCTTCAGGGAAGAACCTGATCCTCTGATTTCCCTTCTCACCCAACCATTTCTTAAACTGAGAGGCAGGAGCAATGTCCTCTCAATCCTGGCTTCACTGCTACCATCTTCCACTGCTAAGGGTCAGTCTACCAAATAAGGGATTGAATCCTCTATTTGGAAATCATTTACCCCTAGCAATGCACCCCTAGGAGTCAGACATTGTCATTTTGGAAGAGGACAATGACAGAGGCAGGAGCAAATTAGTATTGCTCCTGCCTTCCAACTTTTAGAAATGAGTGGGAGGGTCATAGGTATTTGAGGCATCTGGCGGTGAATTAGACCACCAGGTATCTTTGGTGATCTGAGTTGAAGTGTTGCACTTCACCTCCCAGTTCAGTCTTCAAGGGCTACAAAGTACAAGCACACCAGGTTTTCAGGATATCTAATATAATATTTTGTACCTCAACGTTCTATGACTGGCTGGTTGGCTGGGTTCGTAACATCCTGACGTCAGCAAGCCTCCAGCGTTCCCCTCCCTCTCACTGTCCTGCCCTCACGTAAAGACAAAATGACGTCAGAGGAGGGCAGAACAGTGAGAGGGAAGGGAACGCTGGGGGTGAGCTGAGGTCAGGATGTTACGAACACAAGCAAGTGAAGGCAATGGAACGCTGGAGGGGACGCAAGTCCAATGGAGGAGAGGGGAGGCCAGGGCAGAGGACAATCGCTGGACATGGAGGGGAGACCAGAATCCTGGGATACGGAGGGGAGGGCAGGACAGAGGAGAATCGCTGGACACGGAGGGGATGGGAGGCGAGGGGAGAATCGCGGCACACGGAGGGGACGGCAGGGCAGAGGAGAATCGCTGCACATGGAGGGGAGGTCAGAATCGCGGGACACAAAGGGGATAGGATGGGAGGGGAGGGAAGAATTGAGGAACATGGAGGGGAGGATGGGAGGGGAGGGCAGGGAAGAGAGGAGAAATCACTTAGATGAGAGCCTTCCTAGGGCCTGTTTCATTTTTGACTAAATGGGCTTGGTTTAACTAGTCCCTAATGAATATGCATGAGAGAGATCTGCATACAATGGATGTAGTGGGCATGCAAATTTTTCTCATGCACAGGGCTGCTGAGAGGGGAGGGTGGGATGGGGGGTACAAATTCCCCGGGCCCCTAAGGGCCGGGGTCTCTCTCTCTCTCTCTCTTGCTCCTGACGGGACCCAGGTGATCATGTCCCAACAGGAGCAGAGAGAGAAAACTCCGGCGCCGGGCCCCCCCTTGGATCCTGGGAAGGACCCGGAGGAGCAGACACTGTAGGCCTTCCTCCAGCGCTGCTCTTCACTCTGACCATTGCTTGCTAAGTGGTTGCTTTTCCTCTCAGGCCGCACATGCTTGGTTTTGAAACCGAGCATGTGCTGAGAGAAAAAGCAGCTGCAGGGTCAGGCAATGGGCAGAGTGAAGAACAGCATTGGAGGAAGACCTCTTCTGCTGGGGGTTCCTCGGGATCCCTGCTAACCAAGGTATTTGCATTGCAGTTGTGACGGTGGCTGTGGCAGCGGTGGTGATCTGGAGGGGGGGGGGGGGTTGGCAGCAGCAGCGATGCTGGGGGTGGTAGCACTGGCCATCCTGGGGGGCAGCAGCGGCGACAATTGTGGGCCCTGCCCCAGTCCCAGCTCAGTCTCTCAGTGGCCCTGCTCATGCATATTCATTAGAAATATCCTAATTCCTGGCCTGTTTGCAGCCCTCAAGGACTGAACTTGGACAAGCATGCTTTAGCACAATGGTTTAACCTATGGTTTTTCCATGAAACAACATTTCTTAACATATTGGGAGTACAATTGCTGTAGAAAAATTAGGAATAAACCAGTGCTAAGGTGAATCTCTTCATAAAAGTGGTTAATAAATTCCAAGAAATAAAAAATAAAGAATAGTGCATCGGGGCCATGGTGTGTATAGACCCTTTAGTTAGCCAGTTGATATCACTTTTGAGTAATGACTGGAAATCCGTCCCTGAAGTATGGAGAACTATCCTTGCCAGGGAAGGCTCTGGAAATCAAACTTAAGTCTCCTGCATGGCAATACACTGCTAAGAGAGAAATGTTTAATAGCTGGGAGTATAAGGTTAAGCTAGTGTGTGAATCCTATTCTGTTTCTCAAAGTAAGCAAATCACATTAGGGCTTGATTCTGACAAAATCTGGAAGGTGTACGAGCAGAAAAATATCAGAACATATTTGCTCTTAGGAATTCATCCTTATCGTCTTTGGTCTGATTTCCACTTGGCAGTATGCAAAGTATGATTGTCATATTGGTGTAGCTGTCACAAATGCTCAAAATTCTGTCCAATGTCCAGAGTTAGCGTTGCAACATTCCAGTCTCCTGCATGGCACAAAGATGTTTGGGGGATAAATTAATTAACTGTTGCTTGACAGAGAACTAAGTCCTGTTGGCTGCATTCATGCCTATGGGACCTACGACTGCGGCTGCAGCTGCCTGCTTTCATGCAGCATCATCCCTTCTAGCTCTATTCAGACATAAGTGATGTCATAATCGGGGACACACTTCAAGAAAGGAATGGAGAGAAGGAGGAGGCAGTGAAATGAGGGGATAATGTATTCTAAGGAATAGAGCAGGGGCAGTGCTTAGACTCACATAAACCTCAGTTGCTTGATATTCCTCAAATCCACAGCTCCCTTCCAGCTCCGTTTGAGAAATCAGATCTTGCACGTTTTTGTTTATATCACCCTAAATATCCCTGTATATGATTGTTTTTCTCTCACCTAAAGAGGTGGCTTTTAGAAAGGTATCATCTTATTTCTTTTTCATGTTTTATTTTGTCTTATTTCTATTGATTACCAGAAAGAACATACAAATTGGAACTGAGGCGTCTCAATTTCTGATAGTATTTTAAAACAGGATTTGCCAATGTAGAGCCTATTCTAAAATACATTGAGGAGTGGGCATTTGCCTACACAATCAACGGGGCTTAAACATCAGTGGTATATAAACAGGTGGGCACAAGCAGTGACAATGCTGTGAGGTGATAGGCAGGGATCCCCAAGCCCGCCAGAAGAAGACTGCTGCCATCTCTCGCTCCCCTCCCTCCAGTAATCAGGAGTCTCTTAACTCTACTCCCCCAACCCCCAGTACTTCTTGAATCCTTGTTCACCGGCAGTGAGTAGCGACTCATACCTGCTGCTCATGCTTGCCCTGAGTCTTCCCTCTGACACAACTTCTTGTTCATGGGAGCAGGAAGCTGCATCAGAAGGAAGGCTCAGGGCCAACACGAACAACAGGTATGAGTCACTACTGGAACATATACATGTATGTCAGCAATTTTAGAAACATGCATGTGCATTTTTCCCAAAGTTGTAACAGAACCCAGTATCCCTTGCCAGTTTGACTTTTGGAGTGACATCAACCACTGGGGGATTAAGGGGGTGACCTCCCCTAATCCGTCTAGTGGATGGAGTGATGTTTAATACAAGCCTTTTTTTGGGAACTTGGATGTCCCAGGTACCAGGTGTAAATCCCAACATCAATCTATTTTGACATAGATGTGCATTCCCAAAAGGAGAATAAAGTTCATTTTAGACTCACCCTTGACTTGCCCTAAACACACCCAGACCATGGCCCCAGTTTTAAACACGTATATCCCAGCTTTGTAAATCCCAGCTTTGTAGCATACATGACTAAATGCTGGATTATGCATGTCTAGATGCTAATAGGGCTTCTAAAATGACTCAATTTGGCAGAATGAAGCCCTTTTGAGCTTGGTTTTTGCAGAACCTTTTCGCAGGTTCAGAATGGAAAGAGGTAGTTTGATGTGCTTGGCACTCAAGGTTTATGCAAAGATAGGGATGTCCGTGCTTATGTACAAATATGGATACATGCCTATGCTTCTCATACAGAATGAAGAATTTCATCCATTGTGTCTCAAAGGATTCTAGATCCAATAGGCTTTCTGACATTCTGGCCTCTAGTATGTTTCAAAATAGGTCCTCTGATGACACTGTCCACAAGTATGCAATTATTCCATGCATAGCAGGTGTTTAAGTGCCTGTGGCTGTCATAGGCATCCTTGATGGTTCCTTGACATGCACAGACAGTTAAATATGTGCCCTGCATATCAATATAGTGAAGTATTTACCTAATATACATTTCTCTGTGCCTCCATAAATGTTTAAAGATTGTTCTTCTTCCTATCTGGTTTATAGTACAACATTTTGAGGTTTCTAAGTTTGCTCTATTTTTAGCCAAATATTCACACAAAAGATGCTTGGAATTTTTAAAAATTCTAGCAGTTAGCAATGGGCAGCCAAAAAAAAAATGTGTGTCATTTTTTCAGTTTAAAAAAATATTATTATGCTGGAACAAATGGCATTAAGACTGTATAATCTTTGCGAAGGAATGCACACTAGAGAATGACACGGGGACGAGGACCCACAGTAACCGCGGGGATGAGGACGGGGACAAATCCCATGGGGACAGGGACAAACTTTGTCCCCGTGTCATTCTCTACTTTGAAGCCTGTTAATGAACTGGACTATTATTTATGTTTGAGTGACACAGACAATATTTTGATCTTTTGGAAAAACAAGCAATCATGCTGGCCACAACTAGCAAAATTTGCATGGGGGATCCTGTACGTCCTGCTACCAGCACATCTTCTAAGAAGACATCTTCTATTGCAGGAAGGACTGTGGAAGACAGGAGAGCTAGACTGAATCTTGTCGATGACTTATTCATCCACAGATTAAAAAATCATAACAGTGCTCCATAGGGCATATTTCTCCCCTCTAGGGCATACAGAACGTGTTGTATTTTGTAACCCTGGACATTTTATTTGGGTGGATTAGGATTCCTTGGGGTAGTAGAAATCATCTATTGTTGGGTTTGGAAGGATAGAGGGTGGTGGTGATGAGGGTTATTATAGCTGCTTGCTGTTATTATTGTTTTCTATTTGTAATTTATACACAACAGTTGCACAGCTTATTGTTCCTTTTTATACTTTAATAATAAGATTTAAATATAAAATCATAATTGTTTGAGGCTTCTGCAGATGAGGACAGAGCCCATGGGAACGGGACAGGGACGGGGACAAAATTTGTACCTGTGTCATTCTCTAATGCATGCTATGGGGTAAATTCTCAAAAGGTCATTAAGATTTAGGCCCCAGGATGATGTGCGCTAAGCATGAATTTGATAACTGCAGTTCTGCATGGAACTGCCTTTCTAAAATAATTGTGTAAGTCTGTAGTTCCGTATCTAACTTTAGGTGCGAGCACTTATATATGGTGCAAATGCTCGCACTTAACTGTAAGTAGTTAGAAAATTAGCAGCTCCACATCTATAACCTACGCATGTAACTCCTAGGTCTGCCCAGGCCCATCCATACCCCTCCCAGGTCCATGCCCCTTGCACTTACACTTTCAGCGCTATTTATATAATTTGCTTTAGGGCCCTGTTTACTAAGGCATGCTAGCATTTTTAGCACACGCTAAGGATTAGTATGCGCTAACGCTAGAGACACCCATGGGTGTCTCTAGTGTTACCGGGTGCTAATTTTTAGCACATACCAAAAACATTAGTGCGCCTTAGTAACCAGGGTCCTTAGTAAACCTTAGTGCAGCTTAGTAAACAGGGCCCTTAGTGTCCAATTAACTTAGGCACATAACTGACTTATTTTATAAATTGTGCATACAACTTTGCATACTAAGGGGCCCTTTTATAAAATGTCGGTAAGCTCAATGCGGGCTTACTGCACACTATCCCAAAACTACTGGTGGCCCAACACGGCCGGCTCGAGTGCTTGCCATTTCCAGCTCACTGGAATATATTTTTAATTTAATAGTGTGGCGCTAACCCGGCATTAATTGGGCATCGTCGTGTGCTGCCCAGTTACTGTCAGGTCATTGGGGGAGCCCTTACCGCCACCTCAGTGGGTGGCGGTATGGCGGTAAGTGCCCCCCCCCCCCAAGACCATGTGGTAAGAGTACGCTTACCGCATGGACATTTTTTTAGGAACTTTTTACCCGCTGCAGGAAAAAGGGCCCTGGAGTGCAGGAAAAATGGCTCCCTCTGCTACCACAGGGCCCTTTTTCCCACAACTTAGTAAAAGGACCCCAAAAAGTAAACTTGGGCACCCAATTTTGGGGTCTGTGTAAAAGGGCACACTTTTCTTAAAGAGTGAGTACAGTTTTCCTGATAGAGCACACGTGCATAAACCATCAGACATGGCAAACTATCGGGAATGAGTGTGCACTCTAAGAGGAATGCACTTTCTTCACACACATATGGGGGGGGGGAGGGGATTCTATAAATGACACTCAAAAACAGTCGCCGGAAAATATCAGCACCAAGTGCTATTCTAGAAAGGATGAGTGTCCTTTACAGAACAGCTCTCAGCACCAGTTTCCGCAACCCTCTGGGTGCCAGACTTACACCTGATGAAAATCTTGGCACTCAAGTTAGTTATAGAGACCCATTATTCAATAACATTGCGTTCAACTTTTTGGAATGCCTCTGACCTGCCCATGCCCCTCCCATGGCCCACGTGGCCCTTTTGGGTTACACTCTATGAGATTTAGGTGCCCGGCATTGTAGAATTGCACGCAGCCAGATGTATCCACAAATCCTAATTGGTGCCAATTAATATCAATAATTGGTTGTTAGCATCAAATTATTGCTCATTAATGGCTCGTTAACCAATTAAGTTGTATGTGTACCTCAGAAGTGTGCCCAGATTTGGGCGACCAAATCTGGGTGCATATATACAGTAGAATCTAAGGGATAGTGTGCACTCTTTAAGAAAAGTTCACTTTCTTTAAGAGCGTATATTGGTATTGGCGAATAACATATCATTTTGAATGACAGCCCGCTAACAACAAGCCATCCCTAGTACCAGTATTGTGAGGTAACAATAATGTCACCAAGTTAAATTAAATTGGCATCATCAAAACATACAAAATAAGCAACTAGCAATCAAATCACCAAAAATCTGTATACAGGCACCAGAAATCCTGTTTTATAGGACATTCATACCTAAGGATAAATGTGAAAGATACTTCAGGTTCCTCAGATTTAAGGAATCGTATGCCTGATTTTTAAATGTAATGGATGTACAAAATGAGCAAACTCTTTAAAGTGTCTTTTACAATAACTGTGTAGACATATAATTATAAGGAAGATAAAAATATACTCCCCCCTCAGTGCTGTCTCAACAAAAGATCAACATGGGCTTAATTTCACCTTCTCTGCCTGCATCAGAGTTAAGACATAGCTCTTCAAAACATATCTTCATGTCCCAAGTGAATTTCAAGCAAACTTCCAACCAAATCATTGAAAAATAGCTGAAAGATACTGATGGAATAGAATAAACTGATACCCCAGCGGTGTCAGAGTTCAATGCACAGTCACAGTTGTGACTCAAAAAAACAGATCCAAACCTGATGCTGCTTCTTCATACATATGTAGATATAGAAAATCCATTGACTATGGGGCTCATTTTTGAGAGAGAAACACATCTAAAAGGTGGCATAAAGCAGCACCTGGATGTTTTTCTCACAAAAACGGCCAAATCAGTATTTTCAAAACCTATTTTTCAGACGTTTTTCTATGCTATTCTTCTGCAGTGTGTCCACAGGGCCAGCACAACCTCTGGAGGGTGCCGCAAGCCATGCTTACTGCTGCTCACAGTTCCAGCCCCATCCAAAGCTCCCCAGTCCTTACCTGCCTGCCCTCAGCTCCCGTGACAGCCCCCTTTTTGTTCCTGCTGCCCTGTATTAAATCTTTTACCTCAAAGTGAAAGCAGCAGTGGTGGCAGCAAACAATGAAAGAAGTAGGCTCACCTCGTGCCTTCTCTTCCCTCTCAGTGTCCTGCCTTCCTCTGATATCATTTCCTGTTTCTGCAATGGCGGGACACTGTGAGGGAAGGGAAAGCTTGAGGCGAGCCTGCTTCTTTCACTGTCTGCTGCCACTGCTGTCGCTTTGACTTTGAGTAAAAGATTTAAACGCAGGGAGGCAGGAACAAAAAGGAGGCTATGGCAGAAGAAGAGTATGGGCAGGTGGGGGGGGGGCTGGGGTTGGAAGTGGAACTAGCAGCAGCTGAGAAGGGGGCTAAGGCTTGAACTCGAGGGCTGAAAAGGGGAGCAGGTGGGGGCTGGGGCGAATCGCTGGACATGGACAGGGAGGGGAGGGTCGAGGAGAATCACTGGACATGGATGGGAAGGGAAGACAGGGGAGAGAGGAGAATCGCTGGACATGGATGGAAGGAAAGGGCAGGGGACAGAGGTGACTCATGCTGGACATGGATGGAGGGAAGAGAGGAGAATTGCTGGACATGGATGGGAGGAGAGGACAGGGCAGGGGAGAGAGGAGAATCATGCTGGACATGGATGGAGGGAAGAGAGGAGAATTGCTGGACATGGATGGGAGTGGAGGGCAGGGAAGAGAGGAGAATTGCTGGACATGGATGGATGCAGGGAAGAGAGGAGAATTGCTGGACATAGAAGAATGGAGGGGAGGGCAGGGGAGAGAGGAGAATCACTGGACATGGATGGATGGAGGGGATGGCAGGGGGAAGAGAGGAAAATTGCTGGACATGGATAGATGGAGAGAAGGGCAGGGGAGAGAGGAGAATCGCTGGACATGGATGGAGGAGAGAGAAGACAGAGGAAGGAGATACACATGGATGAAGGGAAGGGAAGAGAGGATAAATGTTAGAGATGGAAAGAGGGGAGGGAAGACAGAGGAAGGAGATGCACATGGATGGAGATGAGGGAAAGGGAAGACAGCAGAAAAACTGCACATGGATGGAGAAAATAGGCAAATGCTGGTTATACTCTATTCCTCCTCCAGTCAAGTCCTAAGACTTAGATGTTTTTCAGCCATATTGGAACAAAACAAAATCATCCAGGACTAAAACTAAGATATTTTGAGCTAGACCTGTTTTTATAATGAACAACGTACAAAAAGGTGCCCTAAGTGGAGGGAATCAGAGGTGACACCCCAATACCCCCCAGTGATCACTGACCCCCTCCCACCCCCTCAAAAATGTGAAGAAAATATGACTTACCATCCTCTATGACAGCCTCAGATGTTAAGTCAGGTCTATTAAAGCAGCATGATTGCCCCTGGAGTAGTGTAGTGGTCAGTGCAGTACAGTATGGAGTGGGGTACTCAGGTCTCTATCTCCCTCTACCTGTCACATTTGTGGTGGAAACTGTGACCTCTCCCAAAGTCACCAAAGCACTACTGTACCCACATATAGGTGTCCCCTTCACCCATAAGGGCTACTTTAGTGGTTTACAGTGGGGGACAGTGGGTTTTGGGTGGGTCTTGGAGGACTCAGGGGACAAGATAAGGGAGCAAAAGTGAGATGTGTACATGGAAGCATTTTTATGAAGTGCACATTGCTCTCCTGGGATGTTTGGGGGATCAGTCTACTAAAAATGCTGGCTTCTCCTATATCCCAATGACATGAATCTCTACATTTTGCACTTATTCATTTTAAAAAAATGAACCTAAAAAACAAAACATCCAAAGCAAAACACCTTGTTTGAAACATCATTTCAAAATAAAAAGATAGATGTTTTTCTTTTTCGAAAACGACCTTCTTTCCTATTCGGATTTTGGACATTTTGTGCACAACGTCCAAAGTTGGACTTAGACATCATATCGAAAATGCCCCTCCACATCCACAGTGCAAATGCTTTGGATGTTATGTTTTTAATGGATTTTGCACAGATCCTTTTGTGATCAGAAGGTTAGCATAACATTGGAAGAATAATTGAAAATCACCTAATACATTTTCAGTGTAAAAAAATAGAGTCCCCGATTCTACTCACTGTCCTCCCATTGAATGGGCTGTGTCAGCATTAGCACCAGGCAGCCACTAGCACAACTTAGTAAACAGGGGTGTGTGTGTGTCTGTGTGTGTGTGTGTGTGTGTGTGTGTGTGCACGCACCAACATACATGTATGTGCTTGGAGAGGAAAATGGACTGTTCAGAGGATATTTCCTTGTGCTATTTGCTTGAGCTGTCATGTTCTCACTTGCCTGAAGGTGTCAGTTGTTTCCTTGTTGCTGCTGTCTTACTGGGCACTGATCTGCTAACACAGTGCTGTAAGAGACAAAGATTTTTGAAGGTTCTTAGATAGAATTCAGAAGACACAGATTGTTGGAGTCTTTGTAGGCTGTGATACCTTATATTTGGCTAACACAGCAAATGATGTAGTACTACATGAAAACTCTTGAAGCCTGAATATTCTCAAAAGCTCTTGCTACTACCAGCAGATCTTTCTGTGCGTCCAGTAAAAGACTGCATGATTTCTGCTGATTCTGGGTTTCTCTAGAAACAAGAGAATTTTAGAACTCTGAACAAATATGTCAGAGTGACGTACTCAGTGTCACAATGTAAAAGATCTGGGTGAATTAGTTGTGTGTGCAAGCAGAAACTTTTCATTTCATTTCATTTTGTTTGGCTTGAATTTTTGGAGGTAAGTCCAAATTAAAAGGGTTACAGCCCAATAAACATTGAGCAACAACTAATTTAACATTCACTTGAACAATCATCCTAATAGTGTCTTGCAGCCGAATAGCCAGACCACGGGTCTTGGGGGAGGGGGGACCTGAGCACAAAGTATGTGGGGGGCACAAAATGTTGCCTCACACCCAGATCTTTACCCTTTTCCCTGCAACCCCCATATACCTGAGCTAGCAGGAGTCCCCAAGCCCTGTGAGCGGAAGTGCTCTTCCACCCACAGCCTGCACTTTCCTTGAGTGGCAAGCTGGGCCTCTTCCCCCCCCCCCCCCCCCACACACATGCTTGATTTCCGGAAAAATGAGCATGCATGAGAGAAGCCCCCCCCCCCAATCACATGGCCAGTTTTGTGAAAACTGACCATGCGTGGGGGGAGGGAGAAGGACTAGCATGGTGGCAGCATCCCAGGGCAAATGGAAGCCGTGGGTGGAGGAGTGCCCTGGGGACCCCCACCAGCCAAAGCAGCAGACAGTTTTGCAAATTTTTTGGGGGGGAGTCTGAGCCTAGATTTGAGAGCCCAGATTCTCAAGGCCCCCCTACTCTGGTGGCTTTGTACCATACTGCCTGGAAAGATTTTCTACTTCCATAGGGACATACGACATGACACGTCATACTGAAACTTTATAGACCCTTACAAGGTCAAATCCCAACAACTGAGTTATACCTATACATTTTCTTACCTGGTGGTATATTGTCTTTCTAAGAAAGGTCTGGAAATGCATAAGTACATAAGTATTGCCATACTGGGAAAGACCAAAGGTCCATCAAGCCCAGCATCCTGTTTCCAACAGTGGCCAATCCAGGTCACAAATATCTGTCAAGATCCAAAAAAAGTACAAACATTTTATACTGCTTATCCCAGAAATAATGGATTTTCCCCAAGTCCATTTAATAATGGTCTATGGACTTTTTCTTTAGGAATCCGTCCAAACCTTTTTAAAACCCTGCAAAGCTAACCGCCTTTACCACATTCTCTGAGAATGAATTCCAGAGTTGAATTATACGTTGAGTGAAGAAAAATTTTCTTCGATTCATTTTAAATTTACTACATTGTAACTTCATTGCATGCCCCCTAGTCCTAGTATTTTTGGAAAGCGTAAACAGACGCTTCACATCTACCCGTTCAACTCCACTCATTTTATAGACCTCTATCATATCTCCCCTCAGATGAAACATGAATTGCAATCTTTTGGAACTTTCGAGTAGTACTAAGAGTTAGAGCTAAAATCTTATCTGATAATGAAGCTTGATGTTGAATCCTGTTAAAAATGGAAGATCAGAACGATAGTAATGGTAAAAGAATGGGTTCAAATATTCTGCATGTGAACTGTGTACTCCTACTAATTTGAACCTAAATGCCATATTCTAACTGTTGGAAAGAACATAATAAATTGATTTCAGATTTTTTTTTTTTTTGGGGGGGGGGGGGGGGAGTCTGATTCTTGAGAATATACCTTATCCCTGGAATGTCACATTTCTATATCTTGCAGCCCTTTCTGCCTACAGCCTGTCTGTATTGTTCCAAAGGAATCATTTCATGAATTGGGCACAACATTTTGGTTGAAAGCTCACCAACAATGTATGCAGCTTAACATATCTTTTGCTCTAGTTAATATCTTATCACAATAACATATCTTTTGCTCTAGTTAACATCTTATCACAACTCTTTTAACTTGAGATCAACATACATGATTATCCTAGATCTCTCCTGGTCAGTGTGCATCATTTCTCATCTCTTTCTCCTCCATATATTGTGCTCAAGAGTAGTCTAATGATTATTGTAGTGGCCTGAAACCCAGGGGAACCAGGTTCAATTCCTACTGCAGCTCCTTGTGACTTTGGGCGAGTCAATGTAACACTCCATTGCTCCAGGTACAAAACAAGTACCTATATATAATATATAAACTGTTTTGATTATAAATCACAGAAAGGCAGTATATCATATCCCATCCTCTTTCCCTCATGTGAATTTCCACACCCCAAATACAGAAGGCTGCGTGTGTCTTGCATTGAATCTTAAATGCCAAGTATTAAATCACTCTTCTAACTTTCCTAGGCCACGTTTCATTCTTCATACTACTTTAGGGTTGCTCGCTCTGTTCAGAATCTTGTGTCAGCAACAAAAAGGCAGACTGTTGCTTCAAACTTCTCTACAATATCATGAGCAAATACGATGAAAAGAACTGGACAAATCTCTGAGGTGCTCAAGTAATCACATTTCTTTCCTGAAAGTGACTTCCATTTTACAACCTATCCAGTCTGCACATTCAGACAATGTGTACTATCCCTTCCTCTCCCTTAAAGATCCTGACCCCGATATTCAAAGTGATTTATGCGGGCAGGGTGGTCATTGGGGGAAGGAGTGCAGGCCCCTCGCTCCTGCCCCTTGCGGCCACTGAATTAAAATTCAGCTCCTGCAAGAGGCAGGTGCAAAGGGCCTGCACTCCTGCCCCCAACGACCACAATGGACCACCAGGGTTACAGGTAGGCCCGGGAGGAGGGCCTACCTAGACTCTGCCCGCTTAAATCACTTGTTTGCTGCCTACCCCCTGATATTCAGTGGCACTGAAGTGGGCAGTGTCGCTGGATTATCAGCTCTCACCGCTGCCAAAAAAGGGGGCAGGTCAGGGGTAGTATGGGGGGGGGGGGGTGGCGTTAGGGAGGAGCCCAGGGTTATGCGGGTGCTGGTGATATTCAGTGCCAGCTAAAGCTGTCCTAATTTTGGCCAGCCTAGTTATGCAGGTCCTGGCACTTGAATATCGGGCCACCCGCATAACTTTATTTTTTTTTTATTTATAAAAAAATCCCTTAAGCCCCCTCCTCCACAATGACCATCTTTTCTTCCCCATCCCCCCAGCCTGTATCATGAACCGCCTGGCCCTGGCAGTCTAGGTAGGCCTTCCTCCCGGGCCTACCTGTAACCCTGGTGGTCCATTGTGGTCATTGGGGGCAGGAGTGCAGGCCCTTTGCACCTGCCTCTTGCAGGAGCTGAATTTTAATTCAGTGGCCGCAAGGGGCAGGAGCGAGGGGCCTGCACTCCTTCCCCCAATGACCACCACGGACCACCACTGCTACAGATAGGCCCGGGGGGAGGGACTACCTGAACTGCTGGGGGCAGGCGTTTCATGATGAGGACGAGAAGGGGGAAGGAAAGAGTCATTGTGGGGGAGGGGTGGGGCTCGGGGGTTTTAATAAGAACAAAATAGTTGTGGAGCCCCAGCCTGATATTCAGCCAGGGCCACATAAATCTTATGCGGGCTCGGCTGAATATCGACCAAGCTATCATAAGCTACAGTAGCCTGCCCATCCCAAATTAGTCCCTGATATTCAGTGCTGGTGCCTGGACATGGTCCGGCACTGAATATGGGGGGATAATTTAGCTGTCAACGATCAGCGATTAAAAAAACGCTGACCGCCGTCGGCTGAATATTGGGGGGAATCATGTGTTTTGTAGAAATCTAGATAAAACACATCCATCTCATCCTCTTGATATAATTTTCTGGTCATCTAATCAAAGACATAAGCAATGAAAGCTCTTATTTACTAAACTGTGTTAATGGTTTTAACATAGGAATTACTAGATGCTAGTAATTAAAGCAGGCCTCTTCTAATAGTATATTAATAGTGTGTCTTAATGTCCTCATTAAACCGCTGACATGGAAAACATGTTGGGGTGAGGAGTAAGCATGGATTATGCTTTACAGTTCATCTGGAGATTGTTATCACTTGTTAGCTGTTAATATGGCAGTTAATGCCACCTCAAAAAGTATGGATAACTGTGTTGCCCATTATCAGTCATTCACTTAATGCACAGTAGTGACTTTTTCTCTTGTGTTAACTGCACAGCAGCCCTCCCAAAAATGCTGGGAACACACCTGCCAATACTTTACTAATTTTAACCAGAGGTTACTCTTTATTGTTTTGGTTAAACTTTAATGGGTTTTTTTACCTTTAGGGAAGGGATTCTGGATCCTCCCCAGGGAGACAGCAGAGGTGATGACCACAGTAGTCATGCGGCAGGAGTTGCAGGGAGCCCAGAAAGAAGATGCAGGAGCCAGAAGATGGAACAAAAATTCACACCTGCGCATTGGTGTCCATGGACACCTGATGTAAATAAAAAGTATGTTTCAAAATGAAAAAGGGCCCTGGACAGCAAAAATATATGTGTTGGGGTCAGAAGAGGTGGCAGATGTGGGCTATGACCTTTTTGGTGCTGTATCTGTGCTCAAAAAGCTGATAAATATCTGTCACCCATATAAAGTGAATTTGGCCTTTAAAAGTTGGAATTTTTGTGTGATTCTCATAAGAACCTCCTAGCAACATGGAGTCACATGATGACCGCATAGCGAGTAGACTGTGCCTGGGGCAGCTCCTTGTCTCCCACTTGTAAAATGTACCTACTATAGAGGAAAACAGATTGGGTGGAACAGTTTCTCTCTGTGTGTTTGATCACTGATGATGGCTGGAATACTTACTGGAGGTTCATTCTGTGGGTGATGAGTGTATAAATGAGGCTGGTCTTGGAGCTTGGAAAACTAACCCCAGCCAATATGGCAGAAGGCCCAAATTAACCAGTTCTTATTATGTCAGACGAAGTGGCGAACAGCTCACACAGTGTGTCACGGTAGTGCTTAAAGACAAGCTTTCACAGTTTAAGCAAAATAATTGTAGTTAGAGGAATAACCATCAGCTCATTGGCTTTGTGTGAGCGGCAGCTGCCTGCGGGCCTAGATCTGGGTGGTGAGGGTGGCCAGTAATTTTTCAGATCCTGAACTATGCGGAGAAGATGGTGATTCTATGAGCCTATCATGTCTAGAAGGGCCTTGAACCGCTGTTTGTGGACTTCTCTGCAACAGTTGCAGCTTGGCCCTTATTGTAATTCTTTAACCGTGGGGTGCGGTTCGCACGGCAGTATCCCTCCCAAGCTTGATTGTTCCATCAGGGTGTGGTGAAGTTCTATTCCACCGTGGCTGACTTGAAATCTTTTATTGGCACCTTGGATGATTTTGAAGATCCTGCATAAGTGGTGTTCCCCGTTTCCCCCTGTTGGGTGTGAGCTGTACCACTTACTGATGGGTTGTCGTCTCCTTTTGGAATCCCTTTGGAGGGGGGTTGTTTCCTGCTAGAGAAGGGCCTTCATTGTGCTGATATGGTACCAGCCCTCTTGAGGGCTGCTGGACTTGCACATTGTGAGCCCTCCTTCATTTGACAACCTTGCTGTGCACTCAATGCGAGTTTTGTGGAACCTGGATGGCTCTTAGTGTTGGACTTTGTTTCACCTGATCTGGTTCTCTGTGTTGGTTTTTGAGTTTTCCATTTGTTTTGTGTAAAGGAATGGGGTGGGAGATGGGGAGCTGCCTGGGTTTTAGGTTCATGGGGAGGCACTAGGAGTTTGTTGCCTGTGGGGAGGGAATGGTGTAAAAGTATGGGATGATTGGTATGGTGTGATTGAAGCATGGGTGGTTGTTGTGTTTGGGGTGTGGGTGGGGTTATTGGTGAGCAAGGCCTTGGGGATGTAATTGTGAGTTGGTGCAGGTTGTGGGAGGGTTTGGTCAAGCAAACTAAAATACTCATTTTCTTTAAAAAGAAGCAGGTAGAGGTTGCTTTTCTCCAGGAAACACTGTGCAGGGATTGGGTAAGGGAGGTATGGGCCTCTGTTTTTAATGGTAGGCAGTGTGTGTGTGTGTGGGGGGGGGGGGGGGGGGGTAGCCATCTTATTACAGAAGGGGGTGGATTTCGTGGCCCATAAGGCCTTGCATGGATTGTAAGGGGCAATATGTAGTCGTGGCAGGGAGGTTAAAGGGGTTAAATTGTTGTTCACTAATATCTATACTCAATATGTATGATCACTCTTTTCTAAGCTGCTGGGGCTTCTAGCTCAGTTTGAGGGCTATTTTTTTGTTGCTGGATGGGAACTTTAATGTAGTGGTGAACCCCTTAGTGGATTGTCAACCACCCCGTCATCTTCTGCTCATTTTAGTAGGGGAGTTATGTTTTCACACCTGAACCTCTTAGATGCTTGGCGCGTCCAGCATCCCCTGGATTCTGATTTTACTTTTTATTCCTCGGTCCATAATGTGTACACTAGAATTGATTATTTTTTGTTCTCCAGCTTTCTTTTCTCATCATTGGCCTTGGCTGATATTATTCTCACGGTTCTGTTGGATCATTCTGCTTTGGAGTTGGTTTTTCATTTTAGTGATGCTGGGGCAGCACGTGTCTGGCATTGGAATCCTGTGCGGTGCCAAGATCACCACTTTCAACAGTTTGCATGCAACGCCTGGCAGGAATTTTTAGAGGATAATGGTGGGGGCTGGAGGGGGGAGTCGTGTGTGAGTGCCACCAATTTTGGGGAAGTGGGCAAGGTCGTCATGAGCAGTAGGATTATTTCTTACCTCAGTTGTGTTCAGAAGAGGAGGGATGCTCAGCTGCTAGATCTTACTATCTGCTATCAATTGTTGAATAAGAGAAATATTGCCACACTTGATGCTCCCATTACTCAGGCTTTTTTGGATTTTTACCAGCATTTGTATAGTCGTGAGGCCTCTAGTAATGCTGCTAGGGAGGAGCTTTTTGTGGGCCTGACTCTCCCACAATTATCCACTGATGAGAGGGCCTGCTTGGATTGCCCCATTATGATCATGGAAATTCGGCAAGCTATTGGCAATCTGAAGGCTGCCAAGACCCCAGGCCCTGATGGGTTCAGGAGCGATTATTAGAAGATGATGGCAGATTTGGTGGTGGAGCCCTTGCGAGCTATGTTTCAAGAGTTAGTCACATTGGGCTCTTTGTGTTTATAGCAGAATTGTGCTCACACTGCTTTGCTTCCCAAACCAGGTAAGGATCCCGAGCTAGTAGGGGTCTTACCATCCCATCTTCCTTATTAATCAGGACCTTAATTTGTTAGCATCTGTGTTGGTGTCCAGGCTGAATGAGACTTTTCCCACATTGATTTGTGTGGACAAAACTGGGTTTGTCCCAGAGCTTTGTGCCTCCAGTAATATTCTCCACACTTTGCTGGCATTGAAAGGTATGATTGGTAAGGGGGCAGTGGGAGCTCTGATCAGCCTGGACACCAAGAAGACTTTTGATTGGGTTGCATGGGATATTATGTATCGGGTGTTAGAGAGATATGGGATTGGAGGTACTTTTTTGCAATGGATTCAGGCATTGTACACAGACCCTGCAGCACGATTGCTGGTGAATGGGACCCTTACAGAGCCTTTTTTATTGTGTTGGGGAACTCGACAGGGATGCCTTTTGCCCCCCCCCCCCCTCTTTTTATATTTACTCTGGAGCCCTTGGCAATAAATTACATGCAGATGCTTTTGGCATGTCTTGGTGATGCAGAACAAGTAGTCACTAGTAGACACTTGGTTTAGGAAGGGGGTCTGGGGCTTTCAGTTAAAGGGATGCAAGAACTAAAAAAGAGTAAGAACCACTGATTTAGGCTAAAGAAAGCTTTGATATATGGTCTTATCAATTGCACTTTGAAGTTCTTAATAAAGTCAGTGGCACCTAATAGATTTGGGACAATTGCTGTATCTTTCTGCCATGTTTCTTAGTACTTGAGGACCTTCTCTTTCTTCATATATTGTGCAGAAGAGATGCTTGGTACCAGTACTGCTATTAATAATGTCTCTCTTGCTCCTTCCTCTTATCACAATACCCAGTTTTCTTGCATCAAGCTTTTATCAATTGGGAGTGGAAATGGTCCCGTTCTTCCCTATCAGGGTGGTTTTTCCAGTGGGTTTTTTTTTTCTGGTACAGCTATATTGTAATCTTCACACAGTATTTGGTGGATATGACGTGCTAACTTATTATACCTTCCTGTATGCTGGCCATCTGACACCCAGCCATGAGATGTGTAGCCATTTCTAGTTCTATGCTAGGGAATCTGCATCTGTCTGTTTTACTGTGTATTTTTCTATTTGTAAGTCTACTGTCCTGCACTGCCCTTAGGTTTAAGCTCACCTCTCCTTAGTCTTTTCTGAGTCAGGTTTCAATCTCTTTGTGATTACTGAAGTAACTCTGCAGGATTCACTATTTTCTGGCCAATGTGGCCTTTTAATACCCCATTGACTTTATATTTATTAGGAAAAATGTAATATTGAAACCATTTTTATCAAAAGAAGTAACCTCCTGATATTCAAAACTATTTAACCATTCAGGAATGGCTCCTGGCTGGTTAAATAATGTTTAAGTACCTAACCATGGATATTACATAAGTACATAAGTAATGCCATACTGGGAAAAGACCAAAGGCCCATCAAGCCCAGCATCCTGTCCCCGACAGCGGCCAATCCAGGTCAAGGGCACCTTTCAGCTTCCCAAACGTACATTCTATACATGTTATTCCCGAAATTGTGGATTTTTCCAAGTCCATTTAGTAGCGGTCTATGGACTTGTCCTTTAGGAAACCGCCCAAACCCTTTTTAAACTCTGCCAAGCTATCCACCTTCACCTCATTCTCCGGCAACGAATTCCAGAGTTTAATTACGCGTTGGGTGAAGAGATAACCGGTTATCTCCTGCTGAATATCCCATTTAGTGGATAGCCACTAACTGGTTATATTGTGTGATATATCCAATTAGGCATGGATATTCAGTGCCAAACTGGCTATAATGACTGGTCAAATAGGCCGCTTAAATAGCAGGCCTATCTTTGACCGCTAAAAGTTAGTGCTGAATATCGGCATAGCTGGTTAACTTTTTAGTGGCCAAAACAAGCCCAGATATTCAATGCCAGTTGCTAGATATGGCCCAGCATTGAATAACCAGGTTTAACACCAGTGGCGAACAGCAAATGTGCTGCCCTCTGCCAGCTGAATATCAGGCCCTTTATGTTTATGTTTATTAGCAAACTTTATCGTTCAAAAACTCTAAGAAAGGAATGCCAAAACTAAGACAGGAAAGTTGAAAAGAAGCCAACCAAATGTCAAAGCTGTAAGCTCTACAATAAGCACAACTAAGGACCACTTGAACAGCGAAGACCTCTGAATTAATGTATCTCCAATATCTACCTTTTCAAACCCCACCTTCATATTTTCAATGATTAAAACAGATACCATGGCTCTGTACCTCCTTGATGTTGACATTTTTGGGGCCCTTTTACTAAGCAGTGCTAAAAAAGTGGCCTACACGATCCCTAGCACAGGTCTTTCCCACGCGCTAAGGCCACTTTTAGTGCTGCTGGGAAATGGATGATATTCCTATTTCTACAATAATGGCCGTGTGCTAATTCTTTCATTGGCATGTGGCCATTACAACATGACCACTTGCAAACACATATTTTGTAGGATGTAAGGTCTCACGTGCTAACCATGTGCTAATTGGTTAGTGTGCACCAATGTAGCTTTGCTAACCGATTAGCGCAGAACACACCTACTCTCCACCCCCAGACCTGCCCCCACCACTAAAAATTAGTAACTAATTTCTCTCTACCAACTAATTTTTAGTGCATGGGTAACACATAGACATGCAAGAACTAACATGGGATGCCTGAGCATGCTCCATGGTAGTGCATTTTACCTGCTGTAAGCACATGTTAGTGCTTACCGCAGCTTCGGTGCCTAACCGCCTGAGAAATATAGAATGCCCCAATCTATCCACCCTATCAGATTAACTGTTCACTCGTCCTCTAGATTGTACACTTGTCTTTAGATTGTTCTCTTGTCTTTTAGATTGTAAGCTCTTTGAGCAGGGACTGTCTTTCTATGTTTAAATTGTACAGCGCTGCGTAACCCTAGTAGCGCTTTAAAAATGTTAGTTAGTTAGTAGTAGTTAGTTAGTTAGTAAAAGGATCCCTTCATCTGATAGAACCTATGATTAAATGAGATGAATGGTTTGGATTTAAAAATTTATATTCCACCCATGAGTAATACTCTCTGTCAGTGTGGGCATGTGAGGGTGGGAGAGATCAGTGGTAGAGAGAAATAGATGTATGGTCAGCAGCTTTTGCAAATTCAAAATTATTCTATAATGTATATCATTTATAAATCTGATATAATCTCTGGTTAAATCTTGTATTCACTGCACAAATATATACTGTGAGAAAAAAAAAAACTACACACACACACACAGAACGCACCAAGGGATGATTCTGTTCACTGATTAGTGAGGTGTCATGTTTTGGCTTAGGAATTTAAGACTAGAATGTCATATAGACCAGGGGTAGGTAATTCTGGTCCTCGAGAGCCGCAGGCAGGTCAGGTTTTCAGGATATCCACAATGAATATGCAGGAGATAGATTTGCATACCAAGGAGGCAATGCATGAAAATCAATCTCCTGCATATTCATTGTGGATATCCTGAAAATCTGACCTGTCTGGGGCTCTTGCAGACTGGAATTGCCTAACCCTTACATAGACCATGCGGCTGCTGGTGTGTTTGAAACTTTTGCCAATAAGAGCTTGATTTACTGGAGGTTTCTTCCTCTTCCATATATACAGAATGGGAAAAAAAAGCCTAGCAAACCAGGCCCTTTAAGTCATGGATTAGTGCTTAATGGCAGGAAATTCTGATTGCTAACAGCAAGGGTTTAATGTATAAAGAATATAAGGTCATTATTCATAAAATCTGCTAGTTGGGAGTAATTTATGCTCAGTTATATTTGAGTGGATTGTGTTTGATCCATGCTTTGTACTGAACAATTTGAGCTGAAAGCACAGCAATTCCAGCATAATTGCGAAAATAATGGCTCTCATAATTAATACTCAGCAGTTAGTATCGCAAAATATTTTCAGATAATAAAATTATTAGTTCTTAGTTACAATTCAGCTATCAGTTATTCAAAATCTTTTACATTTTAAAATTTTAAAATATTAACTTGAGCTTTGCACATATAGAAGCATCCTGACAAAATATTCACACACACACATGCACGCACACACATACACACACACACTTACATACATACAGCTAAATTTATGAGGCCACTGCAATGAGAACTGATTAATCTGTTCTAAGTTCTCTATAGTTATAGCTGCAGAGAATGGGATTCCTTAACTAAAAAAAAAAAAACCCTCAACTTTTTACTTATCAGCCTGTCCTTGTTATTTTGGAATGGATATGATCAGGTGATGGAATTCAAAAAGGCATGGGATGAACACAGAGGCTCTCTAATGAATGGTATAAAAAACCAAAACTTAAATGGCTGCATGTGTGTTTGTGTCGAATGGCACTTAGATGGTGGCTGCGGCTGTGAAGAACTAAGGCTGGTGCCAGGCAGATTTGTACAGTCTGTGTCTCGTATATGGCAATCCAGTTTAGGATGAGCTGGAGAGGGCTTGGATGTAGAGAATGACATGGGGATGGGGATCCGCGGTAACTGTGGGAATGGGGACAGGGACAGATCCTACTTTGAAGCCTGTTAATCAACTGAACTGTTATTTATGTTTGATTGATACAGATGACATTATTTTTTTCTATTTGTAATTTAAACACAACAGTTGCATAGCATATTCGCCCTCTCCTCTCTGAGCACACCACCCGAACTCTCATCCACGCTCTCATTACCTCTCGCCTTGACTACTGCAACCTATTCCTCACTGGCCTCCCACTTAACCATCTATCCCCCTTCAATCCGTTCAGAACTCTGCTGCGCATCTTATTTTCCACCAGGACCATTACGCTCATATCACCCCTCTCCTCAATTCACTTCACTGGCTTCCGATCAGATACCGCATACAGTTCAAGATTCTCCTTCTCACCTACAAATGCACTCAGTCTGCAGCCCCTCATTACCTCTCTACCCTCATCTCCCCTTAGGTTCCCGCCCGTAACCTCCGCTCACAGGACAAATCCCTCCTCTCAGTACCCTTCTCCACCACCGCCAACTCCAGGCTCCGCCCATTCTGCCTCGCCTCACCCTATGCCTGGAATAAACTTCCTGAGTCCTTACGCCAAGCCCCCTCCCTACCCATCTTCAAATCCTTGCTCAAAGCCCACCTCTTCAATGTTGCTTTCGGCACCTAACCTTTATACCTTTCAGGAAATCTAGACTGCCCCAATTTGACTGCCCCCACTTGACTGACTGTACATTTCTCTATTAGATTGTAAGCTCTTTGAGCAGGGGCTGTCCTTCTATGTTAAATTGTACAGCACTGCGTAACCCTAGTAGCGCTTTAGAAATGTTAAATAGTAGTAGTAGTAGTGTTCCTTTTTATTCTTTAATAAAAAGATTAAAATATAAAATCAAAAGTTTTCAAGGCTTCTGCAGATGAGAACAGAGCGGATGGGGACAGAACCTGCCGGGACGGAGACGGGGCCTGCGGGGACAGAGCCTGGGCCTGCGGGGACAGAGATGAGGCCTGCAGGGACGGGGTGGGGACGGAGACAGAACCCATGGGGACAGGGCAGGGACAGGGACAAATGTTATCCCCGTGTCATTCTATACTTTGATGGAAACTCCAGTAACTGGAACATGAGGACAGTGCTGGGCAGACTTTTATGGTCTGTGTGCTGCAAATAACAAGATGAATTGATAGGCTGGGGTAGGCTTCAATGACATATTTTATATCACGTTCATTGTTGATGTAATCATGAATTGACAATGAGTGTGATTGTCTGGAAGACTGGATGGACGGTTCAGGTCTTTATCTGCCATCATTTACGATGTTACTATGGGGCCCTTTTACTAAGCTGTAATAAGAACTAATACATGCTAACCACAGGTTAAAAACTGCTACCGCAGGATGTGCTCAGGCGTCCTGTGGTAGTTTTGTGTTTGGCACGTGCTACCCATACAATGAAAAATAGAAAATATTTTTTACTGCTGGGGCGGGGCTGGGGGCAGAGAGGAGGAATGTCCAGTAGCTAACCAGTTAGAGCACCTACTTCCCTGTGTGCTAACAGATGGTGGTAAAGGTTCAATCGCTAATGGCATGTGCTAATGGAGAAATTAGAGTGTGGCCATTATTGGAAAAATGTGGCCATTTTACAGCTGCACTAAATGTGGCCTCAGTGTTACAGCTGCTCTAACTCTGTTCTCAATGCATTGGAAAGACCTGTGCTGGTGACAGTGCGGATCACTTTTTAGCACAGCTTAGTAAAAGGGGCCCTATGTTTGTTATTCTTGCTTACATTCTATACTGACGACCCCCATAATAGTGGACTTGAGATCATAGATGTATTTCTATATTTTTTCTTTCTATTATTATTTTCTTTATCTTTGCACTTTTCTGTACAATCTGATAGCTTGATTGCTTGTTCTGATAACATTTCCAGTAAAATAAAAAAGTAAAAAAAGTTGTGGCAGCCATTTTGGAGAGCAGTTTGCGCCAGGCAGGAGCAAACGGCCATCAATCCTGATCATTTCCCTAGACCACCAGGGACCCACAAGGGTAAGCTTGGGGGGGGGGGGGTATACATGTATGTGTGTGGGGGGGGGGGGGGGGAGGCTGGAGCCAGCTTAGATTTTCTTTGAGGGATGGGTAAGAGAGGAGCTCTTAAGGGGAGATTCTGATGTTTCAAGGATAGGAGGGGGATCGGAAAACGGGGTCAGTACCTGGCCAGAATTTTTTATGTGGGTCTCAGCCAATATTCATCCAGAAACCACATAAGGGCCCCTTTTAACAGGCTGTGGCAAAAGGGGGCCTGTGCTGGCATCAGCGCGTGTTTTACACATGCACCAAGGACCCTTTTTCTGCAGCTGGTAAAAGGGAAGTCTCGCTTTCCTACAGGAAATGGCCAGGCGGCAAGTAAAGCACTTGCCGCACGGCCATTTCAGGGGGAATCCCTTACCACCACCCATTAAGGCGATCACAGAAGACAAAGCCATAGCAGAGAGATTAAATGAATTCTTTGTTTCGGTCTTCACCAAGGAAGATTTGGGTGGGATACTGGTGCCAGAAATGGTATTCGAAGCTGATGAGTCAGAAACTTAATGAATTCTCTGTAAACATGGAGGATGTAATGGGGCAGTTCTATAAACTGAAGAGTAGCAAATCTCCTGGACTGGATGCTATTCATCCCAGAGTACGGATAGAACTGAAAAATGAGCTTGCAGAACTATTGTTAGTAATATGTAATCTATCCTTAAAATCGAGCGTGGTACCGCAAGATTGGAGGGTGGCCAATGTAACGCTGATTTTTAAAAAAGGTTCCAGAGGAGATCCTAGAAATTATAGACTGGTGAGTCTGACATCGGTGCCAGGCAAAATGATAGAGACTATTATAAAGAACAAAATTACAGAGCATATTCAAAAGCATGGATTAATGGGACAAAGTCAGCATGGATTTAGTGAAGGGAAAACTTGCCTCACCAATCTACTACATTTCTTTGAAGGGGTGAACAAACATGTGGATAAAAGTGAGCTGGTTGATTGTGTATCTAGATTTTGAGAAGGCATTTGACAAAGTACCTCATGAAAGACTCCAAAGGAAATTGGAGAGTCATGGGTAGGAGGTAGCGTTCTATTGTGGATTTAAAAACTAGGTTAAAAGATAGAAAAAAGAGAGTAGGGTTAAATGGTCAATATTCTCAATGGAGAAGGGTAGTTAGTGGGGTTCCCCAGGGGTCTGTGCTGGGATCGCTGCTTTTTAACATATTTATAAATGACCTAGAGATGGGAGTAACTAGTGAGGTAATTAAATTTACTGATGACACAAAGTTGTTCAAAGTCATTAAATCATGGGAGGATTGTGAAAAATTACAAGAAGACCTTACGAGACTGGGAGACTGGGCGTCTAAATGGCAGATGGCGTTTAATATGATCAAGTGCAAAGTGATGCATGTGGGAAAGAGGAACCTAAATTATAGCTAAGTCATGCAAGGTTCCACATTAGGAGTCACAGACCAAGAAAGAGATCTAGGTGCCGTCGTTGATGATACGTTGAAACCTTCTGCTCAGTGTGCTGCTGCGGCTAAGAAAGCAAATAGAATGTAAGGTATTATTAGGAAAGGAATGGAAAACAAAAATGAGGATGTTATAATGCCTTTGTATCGGTCCATGGTGCGACCGCACCTCGAATATTGTGTTCAATTCTGATCACCGCATCTCAAAAAAGATCTGGAGGGGCATAATTGAACGGGGCGCCCAAGTTTTCCTGAGGGCGTCCTCGCAGGACGTCCCCACAAAGGGGCGGGGAAACTCATATTATCAAAACAAGATGGGCGGACAAATCTTCACATTTAGGTCGACCTTAGAGATCGTCGTCCCTAGAGGTGGTCGTCCCCAATTTTCGGCAATAATGGAAACCGAGGACGCCCATCTCAGAAACAACCAAATCCAAGCCCTTTGGTCGTGGGAGGAGCCAGCATTCATAGTGCACTGATTCCCCTCATATACCAGGACACCTACTGGGCACCCTAGGGGGCACTGCAGTGAAGTTCAGAAAAAGCTCCCAGGTGCATAGCTCCCTTACCTTGTGTGCTGAGCCCCCCAAAACCGACTCCCCACAACTATAACCCTTAGGGATGAAGGGGGGCACCTAAATGTGGGTACAGTTGGTTTGTGGTGGGTTTTGGAGGGTTCACATTTACCACTACAAGTTTAACAGGTAGGGGGGGATGGGCCTGGGTCCGCCTGCCTGAAGTGCACTGAAGTACGCACTAAAACTGCTCCAGGGACCTGCATACTTCTGTCATGGAGCTGGGTATGATATTTGAGGCTGGCATAGAGGCTGGAAAAATATTTAAAATTTTTGTTTTTTTAGGGTGGGAGGGGGTTATTGACCACTGGGGGAGTAAGGGGAGGTCATCCCCGATTCCCTCCGGTGGTCATCTGATCATTTAGGACACATTTTTGTGGCTTGGTCATAAAACAAAAGGACCAAGTAAAGTCATCCAAGTGTTTTTTCCATTATCGGCCGAAGACGCCCATGTGTTAAGCAGCCCCAGTACCGCCTTCGCTATGCTTCCGACACGCCCCCCGGGAATGTTGGTCGTCCCCGTGAAGGAGAGCAGTTGAGGGTGCCCAAAATTGGCTTTTGATTATGTCGATTCGGGCGACCCTGGGAGAAGGACGCCCATCTCCCGATTTGTGTCGAAAGATGGGCGCCCTTCTCTTTCGAAAATGAGCCCAATAGTGGAATTAGAAAAGGTACAGAGAAGGGCGACGAAAATGATAAAGGGGATGGGATGACTTCCCTATGAGGAAAGGCTAAAGTGGCTATGGCTCTTCAGCTTGGAGAAAAGGCGGTTGAGAGGAGATATGTTAGAGGTCTATAAAATAATAAGTGGAGTTGAACGGGTAGATGTGAAGCATCTGTTTAAGCTTTCCAAAAATACTAGGACTAGGGGTCATGCGATGAAGCTACAATGTAATAAATTTAAAACAAATTGGAGAAAATGTTTCTTCACTCAATGTGTAATTAAACTCTGGAATTCATTGCCAGAGAATGTGGTAAAGGCGGTTAGCTTAGCAGAGTTTAAAAACAGTTTGGACAGCTTTCTGAAGGAAAAGTTCATAGACCATTATTAAATGGACGTGGGGAAAATCCACTGTTTCTCGGATAAGCAGTATAGAATGTTTTGTACTTTTTTGGGATCTTGCCAGGTATTTGTGACCTGGATTGGCCTCTGTTAGAAACAGGATGCTAGGCTTGATGGACCTTTGGTCTTTTCCAGTATGGCAATGCTTATGTACTTATGTACCTTAGAGAAAACATGAGTTTCCAATATTTCCCCCTTGATAGTCTTGATACCACCCCAGATCTAGCATCTCCTCTATGCTTTCCTTCCCCTCCTCCCCCTCCTTTCCATGTCCAGCATCTCTTCCTTGCTTCCTTTCCTATCCTTCTTGGAGCAGTATATTTTCTTGCTTTCTTTCCCAACCACTCCAAAGACCCAGTTTCTCTCCCTTGCTTCCCTTCTCATTTCCTAGGTCCAACATTTTGCTGTTATGTCCCTTTCTGACCATGGGTACAGCATCTCCCTTTGCTTTCAAAGGTTCAAAGGTTGTATTTATTTGATTACCCACTTAGGATCAGACCATCAAAGCAGTGTACATAAATAAAAATAATAGAAAATAAACTTACACACCATAACATACAAATGAGATCATAAACAGAGATATAAACAAAAATAAAAACAATTCTGCTGTTGTCCAACAAGCCCCGCCCAGAGAGCCAGACTGCAGCATTTCCTCTGGATTCTCCCCCTCTCCATTATTTCTCCTACTTCCCATCCTTCCTCCAATCCATTCAGCATCTCTCCCACTTCCGTTCACTCTGTGTAACATCTCTCTTGCTTCCCTTCCTACATGTGGCATCTGTCTACTTTTTCTCTTCTCCCCCTTTTCATACTGTCTCTCCTCTTTTCCTTCCTCCTTTCCCCCAGGTGCAGGTGACAGCATCTCCCCTTGCTTCTCTCTCCTTGTCTCTCCTTTCTTTCCCTGGCCACCATGCTGTAGTGAAATACAATTGGGGTCTTTCAGTCCCTGCATTTGCTTAAGGTCCTTCAGTTGTGCCTTCTCAGACACAACTTCCTGTTTGGGAGGGAAAGGTCTCACAGACGTTGAGCACAGACGGGGACTCAAAGGCCCCACACTGCCTTTCACTTTGATTGCTGCACCTATGCAGTGTTCAGGGCTTCTGGTCTCTAAAGGGTCAATAATCAGACTGCGGGAGGCAGCCCGGCTAACTTTCACAGTCAGCGGCAAACCCAGATATTCAATGCCGGGCAACGTCCAGCAACTGGCATTGAATTTCCAGGATTTTTTTGGCCACTATGAACATAGCCAGTTAAGCCGATATTCATCGACTGACCGCCTAAGTTATGGTGGCCAAAGAAAAATCTGCTATTTATGCATGTCTATCTGTCCACTAAACGTGGCCGGTCAGTCGATGAATATTGGTGCTAACCGGCAATGTCACACGATTTAGCTGGTGACCAGACTAGCCGCTAAGCGCTAATAGTCAACCGAGATAGCCAGCTGCTTACCACTGCTCTGTAAAAGGACCCCTAAATTTGCATACTGCTGACAGGATCTACAATCTGGGTAAATAGAGTCATGTAGTGATTGAAATGGGAAGTTGGGAGAAATGGTGGATAGAGGCCTAGTAAACATTATTCAATGTATAAGAGGCAAAAAAGGAGGTGATCTGTACCACCAACACTAGAACCAGTGACCAGATGGCGGCAGCAAATTCCTTTGAATTACAGTAATTCTAATTTGAAAAATTCAGTTGCTTCAAACACAGAATTCCAGGAAGTCTGGAATCCTGACTACTGTTAGACATGCGACCTGCTATGTACTCATGCTTCTCGAAGCCAAGTGTATATATATATAAAATAGCCAATCAGAATCAGAAGTAGCAAAGAGGCTATTTATCAACATTAAATGAAACTTTTCCCATTCATTGTTAACTGACAGGACAGAGAGTGCTAGCTATTGATCAGATTCCTATCCGTAGGCAACCAACAGAGCCGGAGTAACAAGATGTCATTTGTTTCTAAGTCAGATTTCTTGCAAAATCCAAAAAAGACTTGTATAACCCTATGGCATGTTTTGCTGTTATTACTGTTTTGGGGTTTTTTTCTAAGCAGGACCGGGCAACCATTCTTCCACTTACTTTTAGTCCAGCTTTGTAACTTTGTATAAGTGATGATAATATTCTTGAATAATCACATTCAGCTTTGGTGAGGTTCCAGTCTAGCTCTGATACATAATTTTGAAATTAAAGTCTAATCCCCTTTTTGAATCCTCACTGCAAAATGGGATTCACTTCCAGGTGTTGCTAGAACTAGACAAACTGAGCACAGACCCCCTGTTTCTTTTTTTTTTCTGAGAGGTTGGGGGGGGGGGGAGGAGGGGGGCAGAGCTATTGCTTTCCACAGAATGGTTGTTCAGAATAAACTTAAAATTGACTGATGCAAAATTGACTGATGCAAAAAGGACTCCATTCCTTTTATCTTGCTGCACCATATGCCTGGAATAGACTTCCTGAGCCAGTACGTCAAGCTCCATCTCTGACCGTCTTCAAATCTAAGCTAAAAGCCCACCTTTTTGATGCTGCTTTTAACTCCTAACCCTTGTTCACTTGCTCAGAACCCTTATTTTATCATCCTCACTTTAATATTCCCTTATCTCTTGTTTGTCCTGTTTGTCTGTCCTAATTAGATTGTAAACTCTGTCGAGCAGGGACTGTCTCTTCATGTTCAAGTGTACAGTGCTGCATATGTCTAGTAGCGCTATAGAAATGATAAGTAGTAGTAGTAGATGGAAGCCGAATGAAATGACAAAAAATATGGGTCTGCTATTCAAAGTATTTGAAGCTCTTAACTTTGAGAGTTGTTCTCCTAAATTGGCCTCTTTGAAAATTTACTTGTGCTGAGTAACTAAGGGGTCTTTTTACTAAGCTGTGTTAGACAGTAACACACACCCTATGCAGTTTAAAATGATATACCAAGGGATGTGCTCAGGCATACTCCAGTAAGTGCCAATTGTATGTGCGTTAACTGAACCTAAAAAAAATATTTTTAATTTTTGGAGGGAACAAGTCTGAGGGCAGAGAGTGGACATTCAGTTACCACATGTGAACTGGTTAGCCAGGAATAGTGCATCAGCCCTTATGCCTACAAAATGGGTGGCAGTGGTGAGAGGGGGGTGGAAGCAAGATGGCGTCTGGCAATTTGTATGTGAGGGGAGCCTTTCTTAAAGATTTTTCCTTCCAAGCCGTATATTGAGAAGAAAAAAGAGAAAAGGGGCCAGTCGATGGTACATTTTAGCCCCCCCCCCCCAACTCCCCGTACTGCAGGTTTGATGGATCATCATTTCCAGTGATTGGCATCAGCATCGGGACCCAGGACACAGCTGCTAGCAGAGACTTGGGAGCCGTTGCTTTGGCCAATGACATCTCTCTCAGTCCGGGACAGCAGCAGCCCTCGCTGAACCCGGCAATGGGAAGAGCTTCAGGGGCAGTGCTGGATGTGCCCTCAGTGCCGGGCACACTGGAAGAAGACCTAGCACCAAATATCTTGCAAGAAGCTGGGCCCTCAGAGGGTGGAAGTCCTCCTCCAGGAGGTAGAGCAACGTGTTTTCTGTTTGCTAGACCGAGAGCGAGGAGTGGAAGGAAGGCATGTCGTACCATCTCTGTCATCAGTTTGGATTGCAATAGAGGAGTTAGGTAAACTTTTGGTTTTACAATTTTCTTCTCAGGCTTTACAAAATCAGGATTTTTATGACAAATTAAACTCTCATCAGAAGTAATTGGACTTAATAAAAATAGATATGCAGAAAACAGAACGTTGAAAATGTCTTGACAAGGAAAAGTTTGTGATTTATAAATTTTCCTAAGGTCCCTAACATCTTACTGAAAGAAATGTTAAGGAAATATTTCCGAGAAATTTTGAAGCTTCCAGAGAGTAAACATCCATCTACAATAAAAATGTATTATATATCAGGGAGGCTCAAGCCTTCCCCAGAAGTTTCTTCAGATTCCTTGGATCCAATAGTGAAAATAGAAAATATGGGACTAACAACTTTTCAAGAGACTTATATAGAGCAGCAAGCAGTTTTGTCTACTTGAATCGTTACCTTGAGTTTAGAGATGGATAGAGATAAAATCTTGAGACTTTGTTTTCAGCATAAAGATACTGGGGCTGATATTCAGACTGCAGGAGTTAGCCAGGCTGTCTCCTGAGGTCAACGCTGACCCGGATGACTGGCAGTGAATATCCAGTTTATTTTTGACCAATTCAAACTTAACCGGCTAAGTCAATATTCAGCGCTGGCCAATTAGTTTAAACCAGCCAAAGATAAGCCTCCTATTTCAGTGGCCTAATTTGGCCACCAAACTTAGCTGGCAGTGTGCTAAATATTCACAGATAGCCGGCTGTATCGTGCAATATAGTTGATTATCCACTAAATGCTGACTGGGAATATTCAATGGGAGATAATCAGCTATCTCCTGCTGAATATTCACAGATAGTGCTGAATATCAGGTAGATTGTGTATTGTGGCCTGAAAATACGAGTATTTCATGATGTAGCCTGTTTTATGCAAAAAACAAACAAACAGAAAGCACTTTCTTGTGCTTTGCTCTAGAGTCCTGCAAATTTAAATATCTTTCTAAATTCCTAATCAAATACTGTGAAAATAAGTATGTTTTTTTAGAACCATCACAGCTCTCCAAGATACCAGTAGTAGTTTCTACACCAATTCAAGACAGTCCTCTGCCTATAATTGCTCCAAGTAATGTTAGATAGGCATGGAGAGGCATTTTTGATATGACATCTAAGTCGGACTTTGGACGTTGAGCGCTAAACGTCCCAAATCCAAATAAGAAATGTAACCGTATTTTCGAAAATACCATTTGTAACAAATTTTTGTGCTCTGTGTATTTATCTTTTCAGGCCATTTTTGAAAAAAAAAAATTGTACAAGTGAAAAACATAGAAAATCAAGCCATTGGGATGTAGAAAGGGCCGGCATTTTTAGCAGAGTGGTCCCCCAGACATCCCAGGAGGGCAGTGGGGCACTGCTGTGGACTTCATATAAATGCTCACAGGTACACATCTCACTGTTGCTATCTTATCTTGTCTGCTGAGCCCAGCCCTCCAAAACCCACCCAAAACCCACTTTCCCCAACTATACACCACTACAATAGCCCTTATGGTTGAAGGGTGCACCTACATGTGGGTACTGTGGGTTTCTGGTGATTTTTGGAGGGCTCACAAATTCCACCACAAGTGTAATGGGTAGGGGGGGGTATGGGTCTGGGTCCATCTGTCTACAGTGCACTGCACCCATCATTAGACTACTCCAGGGACCTGCATGCTGCTCTAATGGACCTGAATATAATATCTGAAACTGTCATAGAGGCTGGTGAGTACTATTTTTATTCACATTTTTTGGAGTGGGAGGGAGTCAGTGACCACCGAGGGAGTAAGGGGGTCATCTCTGAATCTACCCAGTGGTCATTTAGGGCACCTTTTTGTGTCTTATTTGTTAGGAAAACAGGTCTAGACCACAACATTGAAGTTTTCTCCCTAGACATTTTGGTAATGTTCCATTATGGCTGTAAAACATCCAAGTGTTAGGCATGCCCTAAGCCCGCCCTAATCCCTTTGACATGCCCCAACATATAGTCTCTTGTGATTTGGATGCACTGCAGATGAAAAGCATAGATAGATGTCTGCAAAACAGATTTTCAAAATACTGATTTGGACGTTTGAGACGAAATCCATCCAAATGGTGCTTTATGACACCTGTTGGACATTTTTCTCTTTCAAAAATAAGCCCCATGGAGGGGCATAATCGAAAGGGACGCCCAAGCTTTGCTGAGGACGTCCTCACAAAATGTCCCGGTGGAAGGGCGGTGACAAAAACATGTGGAGGGGCATAATCAAAAGGGGCGCCCAAGTTTTCCTGAGGACGTCCTCGCAGGACGTTCTTGCGAAGGGGCGGTGAAACCCGTATTATCGAAACTACTACTACTACTACTATTTATCATTTCTATAGCGCTACAATACGATAATATGGTCGGGGACGCCTAAATCTTGACATTTAGGTCATCCTAAGAGATGGTCGTACCTAGACTTGGTCATTTCTGATTTTCGGCGATAATGGAAACCAAGGATGTCCATCTCAGAAGCGACCAAATGCAAGCTCTTTGGTCGTGGGAGGAGCCAGCATTCGTAGTGCACTGGTCCCCCTGACATGCCAGGACACCAACCGGGCATCCTAGGGGGCACTGCAGTGGACTTCATAAATTGCTCCCAGGTACATAGCTCCCTTACTTTGTGTGCTCAGCCCCCCCAAGCCCCCCCCAAACCCACTACACACAACTGTACACCACTACCATAGCCCTTACGGGTGAAGGGGGGCACCTAGATGTGGGTACAGTGGGATTGTGGTGGGTTTTGGAGGGCTCACATTTACCACCATAAGTGTAACAGGTAGGGGGAGATGGGCCTGGGTCCATCTGCCTGAAGTGCACTGCACCCATTAAAACTGCTCCAGGGACCTGCATACTGCTGTGATGGATCTGAGTATGACATTTGAGGCTGGCACAAAATATTTTTAAAGATGCTTTTTGAGGGTGGGAGGGGGTTAGAGACCACTGGGGGAGTAAGAGGAGTGATCCCGCATTCTCTCCGGTGGTCATCTGGTCAGTTCGGGACCTTTTTGTGGCTTGGCTGTAAGAAAAACAGGACCAGGTAAAGTCGTCCAAGTGCTCTTCAGGGACGCCCTTTTTTTTCTATTATGGGTCGAGGACGCCCATGTGTTAGGCACGCCCAAGTTCCACCTTCGCTACGCCTACGACACACCCCGGTGAACTCTGGTCATCCCCGCGATGGAAAGCAGTTGGGGATGCCCAAAATCAGCTTTCGCTTATGCCGATTTGGGCGACCCTGTGAGAAGGACCTACCCATCCTATTACTACCCATCCATCCTTCTATTATGTTATACTTAATTTCCTACTTTACATAACAAAATTCTGTGTTACCTATTACTATGTAAGCTGCAATGAGCCTGCTTTTAGTGGGAAAGTGCGGGATACAAATATAATAAATAAATAAGGACGCCCTTCTCTTTCAAAAATGAGCCTGATAGTGTCACTTTGGAATTGTATTATCTATACTCCAGGCTAGACTTTCTTTTAGTTGTTTTTGTCTTGTTTACTTATAACTCCTGATCATTAACTGCTCTTGTGCTCCCAATAATTTGTGGAGTTTGTAGTGAGATTGTGGTTTTATTTCAGGTTGTTTTCTTTTTCTTTGTTTAGAATTTAATATTCTAATTGTATTTCATTTTCATGAACAAGTGTATTCTTGTGAATTATTTTCAAATTTCATAAATTAAAAAAAATTGGGTGGCATTAAGTGCACACTTGCTAGTTGTTTTTATTCGCCGTTCACTAATGGCAACAGCAGTGCATGAAATGCAAAATAATACCACAAAAAGTGGAAAGAACACAAAAGTCTCACAAAATGAGCAAAGCAAGAACAAGGAGTGGGAACTGGATCAGGCTCTTCTGAAACAGACTCAAGACTTTCAATGTGAAATTAAAACTGTTTATTTAAAATCACTCAACACAGTACCATGTTTCGGCACTTGAGTGCCTGCCTCAGGCGTCTGTACAACTCTTGATGCGTATACTTGCCAATCACATCTATCCTTGGCAATATGTCTTGTGAAATAAAAATAAGACTGATCTTTAGAATGACCGTTAATGAAAGAAAAAGTATGGATGGCAGCTTTATTTTTATTTCACAAGATGTATTTCCAAGGATAGATGTGATAAATAAACAGATGTATTGCCAAGGATAGATGTGATAAATAAACAGCTTTAATTTCACATTGAGAGTCCAGAATGGCAGGCCAGAATCTATAAGCATAACTTTTAAGCTCCTAAATTAAGATACATTTTGATCTGAAATCATAGGCTTCTAAGTTTGCTTGAAAACAGGGAACAAATTTAGGACCCTGATTACTAAGGTGTGCTGGGCTCTAATTGGCCCTGGAGTTTAAATCTAAGTAATGGATTTTCCACAGTCTCAGCTAGGATGAACAGAGGAGAAACATCTCTGTCCTGAGACCGTGTTCAAAACTTGTGAGCAGTTAATTTCCTGAAACTCCCCAGGTTCTACCCAGGTAGTAACAAGTGTTAGATAGTTTTAATGTTGATCCTTGTTTTGGTTGTCTATTATTGCTTGCTGTACTTTTCCACCTGGTTTTTCAAGCGTTCACTGTTCTACTGTGACAATAAACATGTTAGTTTATTGGCTCTGTTGTCCTGGACTGACTAAGACTCCTGGTAGTTTTTGTGTTGGCTCTGTGGGTGCTTTCCAAGAACTGTGGGACCCCTAAGAGTGTGGCCCTAGTACCTAGAAATCACCAGGGAATAACTTGAGAGTGGGAGACTTGCCCAGAAGCAAGAGGGACCCAGTCAGTGGGAGGAGGGTACTAGTATAGAGCACATGCCCAGGTGCAGGCGGGCCTGAGCAGTGCTGGGGACAGACCCTCCAGGTGGCTGTAGGGTTAACCCCAGGCAGGTGCTAGGTGTTCCATGACACCAATAAATTATCTTTGTGTCTATTTATTTATAACATCCAATTTGTATTCAAGAATGTTGTGGTTCAGTAGAGAACTTGAATGAAGTTTGTAGGATTCATCATCTGGAAGGAAGTTTGTTTGATGGCTATATGATGGTGAAATATCCCTGATTCAGCTTGAAACACAGTGCTATGTCATAAGATTTAAAATTGGATTACATTGTAAATTGAGTTACAAACAAGTCTCAAATTATAAATTAATACAAGTAAAGATAATTTATTGGACATTTTAAGTTTGCTTTGAAAGGATCAATGACAAGTTAGGGAATATAAGGAGCTGTGTTAAGATGACTGACATTAATTGTTCGTTCATGCCCCATCTGATGATCCAAAATATGTATTATTATTATTATTTTAATTTTGGTTTAGAATAGCTCATTGAAACAAACTATGGGGCCTTTTTACTATGCTGTGGTAAAAGGGGCCCTGCAGTGTCCTTGGCACATGGATTTGTCAGGCACTGAGGCCCTTTTACCGCAGCGGGGTTTTTCTGAAAAAAGGAAATGGCTGTGCATGGCCATTTCCTGGGGAAGCCCTTCCTGCTCCAACCTGTTGGTAACGGCAGTGCATGGTAAGCCCTTGGTGGAAATGCCAGAAATGATGCGTGGTGGGGACGGCACTACTGCTAGCTCCTGCGGTGAGCCAGCAGTAGTGCCGGATTGGCTGTTGACAAAGTGGTGGTAGCTCTATCACCATTTTGTAAAAGGTCCCCTATCTTTGGAAAATGTAGGATATAAATGTCAAAATAAATAAATAAAATATCTGGGTTAGTAAAAGGTCCTTTTACAAAGGCATGCTAAAAGGTTACCTGCGCTGCTTTTACCAGATGATTTTCCCACATGCTCAGTCCACCTCTTAGTGTGTCCGCCAAAAAGCCGAATTTCTATTTTCAGAAATAAGTCCAAAATTAGTGCCTGGCTATTTACCACATGAGCCCTCTTCACCTCCTATTTAATGATGGTAAGGGCTCACATGCTAACCCTGTGGTAATCGGGCAGTGCGTGGCAATGTGACTATGCTGCCAATTACTACTGGGAACATCCCCCATGGTAGAGAATATTACATTACTTTCTACTTTGGGAAACTGTGCGCAAGACCTTCAGAACTACCGCTCCCGTGTTACCCCAGCAGTAGGGCAGATTTGACGCACTTCCTGCACAGTAGCCCTATCGCTCCTTTGTAGAAAAACCCCTAACTGCGTATGATTTTTGAACTCCTAGAAACTAGGCACTAGTGTTTAAGTGCAATTGCACATGTGAGTATACACACCAAAAGTGCACCCCTGTGCTGTCCTGTACCTATGTACAAATCTCCAGTAATGCACAGTTCACAGGTGGGCAGAGCATGGGCGGGGTACTATATTGCATACATATCTCCAGAATATGGGCATGCACATTTATGCTAGTTCCATGGCTGGCTCAAGTGGTTGTGCCTATGGGGTCCTTTTATGAAGCTGCGATAAGCACTAATGCATGCCGTGGGGCACGCTGAGGCACCCCGTGACAATTTCAGGATGTCTGTGTGTTACCCACATACAAAAAAAATGTCTGGGGTGGAGAGTGAGTGTGTTCTGTGCTAATCGGTTAGCGCAACTATACTACCATGTGTTAAGGGGGTCTTTTACTAAGGCACGTTAGCGTTTTTAGTGCACACTGATAATTAGAATGCGCTAAATGCTAGAGATTCCTATATATTTCTATGGGTAACTCTAGCATTTACCATGTCCTAATCATTAGCGTGCACTAAAAATGCTAGCATGCCTTAGTAAAAGACTCCCTAATGTGATTAGCGTGTGCTTAGCTCGTGAGAGCCCTTACCACCTACATAATGGGTGGCAGCAAGGGCTCATATACTAATCTGTTTTAATGGACATGTGCCAATGGAAAAATTAGTACATGGCCATTAATTTAAAAAATAAGGAATTTGGCCATTTTATCCCAGTGGTCAGAATGGCCTTAGTGCACAGAAAGACCCATGTAAGGGAGCACAAAGTCCACTTTTTACCGCTGTTTGGTAAAACAGTGCCTAAGTGCATGCACACATATAAATCCAGATGCACTTGTATAAAATAAAGTAAGTACCTATGTTCCAAAAGAATATATGCTAATCAGGTGCCCTCTTGGCACCTATATGTAGGTGCACTTTTATAGAATTACAGCCCATATGTTTTCCTCTGTTAGGGGCCCTTTTACTAAGCCGTGTAAAGTTCTACGCGCACCCGGCTACCAAGTGGCTCTTGTGGTAATTTCCTATCGGATGCGTGCCAAGTGGTATTTGATGCGCATATGTCATTACTGCCCGTTTACCGTGTGAGACTTTACCGCTAGGTCAATGGCTCGCAGTAAGGTCTCAGACCCAAAATGGACACATGCCAATTTTGATTTTGCCGCACATCCATTTTTGGCAAAAATAAAAAAAAGGCCTTTTTTACAGGCGCGCTGAAAAATGGATCAGCATGCACCTGAAACCGACGCTTACACTACCGTAGGCCATTTTCAGCGCTCCTTTCTGAAAGGACTCCTAAGAAAGGACGCCAAAGTATCGGCCTGCTTATCCGACATTGCTGCCTGGATGTCCAAACGCCACCTGAAACTGAACATGGCCAAGACCGAACTTCTTGTCTTCCCACCCAAACCCACTTCTCCTCTCCCTCCACTCTATCTTAGTTGATAACACCCTCATCGTCCCCGTCTCATCTGCCTGCAACCTCGGTGTCATCTTCGACTCCTCCCTCTCCTTCTCTGGGCATATCCAGCAGATAGCCAAGACCTGTCGTTTCTTCCTCTATAACATTAGCAAAATTTGCCCTTTCCTCTCTGAGCACACCACCCGAACTCTCATCCACTCTCTCATTACCTCTCGCCTTGACTACTGCAACCTACTCCTCACTGGCCTCCCACTTAGCCATCTATCCCCCCTTCAGTCCATTCAGAACTCTGCTGCACGTCTTATCTTCCGCCTGGACCAATATACTCATATCACCCCTCTCCTCAAGTCACTTCACTGGCTTCCGATCAGGTACCGCATACAGTTCAAGCTTCTCCTACTAACCTACAAATGCACTCGATCTGCAGCCCCTCCTTACCTCTCTACCCTCATCTCCCCTTACATTCCTACCCATAACCTCCGCTCTCAAGACAAATCCCTCCTTTCAGTACCCTTCTTCTGCCTCACCTCACCCCATGCGTGGAACAAACTCCCTGAGCCCATACGCCAGGCCCCCTCCCTACCCATCTTCAAATCATTGCTCAAAGCCCACCTCTTCAATGTCGCCTTCGGCACCTAACCACCATACCTCTACTCAAGAAATCTAGACTGCACCAACTTGACATTTCGTCCTTTAGATTGTAAGCTCCCTTGAGCAGGGACCGTCCTTCTTTGTTAATTTGTACAGCGCTGCGTAACCCTAGTAGCGCTCTAGAAATGTTAAGTAGTAGTAGTAGTAAAGACATTTAATCAGATTCATGCAAATAAATGCAGAGTCAAATATTCAGAGATCATAGAAATCTTCTAGTGTTTCAAATAGAAGGGGAACCATATGAGTAGTCACACTCATATTTAGTCAAAATATGTCAAACTATACAGAGCATAAGAATATAAGAATTTTCATACTGGAACAGACTGAAGGTCCATCAACCCCAGTATCAAGTTTCCAACAGTGGACAATCCAGGTCACAAGTACCTGGCAAGATCCTAGAACAGTAAAACAGATTTTATTCTGCTATTTCTAGAAATAAGCAGTGGATTTCCCCCAAGTCCATCTTAATAATGGCTTATGGACTTTTCTTTTAGGAAATTATCCAAACCTTTTTAAACCCTGCTAGGCTAACTGCTTTTACCATATTATCTGGCAATGAATTCCAGAGTTTAATTATACCTTGAGTAAAAAATATTTTCTCTGATTTGTTTTAAATTTACTACTTAGTAGCTTCATTGTATGCCCCTGAGTCCTAGTATTTTTAGAAAGGGTAAACAAGCGATTCACATCTACCTGTTCCACTCCATTCAGTATTTTATAGACCTCTATCATATCTCCCCTCAGCTGTCTCTTCTCCAAGCTGAAGAGCCCTAGCTGCTTTAAACATTCCTCATAGGGAAGTCATCCCATCCCCATTTTTGTTGCCTTTCTCTGTACCTTTTCTAATTTCGCTATATGTTGCACTGATCAGAACTGCACACATGTATTGCACCATGGATCAATACAAAGACATAACATTTTTGTTTTCCATTCCTATCCTAATAATTCCTATCATTTTATTTGCATTGTTAGCCACCGCTGCACACTGAACAGAGGATTTTAACATATCATCAATGATGACACCTAGATCCTTTTCCTGGGTGGTGCATCGTGTAGCTATAATTTGGGTTCCTCTTTCCCACATGTATCACTTTGCACTTGCTCCCTTTAGACATCCTCTGCTATTGGAATGCCCAGTCTCCCAGCCTTGAAAGGTCTTCTTACAAATTTTCACATTCCTCTTGCGATTTAACAACTTTGAATAACTTTGTGTCATCAGCAAATTTAATTATCCCATTAGTTATTCCCATCTCTAGATTATTTATAAATATGTTTTAAAAAACAATGGTTCTAGCACAGACCCCTGGGGAACCCCACTATCTACCCTTCTCCATTGAGAATACTGACCATTTAACCCTACTCTCTGTTTTCTATTTTTTAACCAGTTCTTAATCCACAACAGGACATTACCTTCTATTCCATAACTTTCTAATTTCCTCAGGTGTCATTCATGAAGTACTTTGTCAAATGCCTTTTGAAAATCCAGATGCAACATGTTTATTCACCCCTTCAAAGCCTGCTTTAGATAGAGTATAGAAATCAGAATTGACAATGTCAAGGTCAGGACATGTACAGTTCCAATAGTTTTTTAGAAATGCATTAGATGATGCAGAACCAGGGAGAAGCTATAAATCTCAATCCAGATTTATTGGGACAATGATGTGAATACAGGTGTAGATTTTGGTTCTGCCCAAGCCTGTCCCAAACCATGACCCCCATGCAATCCACGGGGTATGTTTACTAAGGTGCATTAGTGTTTTTAATGCACCTATACATTTCTATAGGCACATTAGGGTTTAACGCGCATAAACCATTTACGTGCGTTAAAAATGCTAACGTGCCCATAGCGCCACTTAGTAAACATAGGCGTAAATGTGGTGCAGATTTACACATGCAAATACTGATTTTCTAAAGTATTTACACAATATAGGATATATACAAGTTTAAACGATGACTGGAACTTGTAAAATAAGGACCATCCCTTATCATAAGAGCTGACTCCTGTTGGACTTTCATTTTCTACTGAGATTGTATTCATTATTTTGAACCTTTATCTGCAGCAGTGAAGTCATTTTATACAAGAAAGAGCAGGCAATAGGCAGATAATGGGTGGAGGACCTCACCCTATAGTTAATGCAGAAGTGGTTACTGCATGTTATCTGCTAACACAGATACATGATATAGTTAATGCCACTTGAACAGGTGTAGCTAAGTATATTGTGCCATCAGCTATGCAATTAACATATAGCAATGACATTTTCTCTCCAGCGAGAAACTGGGAAAGTGCAGGAAACACAGCAAACACAGAGGCTTTGCACATACCATATTGTATTGTTGGTAATTAATGCATGTTAATTGCACAATCTTATTATACTTTAGAAAACAAGGCCCTAAACATATTTTTCATCTATCTAGGTATAGATATAAGTGCGTGCATGTGTGTGTAGGTGTATGTATGTGTGTTCACATTGCTTCCAAGATGTTACATGACACGTGGCGGGGACTATAGCTCAGTAAATGCCAAGAACAGTTCATTATGTTAGGTAGCACAACAACAGAATTTTCAATGAGCTTCTTAGAAATCTTCATGTGGTAGAACTAAAGGTCATATATGGTCCGGAGAGAGGTGTGAATACAAGAAAGAAACCAGCAGGTTGCAATCTGAAGGAACCTTGTTCCCACAGTGGTCAATCCTGGCAAGACACCAAGTGAATAGCACAAATGTTTAACTTGATAAGAACCAGAAAGTGTGCTCTGCCATACCTTACATCAAAGATTATTTTGTTTCCTGGCTTTGTCCAAAGGAATTATATCCAGTTGTATACAAGTTTCAGACTCCTTCTGCTTAATGAAGACACAAGAAGAGAAAGGTAGCCTGGGTTCTTATAAAAGACCTTGTGTTGCTATTGTTGATTTTGAAAGAGTTCGCTAGCCTACAATTGCAAGCTTTTGTTCCTCCATTTTAATCCTAGAATTCAAAATTCTTTTTCCATTGATTCTTGTTGCCCCTTGTGAGACTAAGAATTTTTCCAGAGTCTGATACAAAAACAACCTTTATAGTCATAAGAGCTATCTCTAGAGGGGTGGAGAAAAGAATAAAATGTGATATTTAGTATTCATTTAGAAAAACCTCATTATTTCACATGGGGCATAAAAAATGCTTTCATTCATTCTGTATGGAATTTCCATGCAGCAAATTATTCCCAAGATAGCCCTTCCCTAGCATTCTGTGTCATATTGCACAAAATAGCTCTTACGACAGCTGTCAACATATACTTACAGGGTTGCTCATGATAGCACGGGGGGGGGGGGGGGGGGGGGAGGGCAGAAAGGAAGGGGAAAAGAAACAGGAGAGGAAAAGTAAAGATAAAGGAGAGGAGAGGAGGAGGAAATGAAGGGGAAGAAATGGAAAGGAGGAAAGGAAGAAAAAGGAAAAGGGAAGGGAGGAAAGAGAAGGGAAGAAAGGGGAGGAGAAGGAGATGGAAAGAGGAACAGGGAGCAAGAACAAAAACATGTCCAATCAGAGAAATCAATTTTCTATATAAAAATATTAAATATGTATGGCAAATTTACAGCATATTGAAGAGGTCAAATGTATAAAAGGAGGAAAAAGGAATAAGAGACAAGGCCTATGCAACTATATATTCAAGAAAGTTAAATTAAGTTCTTGATTAAGACCTTTGGGTACAAGAATGCCCATATCTCTGAGTAGAACTGTGCTGATATCTGCTCCTCTATGACTCACACAACAAAAAAAAATGGCACTAAAGGACCGATATTCAAAGCAATTTAAATAGCCAGAAAGTTCAAAGCACTTGTTCAGGTGTAACCATGGATATTCAGTGATACTTAACCAGATAGTGCCGCTGAATATACCTGGTTGGTGCCTAAGCCATAACCAGCTATTTTATGGGTGGTCTGGGGGCGGATTCAGCACTTATGCAGTTAAGTGCAATATTCAGTACTTAACAAGATAAGGAAACTGTATAAAATACAGTCCTATCTTTATGTAGTTCGCCTTTACAGGTTTAGTCCTGAATATCACAGTTAACTGGGAGGCCATTTTACTAAGCCGCGTAGGTGTATACGCACATCCTACGTGCATCAGTTTTCAACTACTGCCTGGCTACCACGTGGCCAGGGTGGTAATTTCATTTTTTACGCAGGTCCACTAAGCATGCCGGAAAAGTTCCAGCACACAGCACTAACCGGGCAGTAATCGGCATTCTACATACATAGACCATTACCGCCCGGTTAACGCGTAAGACCTTACTGTTAGGTCAATGGGTGGCAGTAAGGTCTGAGGCCCAAAATGAATGCACGCCAATTTTTATTTTGCCACATGTCCATTTTCGGCTTTAAAAAAGGCCTTTTTTGCAGGTGCGCTGAAAAATGGACCTGCGCGTGTCCAATACACACGTCTACACCAGTGCAGGCCATTTTTTGGTGCACCTTAGTAATAGAACCCCTGGATAAGTTATATGCACCTGTGTGTGCTTGAATATTCAAAGCTGGTTGCCAGAAATATCCAGCATTGAATATCAGGGGATAAAGCTGGAAGTGTTCAGCAATATATGGGACAGTCAAAGCAGTAGTGTAAACAAATGACGTTTCCAACAAATTCGAGGGAGATGAAGAATGTCATATAAGGGAGTTATTCATCAACAAACACTAATCGACTCAACACGGGACCGTGTTTCGGCACTGAGAAGTCCTTCACTTATGCAATGATCTAGGAGAAATATATTGGTAATCTTTCTGTCAATACAACTTTGGTGTTTCTGCTTGAGTTTCTTAAATACCCTTCTCATCTTCCCACTATTATTATTTTATTTGTAGCATTTGTATCCCACATTTTCCCACCAATTTGCAGGCTTAATGCGGCTTACATTTGCCGTAATGGCGGTTGCTATTTCCGGGTAAACAGAATTACAAATGGTATTGCGTTAAGGTGTATACATACATGGTAACATACATGGAACATACGTACATGGTAACATACATGGAACATAACATATATGGAATAAATCATGGTATATGTGTATACCATGTGCATACATACATGGTAAAGAAGAATACATTATGGTATTGCATGAAAGTTCCTGAGTAATACATTGGATTGTAGCGTACTTTAGGTCATCGACAATATAGAGACCCTATTCGACATAAGGTTTAAAGTGGTAGTGCTTGATCATTAATAGCAGAGAGGTTAATCAGTCTTGTGATAAGATTTCGGTTTTGTATAAATAAGATTGCAGGGGTTTATAATGAAATAGACAACATTGTCGGTGGAAATTAGAAAACTGTGTAAGTGGATAGACCTTTTGACTCCTAGGGTGTACAAACTGGCAGAATTGCAAAGTTGACAAACAAGTGTGACCCGCTGAGTGAAAAGGTGACAAAAGTGGGGTTTCAATTAACAGAGAGAAAGTCTATAAAGGTTTGGAGGAGTAAATTTGTGCAACTTTCATTTTTGAAAGTTGTATGTACTATAGGGTCAGTAAAATGTGATTATCCAGATTTTTTTTCACAACTTTGATGTTTTTCATGTTTTACAGCCTAAAAACTGCAAGTGTCTAAAAGATATCTAAAATGTGATTTCTGGAGTTAATTACTTTTTTATTAATAAACATTTCTAATTTTTTAAAGACATAATTAATTTATACCTGAGGCTGAAATCTGGCAGAATTATGCAATTGCTATTTCTCTATCTTGTGGTATAAATTTATTTATTTTAGTTACATTTGTACCCTGTGCTTTCCCACTCATGGCAGGCTCAATGTGGTTTACATATACAGGTACTTATTTGTACCTGGGGCAATGGAGGGTTAAATGACTTGCCCAGAGTCACAAGGAGCTGTGCCTGAAGAAGAAATTGAACTCAGTTCCTCAGGACCAGAGTCCACCACCCTAACCACTAGGCCACTCCTCTGCACTTTGTTACCTTTTCACTCAGTGAGTCACAAATTGAGCAATGTCCTCATCTATAGTGATCGACTATCAGTGAAGTCTGCTTTCTCTCTTGCAAACAGAGGACACAAGTTGGTCTTTGAAACTGTGGCCTCTGGTATATGCTATAATGAGACAGTTATCTTTTAAACATGCCATACCCTGTATTAAATGCCAATGCCATCTAAGTATTTTCTGAATTTCAACAGCAATCGGTGAAGAACGTAAGGTACAAACAATACTATCTGGATTTTTTTTGACAGAGCTTTTGAGAAGTGTTTTTCTGCCTGTCATGCCCTCAAGTGACTGCATTGGATATATTTTTTAGGATCCTGTCATTTCAGAAATCTCCTTTTCATCTTAATAGCCTGTTTTTTTTTCAAGGGAGGTACCCTAGCAAAATAGGGTGATGCAATTTAGTTCTTGTGGAAAGAAATGCATATTTTACCATATTTTAAAGTATGTTGTATGTGTTGGTTTTATGCATTGTGTTATTTTTAATCTGTTGAGAAAGATGTGATCACTGGAATATATTTTTTAGATAAATAATACATGTATATAGACACACTGGAACAGATTCAATAACGGTGCTCACAGTGAGGTGCAGTTATGATCTGTACTAAGATAGTATTCTGAAAGGGCACTCTGAGAAGAGCATCCTTTACAGAATATTAGCTTGGTATACTTCTCGTATCTAAGTTTGGGTGAAAGCACTTATGCTTGCAAAGGCTGGTGTAAATCTATTTAAGGTTCCAAATTCTTTATAGCAGGAGCCATTCAATCAATCATATAACTGCTCAGGGCTATCTCCATACTTACACATAACTCTCAATTCCAGGAAATGTAGTGCAATCACCTCTCATAGTTTGAATTCAAAGACCTCAGTGGTAACGCATTTCACATAGGAGCACAGTCCTATAGCTTACCCGCATAGTCATTGGGCTTGCCTAGTTTTTAATCTAAACTTTATTGCTTATAAACTATTTTTAAAGAGTTTTTGTGTATATATAAAAATTCTTTACTTAACTTGTACAGAGAGATCTGCAACCAACATGAATCATGTTTCGCCTGTTGGGATACATCAGGGTATGGTCATCTCTCTCAGAATGAATGTTCTTCCATCAAAATCAAAATGGCTGGTGTAAATGCTCATGCTCAACTGATGACAGTTAGGCACGCAAATGCAGGTATCCCATAACATTGTGCCTACCCATGATCCTCCCATGGCCATGCCATCTTTTGAGTTGCACACTGTGAAATTTGGGTGTGCATGTTATAGAATAGGGCATATGGCAGATCCTCATCTAACTCTTAATTACTGCCAATTAAGCACTTGTTAACATCAATAATTTATTGTTACCACCTGACTAATTACTTTACATGTGGATCTGGGATCTGCACCCAAATTTGGGCAACCTATACAGAATCTGGGGGAGTATGGGCAAATAGTGAAGATCAAAGATTATAATGATGAAGGTAACAATAAAATCATAAAAGTAAAGTCATTATAGATAAATTCTTTACAAAACTTGATGTTTGCTCTTATGGGTATTTTTTGTTGTTATGCATAGAAAACTAATAAAGTTTGTGAACTAACAAATGAATTCTACTGAACAAAAGTATTCTAAAACATCTAAAACTATCATAAAAATCAAGAGAACATAGCCATTAGCTGAAGGGATGATTTATTTTAAAAAAATATGACAAAAAATTAATGTGACCCACTGAGTGAAAAGGTGTCAAAAGTGGAGCTACGAATAACAGAGCTAAAGGCTATAAAGGTTTGGAGGAGCAACTTTCATATTTGAAAGTTTTGTGTACTATAGGGTCAGTAGAATAGGACTATACAATTTTTTCACAACTTCACAGCCTAAAAACTGCAGGTACTTAAAGTGGGGCATCTGATTTTGGGGAATTACTTTTTTTTAATTGATAAACATTTCTCATTTAAAAAAAAAATCTAAATTTCATATACAATCTTTCTCTTTCTTAGACCACAAAGTGAAGAAAAATAGGGAGAGTGAAATAAGACAAGGAGATCAATTAAACAATACACAGAAAAAAGAAAACATGGTATTAACCTGATTATCCCCAGATATTACTCATCTAATACATTATTCCACATTGATCATCTGGTTGGCTTCCTCAAGACCAAATACGGCATATAGTCAATTCATTTCATTGAGAACTTACTTATTGTCCAGGTTTTAGTTAGAAATAATACATCTGATTACATTCACTCTCTTTTAAAAACCAGAAATTATTTAATGATCCCTAGTTTGTCCAGTATAGCCTGGGGTCCTACCATTTATGACATACTTGGTAAATTTACTTATGAGGGGGAGGGGTTCTTCATCAAGACCTTAATAAGACACCCTAAAAAAGTACCATATTAGATCTGAGTTTAGTGCACACTAAAATCCCACATTAAGCCCATATTCAATGCACTTTTAATATGTAAAGCTTTTATTCTGGTCTCCTTTTCTATTTTGTTACTGTTAAGTGTATTGAGGTTGTCTTTCTTGTTATTTTTCTCACCATCATTATGCTTTTGCTGTAGGTGACATCCTGAGCTTCTTTTCTCCCACATGCCACTGTCTTTCTTTAGCTTAAACAGCTGTCCATATATTGATTGCATTTCTCACTTAGTCTATCATTGAGGTATAACCTCATGTTGTTCCATCTATTGCCTCAGCTACCTATATTTCTATAAAAATCTTGCTCACTTCAGGCTTGAAACTACATATTAAAGCTGGTTGTGTGATGCAGTCTCTCTTTTCCATTACCATGAACAGGTAGAACTTCTGAAAATGCTATAGGATTGGACATGGGTTTAAGTCTCTCTCCCAAAATATGAAAGTTTCTTTGTACTACAGATGTGCTGTTTTTAGCCAGGTCATTTGTTCCTAGATGGACAATAATATCAGTTTTATAATCCTTAGGGGCCCTTTTACAAAGCGGTGGTAAGCCCAACACGAGCTTACCGCATACTATTCTGGAACTACCGCTGGTCCAACGTGGCCACCAGCAGTAGTTCTGGCTCGAGTGCGCACCATCTAAAAAATTCCAGAAATTAACCTGGTGGTAATTGGGCATCACTTCGTGCTGCCTGGTTACCGCCGGGTTACTGTGGGAGACCTTACCGCCACCTCAATGGTAAGAGTTAACTTACCACATGGCCATTTTTTGGAGGAGCTTTTTATTCGCTGCAGTAAAAATGGCCCTGGGGCATGAGAAAAATGCCCCCCCCCCCCCCCCACACTACCTCAGGGACCTTTTTCCTGCAGCTTAGTAGAAGGATCCCTTAGTTTCTTTTCTGATTTCATTCACAATTTGATTTCTGTTCCTGCTGGCTAAGGATCCTAGGAGGCATTTAACCTTTCTTTGTCTCTTGAACTGTGATTTCAAACTGATTCTTCTAATAATGGAGTCTCTCAGCCATAGCAGTTTTCTATTTGGGGCTCTTTTGACATTGCCTGAATGATTTCTTCTATACTGGGTACTGCCCTTCTTTAATTGGATCACTTCAGGTTCTATTCTTGGAGTATCAAGGTTTTCTAAGGCACAGAAAGCATTGTTCAGAGATATCATTTGGGAGAGTAGGTGTTCCAGTGTAACAGGTTGTTCTCTTATTAGATCCCACAGTAATCCATTTATTTCTGGGTTGTTTGATTCTTTGTGGGAATGAGGGAGGCTTGTCTGCATGTTAAATCCTGGAGGAGAACCTTTTTTATTGCAGCTAATTCTTTCCTCAGTTGAGCCAACTCTTTTTTTTAAAGCAGAGAACTAGAGACAGATGGGGCAAGCATTAGGGCTGCAAATGGACTGCCTCAGGATTAAGGCATCACAGCTACTGCAATGAATAATAGTCATTTTGATTACTAGGTTTGATATAGAGCAGTTATATTAGCAAAGGAAAAGCTAGAGAAAGAATCACATAATTGAAAACAAATTGGATATGTGTTAAGAAGACTATATAAGAACGCTCTGGGGTGGGTGGGTTGAGGGGTAGGGCATCGGTGTTTAAGTGTCCAGGACCTGTAGAATTGTATCTGGACTTAAAGCAAATCCCCCTCATCTATGAATGCCCATGGAAAGTATAGCAGAGAATTTTAATAGTTCAAGAGTCAAGAAATTAGGCAGTGCAGAGGGCAAAAACCAGTTAAAAGGCTTGTTCTCTCACACGGAGAAGCAGAACAAAGAGACAGAAACTTTTTTTTCTTGTTTCTTAGATGTGTAGCAAACTCAAAAGGAATATGCAGTACAGGTAGCTATAAAGAGCAGAAATCTGAAAGCAAAGGCTCAGCCAAACAGCTAAAATATAGCAAAAAAGCTCAAGAAAGGAAAGGAAATTGTCTTTGGGGGGAAAAGGTGAACCATTTCATAAATGTAAAAGCTTCATGCATTCTGCCTTACTTCTTCCTAAATCTAAATTTGGCCAACAACTTGTATCTCCACAAACGCTGCCCTTCTGATAACCACCACATCTGAAACAGAAATTAGTGAAAAGCAGGCTCCCAAGAGAAGTTGAAAAAGAAAAGAATGGAATAAGCCCCTGCAATATACCAAGCTGCAAATTGTGGCAGCATATATTATTATTATTATTATTATTATTATTATTTATAGCATTTATATCCCACAATATTCCCACCCATGGACAGGCCCAATGAGGCGTACAACAGTCTACAAAAGCATAGAACAATTCAGCAAACTAACATACAATGTCATAAGAGCGTAAGAGAGAGAGGGTAATAGCCAAGGAGGGAAAAGGGGAAAGAGTAGAGATGAGCAGTATGTCAGTACAACAGTTGTAATTCAGAAGTAAGAGATGCCAGCCCCCCCCCCCCCACATCCTCCACTGCAGCCGCGGCTCAAACGGTCTCCCCGCCGGTCGTCCGACGAGCCAGCTGTGAGGTAAGACGGATGGCTGCTCCATGGCAGACTGAAACAGGTGAAAAGGAGGAAGCAGCGCCTCACGGTGCCGAACAAAGCTGGATCAAGTGAAATCAGGCCACAACTCAGCCATGCGACTCGGCAGTGATGCCCGGAGCCAACGACTCAGGAGCCCGTTAAACAGAAGCCATTTTGAAATATATCACAGGACCCCACAGTAACCCACATGGGAAAACCATTCAGCATAAAGGGGTTCAACTCATGCTCTGCCTCAAGGATTGTATAGATTATTCAATGCAGAAAATGTGAAGAATGTGCTACATTGAGGAAACAAGCTAGATTGTAAAGACAAGAACCAATTTATACTGGCAACACATTAAACACTACAAAGCTAGCCAACGTGACACCTCAGTGGGAACCAGAGCACTGCCTTAATGACGTTATAGTCAGAATACTAAAAGGAAATTTTTTAACAATCTAGGAATGTAAGATCTTTGAAGTTAAGATGATGAAATACTTAAATATCAACAAGAAAGGACTTAAAAAAAAAGATCTGTGCTTTTTATCATAGTATAAACCATAAAATTATATTACTTTATTATCTTTTGATCATCCATCCATTTTTCTCTGTTTCTTATCTCTCCCCATCCTATCTTTCTCCTTGAGACTGTCCTTGGAGGCTTTTATGTTTTATATTCTGACATTATTATTTGTTGTTGTCCTGACCTGAGGAAGAAATACAGGCTTTCAAAAGTTAGTCAAAACATGTATTGTTTGTCCAATGAAAAATAAACTTCATGTATTACCTTTAAAGTGGACTAATACAGCAGCCACACTACTTTTTCTAACATGTTTGATGGTAGCAAAAACATCTTGCAAGATGCATCCTTACTATCTAAATATGGCTTTGTATCATTATATCTAACTGGAAGGATTTAATACAGTTTCCGGAAAGAGTCCCACATGTCCACATTTATCCTAGTTTTCCTTACCCCTTGCCCCTTATTTTCTCCAAATAATTCTTCTCATGGCTGTTTTAAATTGTATTATCTACATAAAAGTGAAACATATCTGTAACGCCTCTTCGGTACTATGTAAGCCACATTGAGCCTACAAATAGGTGGGAAAATGTGGGATATAAATGTAAAAAATAAATAAATAAATAAAACTATGTATGCGTGAGTGATTGTTCAACTGTAAGCAGTTGATAAAACTACTAATAATTAATTACAGACAACAGAAAAATTACATACTACAGATACATTCGATAAGAGTTGATAAAACAGCTAATAATTAATTACGGACAACAGAAAAATTACATACTACAGATACATCTGATAAGAGACTCCTGAGGCAGGCCCTTTGGCCGAAACATAGGCCTATGTTGAGTCTGTGGATGTGAATAAAGGATTCTTATTTTGAGTATTGTCCATTGATCTTTGTCTCCTTCACTGTGGTTGTGTGCTGTTTCTATTTGTACCTATCCCCTCCATTGTTAACTTAGGGGCCTTTTACTAAGCCACGTCCGCATCTACGTGTGCCTAACATGCGCCAAAATTGAGTTACCGCATGGCTATCATGTAGCCCTTGCGTAAATTTTATTTTTGGCTCGTGTCTGCTATGCGCGCCCCCAAAATATATATTTTTTTCTGCCGCACATCAGCTATTCACGCCCAGTGGAATTTGGCACGCATAGGTCATTACCACCTGGTTACCACATGAGACTTTATTGCTAGGTCAATGGTTGGCGGTAAGGTCTCAGACCCAAAATGGACGAGCGGCAATTTTCAGTTTGCTGCACATCCATTTTTGTAAAATATTTTTAAAAGGCATTTTTTGCAGGTGCGCTGAAAATGATTCTGAACGTGCCAAAAACACACGTCTACACTACCACAGGCCATGTTTCAGTGCATCTTAGTAAAAGGACCCCTTATATCTGAGTTGATATCTCATGCCCCTTAGCTATCTATGTTCAACTCCCATTTGAAAATGTACCTTCTGATGGTTTCTTTTTTACACCCTGGCTTTAGGTGATCACAGCCTTGTCAACGCTGACCATATTTATTGAAATAAACATATTTACTGTTACCTCCTATTTGTCCTGTCTTTTGACTAGAATGTGAGTTCAATGAAGCAGTGGCGTACCAAGGGGGGGGGGGGCGGTGGGGGCGGTCCGCCCCAGGTGCATGCCGCTGGGGGGGTGCTGTGCGCCGGTCAGCGTCATTCGTTTCCATGCTCCCTCTGCCCCGGAACAGGAAGCAACCTGTTCTGGGGCAGAGGGAGCATGGAAATGAACGACGCTGACCGGCGCGCAGCATCCCCCAGTGGCGTGCACCCAGGGATGAGGGGGTTCTTTCACCAGGGTGGGGGGCGCGCTGCACGGGGGGGCGCTGCACCCGGGGGGGGCGGGGTGTATCGGTGATCCGCCCCGGGTGTCAGCGCCCCTAGGAACGCCACTGCAATGAAGTGAGGGTTGGATCTTATGCATGTATGTGCCATGAAGCTCTAGAAATAAACAGCTGAAGTAGTAACTTCTCACTGTGTCCTTATACATTACCTTTGTATAGTTGACTTAAAAGGTTACATTTTAATGTGTGCGAGTGATTAAAGGAAGAAGGTGAAAGAGAAACCAAGAGCACTAGTTACTGAAAAAGTCACCCTGTTTGACGTTCTATCAGTGAAGAATAAATATAAAACCCTCACATTTTGAAATCTGGTGATTTAGCTTAAAACCAGAAGGAAACACAATCTGTTCTGACTGCTGTTGAAATTTGAAGCTGTATGCAGGTTTTCTGAACATTGCAATGCTCTGATACACTGAGGGGCATTTTCGATATGATGTCTAAGTGCAACTTTGGACGTTTTGCTAAAAATGTCCAAAATTTAAGTGGGGAATATAGCTATTTTCAAAACAGAAAAACATCAGTCTTTTTTTTTTTTTTTTGAAAATTGCTATTTGCTAGATGTTTCTGTGCTCTGTGCATTTACCTTTTTGGACTATTTAAAAAAAAAAAAAAAGTCCAAGTGAAAAATGTACAAAATCAAACCATTGGGATGTAGGAGGAGCCATAATTCTTAGTAGACTGTCTACGCAAACATCCCAGGAGAGCAGTGGGGCACCCAAAGGAGCACTTTAGTGAACTTTAAATAAATGCTCCCAGGTACACATCTCATCATTGCTCCTTTACCTTGTCTGCTGAGCCACCAACCCCACCCCCAAACCCACTACCCCCAACTGTACACCACTACAATAGCCCTTATAGGTAAAGAGGGCACCTATATGTGGGTACAGTGGGTTTCTGGTCAGTTTTGAAGGCCTCACTGTTTCCACCACAAGTGTAGGGGAGGTATGGGCCTTGGTCCACCTGTAGTGCACTGCACCCACCACAAGACTACTCCAGAGACTTGCATGCTGCTGTAATAGACCTGAGTATAACATCCGAGGCTGCCATAGAGGCTGGTAAGTGATGTTTTTAATCACATTTTGGGGGTGGGCGTGGGAAGGGGTTAGTGACCACTGGGGAGTAAGGGAATGTCATCCCTGATTCCCTCCAATGGTCATCTGGTTAATTAGGGTACTTTTTGTGGCTTTTATGTAATAAAACAGGTGTAGACCAAAATGTTCAACTTATAGCTGTAGATGCTTTCGTTTTGTTTCATTATGGCAGAAAAATATCCAAGTGTTAGGAATGCCCAGATCCTGCCCTCAACATGCCCCTGACACCCCCCCTTGTGATTTGAATGCACCTCTGATAGACTTCATAGAAAAATATAACCTGTGAATGAGGTACGCTGAATATACACACAGGGAGTGCTAACTTTTCTCCATTTTATTTTAGCATAGGTAGTAGGTATCAAGGGTCTGCTACAAATCTTCAATCAAAATCCAGAGAACAATGAATGAATTTATTTTATTTTCTTAGACTGAGATAAGAAGGAAATAGAGAAACATACAATTAGTGCACATTTTATTTTATTTTATTTATACAATTTGAGAGAAAGATTACTGTAATGGTAATTTGCATCCTTACCTTAATGTTCCAGAACTGCCTCTATAAAGAGAAAGTGTGCTTAAATAGAAGGTTTACAGACATAGGATTAGTATTTGAAAATGATACCTGTTATTTGTGTTAGTAAAAGAAACCTGTGAAGGGAAATGTTGATTTAACACTGTGATAAAAATATTGTAGGACTGAATTTGTTTTATTTGAAATGTCTTAATACAAAGTGTTGATGTAATATTTACCTGAAATCATTGGGTATACAGGGGCAAGTTTTGATATGGTCTAGGTCATTTTTAAGTGATAGATATTTCCAAGTAGAGGTGGAGCAAGATGTATCAGCTTGGATTAAAGAGGTCTCTGGGTACCTCAAGGCTCCACCATATCCCCACTACTTCTTAATATTTATATGCTTCCTCTTGGTAAGTTGTTGGCAGGATTAGGCCAATCTTATAAAAGCTATATGGATGATATTCAAAATGTTATACCCAATTTGGGATCTGTAGAAAAATCTTGGATTTTATACAGCTTTGCTTGCAAACTGTTAATTCTTGGATGAATGCCAATAGTCTTGACTTTGTCCTACTCTTCTTTTTTGGATTTTCCTTTAGAATTTACAATGGGTCAGGACAATATTCCAGTTCTGCATGAGAATAAGTATTTGGGGGTTATATTAGATTCATCCTTGTCTTTCCAGTGTCACATTAAAATGTTAGTGAAGAAGATTTTTTATAAATTGGGAATACTGCGTAGGTTGAAGAATTTTTTGTCGAAGACAAATTTTAGGACAGTGGTACAATCTCTTGTGACACCCTTATTTGATTATTGCAATTTGCTATTTTTAGGCTTGCCTTTATACTTGATTAAACCTTTGTAGATGGTACGGAATTAATCAGCGTGACTTCTTTCTTGCGTTTCTAGATTGCATCACATTTCTCTAGTATTGCATGATTTACATTGGCTACTGGGGAAATGGAGAATATAGTTTAAAGCATTGAGTTTGATTTATAGAGTTGTAAAGGGTGATGTTCCTATTCCTATAGCTACTGTATTGAGAATTTACTGTCCACCATGTCCTCTTAGATCTGCTGATAAATTATTGCTATTAGTTCCTTCTTACAAACAGGTTAGATTGGATGATATCAGGTCCATAATCTTTTATATTGAAGGATCTCGACTCTGGAATGAAAGGTGGAGAATTATTTACAGTTCAGGAAGTTACTCAAGGCCTATTTCTTCACTCAGGCCTTTTCTGGATGATTTATTTTAATTATAGATTTGAATCTGTTATTTTAGTTTTTGTGCGATTGAGATTGTTTTTATAATGTTATGACTGTTATTTTGTAAACCGCCTAGAATATAGGATAGAATATAGGAAATAAAAATTAATAAAACGTGTTAAAAATAGTTGGGCCCTGTTTACTATGCCGTGTTAAGGGTGCACTAGTGTTTTTAGTTAGCGTGTACTAAACGCTAAAAATACCCATATATTCCTATGTGTGTCTCTAGCATTTAGCTTGTACTAAAAACACTCGTACCCCTAGTAAACAGGGCCCATTGTTATTTAATATGCTGTATACCACTTAGGGTTATATTCTTTAAAAAAAAACTGGGTAATAAATTGCAATAAACACCTGAAATTCAATTAGAAAAATTTCTGCTACTGCAATGTACATGCTAACAAAATAATGGTGAATCAACTTTAACAGTCCTATCTTTATAAATCCATTTAATATTATTAGCTAGCTAAAATGAATGAATCCAGAGAAGATAAAGCATTTATGAAGAAAAAAAATGCATTAACTCTATGAGTTCCCAAGTGTATTTTAAAAGCAGTTAATAGTAGTAGTATAATGTGTTTGTTATGTTTTACCTACTTATAGAGGATTCTCATTGAAAAAAAATATGCATTTCAATAACAGGTCCTTATCTCGATGACAGGATCCTTGGTATTCACATCACTGTGTCTTTTACATCTCTCTACATGACAGGAATTTTCTGCAACAATCATTTTAAGATCAAAGCTGCATTCTATCTGTTCTACAAACTAGCCCCATCATTCAATAAATCGCATGCACAGTTATGCTCGTAATGGCACACATACTTACAGAATACTTCAACTTATGTATTTAATTGGTCCTTAATCGGTGCATAATTGGTGATAAATATCAATAATTGGATTTAACTATCACTAATAGGCAAAACGTTACAGTTACCCACATGGGTTATGAGTCAATTCTATTTCTATAGCATACTTTCTGCCAAGGGGGTGTATGCATGGGCAGGGTATTGGCAGGCCATGGAGTTTCTGAATATTTTGGAGCACCCTTTAGATCAGGGCTTTCAAGTTTATTAAGGGGCCCTTTTACTAAGTTGCCCTGAAAAATAGGCTACGCTAGTGTAGGTGCATGTTTTGGGCGCTCACAGATCCATTTTTCAGCATGCCTGTAAAAAAGACCTTTTTACATTTTTTGCCGAAAATGGATGTGCAGCAAAATAAAAATTGGCACGCATCCATTTTGGGTCTGAGACCTTACCACCACCCATTGACTTAGCGATAAGGTCTCACGCGGTAACCGTGCGGTAATCACCTACACATGTAGAGTGACGATTACCATCCAGTTTTTGCTGCGCGAAGGAAAATAAAAAATATTTTGCAGCACGTGTAGCAGACATGTGTAAAAAATGAAATTACCGCCCAGGCCACGCAGTAGCCAGGTGGTAACTCCAAATTGACGTGCGTAGGACGCACAAACGTGCCTACGAGGCCTAGTAAAAGGGCCCCTAAGTGCTTGATTTACTATTCAGGGAACAGATCATCAGAGCGATTTACATCTTAAATCTATAATAAATGATCAGAGCAGAAAACAATTCCATTCAATATAGGACAGAAATAGGGGTCCATCAAGAGGGAAGAAAATGCCAACAGACACTAATAAGAGAAGGTAAACAACAGAGAATAGTAGCAACTTATCTGGTGGTAACAATGGTTTCAGCAGTCAGCGAAGGGTTCTGTTCTAAAAAGTCCTGCAGTTGGTAGAAGACCAATTTTTCCAAAATCTTAGCTGAAGTTTCTGGAAAGTACAGCTTCCTTCTGCATTCTCCTTTTAGTATTCTGACCATAAGGCCATTGATGTTGCAATGTGCAGGTTTTAACCCAGTCTTCAGGACACACCTAGACAGTCAGGTTTTCAGGATACCCACAATGAATATAAATGGGAGAGATTTGAATAGAATGGAGGTAGTGCATGGAAATGTTTCTTATGCATATTCATTACAGATATCCTGAAAACCTGACTGGCTTGGTATGTCCCCAGGACTGGGTTGAGAACCTGTGCTTTAGAGAATACCTTCACTTTGTGCACAACTGCAATATTTTGTTGTGAACATGTGTTGCTGCTACAGAGCACACATAAGTCATCACGCCTAGAAATAGGCATGTCATAAGAACATAAGCATTGCCATACTGGGACAGACTGAAGGTCCATCAAGTCCGGTATCCTGTTTTCAACAGTGGCCAATCCAGGTCACAAGTACCTGGCAAGATCCCAAAACAGCACAACAGATTTTATGTTGCTTATCCTAGAATATGCAGAGGATTTTCCTGAGTCCATCTTCATAATGACTTATGGACTTTTCTTTTAGGAAATTATCCAAACCTTTTTTTAAACCCTGCTAAGTGAACTGATTTTACCACATTCTCTGGCAACGAATTCCAAAGTTTAATTACTTGCTGAATGAAGAAATATTTTCTCTGTTTTAAATTTACTACTTAGTAGTTTCATTGTGAGCCCCCTAGTCCTAGTATTTTTGGAAGGAGTAAACAAGTGATTCACATCTACCTGTTCCACTCCACTCATTATTTTACAGACCTCTATCGTATCTCCCCTCAGCCATCTTTTCTCCAAGCTGAAGAGCCCTAGCTGCTTTAGCCTTTCCTCAAAGGGAAGTCATCCCATCCCCTTTATCATTTTTGTCGCCCTTCTCTGTACCTTTTCTAACTCCATTGTATCTTTTTTAAGATGCGGTGACCAGAACTGCACACAGTATTTGAGGTGTGGTCGCACCATGGCACAATACAAAGGCATTATAACATTTTCAGTTTTGTTTTCCATTCCTTCCCTAATAATTCTTAACATTCTATTTGCTTTCTTATCCACTGCTGCAAATTGAGCATTGCCGACTTCTGCTTAATATTCCATAGCAAAACAGATAGGGATACAAAGTTTGCTTTGTACTTTGTATCCTTCTCTGTTTGGCTGCGCCTAAATTCTAAGTCAATAGTTGAAAAGGGGGCAGGGACATGGGCGGGGCATTGCATTTTTAAAATATATGTGCATTATTATAGAATACACCCAATCTGCGTCTAATTTAGGTGTCGGGATTTATACCAAGTAAAATATGGCCTAAATGGATGCGACCAAATTTAGTCATGTGGCGAGTCGCTTGGAGTATTCTATATACTACATAGAAATTTGTCTATTCTATAAAATTTAAGCATACTTTGGAGACTATGCCTAGGCGTAATTTTTTTCCGTGTGGTTTTTTCATGCGCCATATACAGAATCTAGCCCTTTATCCTTAATTAGCTAACACGGAGGTTTGGGGTAAGTCTCAGCTGTGATATTCAACCATCCGCATTCATATAAATTCTCAGCTGCAGAGAATTTAGCTTTTATTCCTCTCTCTTTTCTGGTGCTTAATATTCCATAACAGCAAATTCACCCTCATAGAATATTAGGTTAGTGCTCACATTTTTGGCACCTACCATCTAGCAGCCCTGTATAGAATTGCTCCCAAAGAAGGTTGTTCTATAGGGTCATTGGCTTGCCATGGTGTCACTCTGCAAGGAAACAGAACAGAAGAGTCTGGGGGGGGGGGGGGGGCAATGGGAACCCTCTTAAACTCAACTGTAACTTCCAACTGATCACCTTAAACACAAAACTAAAATGGGACTCCTGCATTTTTCCAAATAACCCAAAAACAAATGTAGTAGTATTAAAAAATCTTTACTATTATAATCAGGTGCCACTGCAAGATTCTGTAAAAACTGGATGATCCCTGTTTCATAATGATGTCATTCAGGAAATAACCATTAAGATCTGTTTTAGCAAAATGGCATTCAATCAGTGGTATCGAAGACTTCGTGAATGTGTCAAGGTTGAAGGAGAACACTTTGAACATAAATTAGGAATTACCCAAGAAAAAAAAACTATTATATTAATGTATTTTCAAAGGTCATACTAAGGGATCCTTTTACTAAGCTGCGGTAAGCACTAGTGTGTGCTTACCACAGCTAAAGATACCTTACTGTGGGGCACGCTCAGGCATCCCAAGGTAACTTTGGGATTGGTGCAAATAAAATGTACTTTTAGTGCTGGGGCAGGTCTAGAGATGAAGAGTGGGCATGCTCTGTACTAGTTGGTTAGTGCAGCTACATTGCCCTGCGCTGATTAAAGTGTGCTTAGCACGTGAGCGCTTTACCAGCTACAAAATAGGTGGCAGTAGCGCTAATGACCACATGCCAATGGGAAAATTAGCGTGTGGCCATTATTAAAGAAAAATTGAACACAGAGTCAGGTCTTGAATGCACTGGGATAAGTTAGTGAGAATGAGTGGAGTATGGAAGGAGGGAATATGTGTTGGGAGCTAAGCAGAAAGTTCTAGCTCTTGGGCTATAAGAGTCAATCCTGAAGGGGGGAGGTTTAAGGTGGGGGGAGGGTGGGGGGGGGGTTATGTTAGGAAACTGATGATGAGAATACTGATAAGTTGTAAACCAATTACGCTGTTCCTAACTTTTTGTAACATCAGTTATTAGGATAATCATTCGTAAAAGGGGGTGGGGAGAGTTGGGGCTTTATAGAGGATAGCGATGGCTATATATTGAATAGCATATATTTGGAGCAGTGGGGGTAAATGTAAAAGTTTGATGACATTTCATCCTATGTTTCTGATCTCTTGGTTGATTTGATTTGCATTGTATGTATGTTTTGTGATATCCATCTGTTGCATAACATGCCATCAATAAAAAAAAGTTGAAACATAAAGAAAAATTGAAAAATTGGCCATTTTACCCCATTTTACCACAGTGGTAAAAATTACCTTAGTGCACGGGAATGACCTATGTAAGGACACATTAAGGCTACTCTTTACCACAGTATGGTAAAAGAACCCCTAAAAGTTTAAACAATTGCAAAGTATTTTGAAACTATGCAAGGAGTCCTGTTTTTTTCTGAATACCATTTAATAACATTCTGCCCAATATTCAATGCTATTTAACCAGCCAGGACTGAAAATACACTTTTCTCCTTGGAGATTGTCCAGCTATCCCTCTCAGCCATACCACATAGGATCGGATTTGCGAACCAGTACTCCCCCATGGATGAATCTGTCTACCTCGTGGAACTGTGCCTGGTAGTAAGAATCTACCACCTCCATGTGATGAATTCAAATGGAGCGTCCCACAGTCCAGTCTCTGTACTGGAAGTCATTATGGCTTCTCATATGAGGGTCCTCCATCTTGATGGGGGTAGCTGGGATCAGGTCTTATCTTCCTAAAGATCTCAGCTTGGATCCTTACCTCCCACTGAACATCCACCAGGCATATGACAGTCAATGACACATAAGGGTAATGCAAGCCCCACATGTCCCATACCAGCTTTTTAAGGTACCAGTCAACTAGGCTTACCTTAGGCAGACATTCATCACTGGCTCTCCCTGGCTCAATCCAGGGCTCCTCCAACAGTTCAGCAGGCACTGGATCTCCCAGTCAGTAGCACTCCAAATCCTTGGGTATCAGAGCAGGCAACACTCCCTCTACAACCATACCTGTTTGAATCCAGATCCTCCAGAGCAAATGGTCCATTTCTGGGCTGTTTACTACCTAGTCAGTGGCCAAGAGCATGGGGATGTTCACTTCTACTTCCCCTGTGGTCAGAGATATTCTAACCCATCTCCAGATCCTTTGGCACCTTCTACATGATACAGTCCTTCCTTTCATGTGGAGTTGCCCCACTGCTCTGTGGCCTCTCCCGGAGTCCCCGGAAGGCTTCTGATATTGGCTCTGCCTTCTTGGGTCCCAGTGACACCCTTCTCTTGGGACAGCACCATCTCTTTCTCCACCACTCTCCATCTCCATCCATGTCCTCACATCCCTGCGATCAAAGGCTCCAGACTACTGGTCAACTGGGACGAGGTCTGGGGGGATGCTGGAGCTCAACTCCTCCTCACCTTCACTCCCCCACTTCTTAACAGGCACCTCCGCTGTGGCTGGGCCAGTCCTGAGCTGGTGTGCAGGCTCACTGGTTTTGGTGGATCCGATCCAGCCACCTCCATTCTCTTGGGACCTTCCCTTAAGGATTTTGCAACAGTGGGTTTCATCTCTCTTCACTCCCAGATCCTTGTCCAGATGTAGCTCCAGTCTTTTCAGGTGGGTTTCTCCTTCTCAATCTCCCTTGGAGCCAGATCCTTCACAGCAGGAGTCACCATACTCTCCTCTCTCTTGTAGAACCCTGTACTACATGCTTGGTAGCACAACTGCACCAGAGTCGGATCACTCTGGTAGGTGTCACAAACCAACACAAACCAACTCCTTTACACAAACTATGTGCTCTTTTCTGATTTTTCTCCCTGCGAGCAACACCATGGGTCCACGTGCTTGACCTCCGCCCTCAAGCGCTGGATGAGACGTCAGGTGAGCTAAACATCCAATGGAAACTTGTCCCCAGTATTCTATGCAGTGGTTTATGATTTGGCACGCTTTTTTCCATCCCCCTGCTGCAAGAGTGGGAACAACGTCCATGATGTTCCCTTGGATCTTTCCGCCACTTTCCCCAGGTACTCACAGTTCAGATGTTATCTCTCAGGTCCACCTGGCCGTTAGTGTAGCCAGCTTGCATGGTTCTTTCTAGGAAGGAAAGTTTCAAATGCACAGTTCTCAATCAAGTAGTATTTCTCCAATATGGACAATATTTTGTAAGTCCCAGGTCTATATCTACAGTCTCTTTGGGCTTTATATCACCCACGCCACACTTCTCCAGCACCAGAAAATTAAATTTGGAATCTTTGATCAAAAGAAAGTCTCTCCAGCTTAAATCCCATCGCCCCACGTTACAGGTGCCAATTTGGTTAACCCAGGTCCACCCGACCAGCTCAGTTCTCTTAACCCAGGCCACAAACAGAACTTTCACCTTTCCTTACCAACTCACTCCTCACACTTCATTCAGTCCTTATGATTCAAGCTTGGGTGCAAACCGGGGCCGGATAAAGATCTGGAAGACCATAGGATATTAAGCTGGGCTTATTCTTGAGTATCCTTTAGCAGCCCAGGAACATATTCTTTGTTCACTCTCCCAGAGGAATGCTCATCACTACAAGGAATTATAATTTTATGCAAAACTTTATTAAACTCTGTAACGGTAGAAATCCAAACTTCAAACTCTGTATGTACGGACAGCATTTGGTTTAAGAGGTTTTTGTTCCAATCTAGCCAATACTATTTGATACAGTCTTATTCACTGTTCAAACAACTTCAGATGGTAACTCATGCTATGTACAAAATATACACTCCTCCTGTTCATCACCCACCCCTTTAGGCTTTATAATTCAAGGCTACTCCTAATGTCTTTGCTCAACTGCTGTTTCCCTCAGGATCAGATCTCCCTGTCTGTCTTCTTTCCAGCGATGTACCTCTCAGATGTACCTGTCCTGGCTTTGAACAGGATTCCCCTGCTCCAACTCCTGCTCCCAGGCTGTGTTCCTCTTACCCACCCGGACTCTTTTCACCCTCACAGTTACTGCTTTTAGGAGCAGGAACTCCTCTTTATTTCAGCTTTAATTTATTCTGCCTTTCCAGGATACCCCTTCTCCTCTCTGGGTTCTGGTGGGGGTGAAGGCAACCAAAGACCACGTGCTTCCACATGCAGGCACTTTCATCACCTTCAAACTCCACCTTAACTGTCAATCATAAACTAGAACCATTTCTTTCTGCAACTCATTGCATGACATACTTCCCTTGGACTGGGCTTCCCTCTAACTCAGGGACATTCCACACGTTTCCCCAGTGACTCCAGGGAAGAAACACACCACTCAGTAAACCCCATACAATGGGAGATTACATATGATTTTTCTACCCAAGGGAACTGGGCTTCATCCCCAGGGCTCCATCTGGTGGCCAGACATTGTAACTTTGGCTCTAACCCAGAAGGAATAACCCTATGCCTTCTCCCTGAGAGTGTCCCAGGTCTTCCTTCCCTCCCTTGGTTCTAAACTGGGGAAGTCCTTTACGTAGGGGCTGGTTACAGGGAACCGGCTCCCTAGAGGGTATCTTTGGTGGACTATTTCCTCATATAATCCCCTTCTTCCCCCTCCATCTTAAGGAAATGTCCCTCTTTTCCCTACTAGCCCTTACAGGGTAACACTTTCCCGTTCAGTGTGCTTTGCCAGCCCCTGGATGACTGCAGCCAGGGAAAATTCCCTTCTAGTCCAGGGGACTCCACTCTGGGTATTCTCCTTCCCCTGAGCTCCAACTGCCCCTGCAGTCTTATGTGTGAATCTAGTGGGGGAAAAGGCCATGGAGTGCCGGGACCATGCCTTTCTCATCACAACATGTGCAAACCACTAAGCATACAAGAAAAGCATGCCTACATATGTCATCGGGAAAAGAGTGTATACTTATTTGGAAAGAGTCTGCTCTTTTTCCAAATAAGGCACTTTTGAAAGAGTGTGCACTAATTCACAGATTCTATAAAGGTCACCCAAATTTGGGTGTCCAAAATTGAGCACGAATGCCAGATTGGATTATTAGAATTTAGAAGCTCTTAATTGGCAATAATGATTTGGGCACTTATCTGGCTACACACTATTCTGTAATAATGAATGCCTAAATTGGATTGTGTGCTACTCAAAAGGGGGCATGGGAGGGTGAGAAGCATTCACAAAAGAGACACTCAGTGTTACAGAATAGCACAGATCTGCACCCGATTTGTGCCAGGACTTACACCAGATTTCAGCTGGCATAAGATGAAGGGAAATGCTGAATGGCTGGTTGTGGAAAGAAGTCAGGGGGCAGGGAGAACATTGGGGCAGTAACGTCACTTCCAGACCCATAGCACACAAGTATGTGCATAGATGATACATTCTATCATTCCCCCCCCCCCCCCATATGATAAGTGTTTGTGTAGACATTTACACCCGCCTTAGGGTACCTGCCACTTATCCTAATATTTTATAAAGAAAAGTAGATGCTTCTGCACTGCTTACCCTAAGTTCACAAATTAGTGCTAACACTAGCTTGATACACTGACCAGAGAACTACAGTGTGGGAGATTGAAAGTGACCTTAAGATCAAGTGGTTTCACTTTTATTATAAACAGGCTGTATTAAATTTGTTGACAGGAAAAACCTATAAATAGGATCAGATAAATGTGGAACAGAGTGAAGAAATAGAGAACTGTAATGCTATTTTAGTAGTGAGTTAATATCTCTGATTGTTATCTGTTTGTCAACCACTAGAGGGCGAAGCCATTACTCTGAATTTCAGCAGTAGCTTTTTGATCTGTGCAGCAGCTTCCATACATGGAATTGCTTTAGCAGAAATCTTGATACCTCTTTCACGCCTATTCCATTCTTCAGTCCCTAATACCCACCCATGCTTGATACAGACAACAGGTCAGGCTTTTATCACATTAAAGGCAAAAGTAAACAAAATGGAAATGTGGAATGTATTTTAAAAAATGCAAAAACTGAATTAAGAAATATGAACTAAAAAAGAGATGGGGAATGCAAACAACTAAACCTCAAATCTGTAAATTATGAAAAGCAGCTGTGAAATATTTTAATTATTACATTTGCACCCAAAGGGAAATTTTATACTGTGTTTTTCATTTCTCTTTTCCCTCCCCAGAGCTGGTGTTTGAGCAGGAAGAAAATGGAGATCTTTGAACTATACAGAGAAGATTGCTGACGGGTTAATCTTATTCAGAAGCATCTTGATGCATGGTAGAAAAAAAAAAGCCCTCAGTATGGCAATGAATATTCATGACTTTATGACTCTGTAGTACTATTTGAAGCTGACTTTGCAGTTACAACTGGTGAGAAAGGTCAAAATTTGTAATGGAAGCGTCTGTTCCTTTCTGCTCCGAGGTGGAGGCAATGGAAGGGGGAGTGGAGGAGGGGAAAGAATGTAGCCAGGAACCTGGAAAAAGCTGCTTCCTTCTACATCAGTTCACTGGGGGTTTTAGGAAGCTTCTGAATGAGTCGGTCTATTCCTTGATTTAACAAGCCTATTCTACAAGAATATGTTGCCAGACTTTTAATTTTCCAAATCAACCATAATCACTGGAAGTTTGTAAACAGATTAAGCAATGCCTTTAATAAGTAGCATATGTCCATGCAGATTTTATATTTTAACCAATGCTTAATACCAACATATTTTTTATCTGCACCAACCCCTGGGAAAATGACAGGTGGAGAGAGGCACAGTAAGAAAGCAAAGTATTTCTTTGCTCCTTTGCTTTCCAATGCTGCCTTACCCCTACTCTCCTAATCTCCCTTGGCTGCTGCCTAGAAAGGAAAGATTAGATGAAGCAGGAAACAGAGGGCTTTGTCTGTACCACTACTTAATAGAGGAGGGACACCAATCCTGTATGTAGTGACCAGGGACAACATTGAACAGCACCAGATCTTTCTAATAGTCCATACTATTAACCATTCAGCATCCTGTAATTGTAATTACTGTTATTAATACTATTATGCGTTTTTTTTCTTCTTTATTCACATTGGAGTCCTTTTACTAAGCTGCTTTAACAAATGGCTGTAGTGCCCCCTTACGCTGGTCATTCCCATTGTGCTAAGGCCATTTTTATGGCGGCCATGAAACCTTGATCTTCTATTTGTTTGATTAATGGCCTATGCTAGTATTGCCACTGGTGCATTGCCATTTTTAGAAATTACCATGGGAGTACTTGCTGCCACCTGTTTTGTAGGCGGTAAAGACTCCCATGTTATCCATGTGCCAACCAGTTTGCACACGATAATGTAGATGCACTGAATGGTTGGCACAGGGACCGCCACTCTCCACCTCTGACACACACCCTAAAAAATTCCCCAAATATATTTACTGCGCAGTTAGTGTGTGCGCATGCAAAACCTAACACGGGATGCTTTAGTGCATTAGGCCATTTTTGCTGCATTAAGCTTAACACAGCCTAGTAAAAGCATCCCTTTATGTATTAGTTTGGCAACTTGCATAATTTTTGTCGTGCCAATCAAGGGGGTCTTTTACTAAGGCACGCTCGTGTTTTTGTCATGCGCTAAAATTGCGGGCGTGCTAAACATTAGAGACGCCGATGCATTCCTATGGGCTAAAAACGTGAGCGCTCCTTAGTAAAAGGCGCCCAAAGTTTCCTGAATCTTAAACAACCACCAGTAGGAGAAGGAGAGGGGAGAGAGAGAATAGCACCCGGACGCAGTGGCATACCGAGGGCGGGGCGGTGGGGGCGGTTAGCCCCGGGTGCACGCCGCTGGAGGGGTGCAGAAAGCAGCCACATGGCTGCCGGCTCTGCTGGTTTCCTGCTCCCTCTTCCCCAGAACAGGTTACTTCCTGTTCCAGGGCAGAGGGAGCAGGGAATCAACAGAACTGACAGCTGCGCGGCTGCTCCCAGCAGTTAAGAATGCACCCGGGGGGGGGGGGGGTGGCTCGGGTGATACACCGGGGGGATGTTGATGCACCAGGGGGGGGGGTCGATGCGCCGTGGGGGGCTGTCATGCTGCACCTGGGGGGGACGGACGCTGCTGCACCCAATGTGGGGGGGGGTGCGCAGCGGCGATCTGCTCTGGGTGGCAGCCGACCAAGGATCGCCAATGCCTGGGGGGGGGGGGGGGGGGAAGAGGGAGACAATTATCAGTTGAGGTTTTTTTTTTTCTCTCTCTCTCTCTCTCTCTCAAACTCTCCCAGCCTTGGTGTTTTCCCCATCTCATGAAGGAGGCAAAGAGGCACCAGCATGTAAGAGGTCTCTTATGCCTTCTGTTGGATGCAGTTGGGGGTGGGGTTAGGGGGTAAAGGGGTGATCATACTATGAATGAGCTCTGAAACTGGTTGCAACAGGTAGAGCTGTTGGTGGGGTGGAGTGGGACACTGGATAGGACTTATACCCTCCTCAAAGACAGTTCTGCATTTACCTGCTTATAGAGTACAGGTGTATAGGCACCTTTTCTAGAGACATTTTGGGCACACAGCATTATAGAATAGTGAGTAGGCAGATGCATGCGTAAATCCAAATTAGTGCTAATTAACTCCAATTAATATTAATACTTGCACCCAATGGACTAACTAGTTTACGCACACATCTGGGATCTGCAATCAAATTTGGGAGCCCAATGCGACACAATGTAACCAAAGACCATAACGGACATTACCTGACTCTTCCCCCTTTCCCTCCCTAAGTTCCCCCCAATTGTACCTACCATACATGTACCTCAATCTACCACAATATCACTTTGTATTCATTCATACCATGTATTTGTTCAGACCGGAATCAGCTAACGCTATTAACGGTTATATGTAAGCCACATTGAGCCTGCAAAAAGGTGGGAAAATGTGGGATACAAATGTAACAAATAAATAAACCTATATACAATCCGGGGGTATGCAGAAATAGCGTGCACTCATTAAAAGAACACACCGTGTGCAAAGACTGTGCACTCTTTAGCAACAGTGCATGCATGCATACAAGGAGCAGGGGACACGCAATGAAATTGCATGGACATGCTTTTAAAACAAATAGGAGGAAATTAGATAGGAACACTTATAAGAGCCATTGAGCTAGCGTAAGTGCTTGCACCTAAAGTTAGACATGTAAATGCTGATTTATGCTAGTATTCTGGTAGCTGCACATACAACTGCCATTATAGAATATTGCACTTATCTTAGGATTCTGTGTAGTGCACCTAGCATTCCGCACTGAAATCCAAGCGTATCCTGTAACAATGTGCGTAACTTAATTGGCTTACCAAGCCAATCAGCATTTTTAACAGCATTTATCAAGCAATAAAGAGCACTAATTGACAATAATTACAACTTATATGCACAATTCCCTAAGCATATTCTGTAATGCACTGTGCGTAAATTCTAGTGCGTGCAGGCAAAAAGGGGCATGGTTATGGATGGGGCAATGGGTGTTTCATGTGCATTCCAAAATGTACACGCGTAGTTATAGAATATGACCCAATGCACCTAAATCTACACACTGGGATTTATGCCACATTTTCGTTGGTGTAAATAACCTGCAAAATGCATCAGTTTGAAGAAGTATTTTTGGTTCAGTTAATTGTGCCTCACAGCTTAATTAAAAAGAAACCAAATTAAATGTAGCTGTGCTTGATGTATCTGAAACTTGCTCCCTTTCTCCCTGAAGGCAACACCTGGGAAAGCGAATGATATCAGTTCCCATACAGCTGCAGATCTTCCAAGAATCTGTACACAAAACAGTGAACCTGGACTCTGCAATACTGCAAACACAGGAAACCCATAATACAAATTCACCATGCATTGCTCACTGCCCGCCTGTTTGCAATAAAGCGTCTGCAGGCCACTCTTCAAACTATTTTAAATTTCTAGAGAAACAAAGCTTGCCTTGAAGTAAATATGAGAATGCTTAGGAAAGAAATGAGCTTCCTTTATAACTGATTTCTGGTTTATTATTATTATTATCACTATTACTATTATGTAAACCCTAGTAACCACTTGTTTCCTGTCTTTTGCTGTCTCTGCAGTGTGTCCTGGTACATTTGCATTTGGCTTTACTGTCTAAACTCCAGAAAAGGTTCACACGTCAGAAGATGGCCTCACCGTGCACATTCAGCATCTGCAGTTCATCTCATCTGCATTAAATTAAAACATCAGCTTTTCCTTATCCGCACAGATTTGAAATCCATCATGTTTTTCTTTGCTCAGTAAGCAAGGACGCGCATTGATGCTATCATCAGATGTTTCCAGACTAACTTTTTATAAGAGCAGAGGTTCATAATTATACAATTCCGATCCCCTCCTCTCCCCCCCCCCCCCCCCCAACAAAAAAAATCTCAAAAACAAAACTCAACATGCATTGTTGGGCACATTCTACATGACCATTATACTCTGAAGCCAGACTGTTGCTAACTACTGAGCACAGATGGAAGCTATTTCCATGTTGATGCACAAGGTGCAAGACAGACAGCACATTACAAACCAGGAGCTCTGCTTTTCATTTACAGCTCCAGACCAAGTCTTTAAATTAGGGATTTCAGTGCTGGTTCAGATTATTTGCAAACCTCTCTCCAAGCAGGGAGGTGAATAAGGAGGAGGCGATGTAGCAAGTTCTGAAGTAGCTGAACATTTTTTAAACTGCATCCATTCCTACCCTAGCTGAAATAATATTTAACCATTTCTCTGACCTCATGTGCAACTTTCTTTGAATCAATCACCTTACTTTCTAACTCTTCCTACTTTCTTACCTGTCTATATGTTACATCTTTGCTTTACCCTTCGCTATCACCCATAATGTTCTATTATGTATTGTGTTGACATTGCAAATACCGTGTTTCCCCGAAAATAAGACATCCACTGAAAATAAGACCTAGTAGAGGTTTTGCTGAATTGCTAAATATAATTCCTCCCCCGAAAGTAAGACCTAGCAAAGTTTTTGTTTGGAAGCAGGTGAAGGTGTTCAGCGCCGCCGAAGACCCCATCCGTTCCGCTGCACGTCCTCACCCGTCTGGCCATCAACTCGGCCCTGTGCTGCAGCGGCGACCTACAGCTGCCCTTCCCTATGTGGAGCCCAACTTCCCGCAACCCGCCGACTGCGTCGACTTACAGGCCAGGCTGCAGCAGCAGCGCGTGAGCCTGGAGCGCATGCTGAGCTCCCAGGACCTGGGTGTGGCAGGCACCGTGCGCGTGCTGAACGTGGCCTTCCAGAAAACAGTGGCGGTGCGCTACATGGTGAGCGAGTGGCGGCACCAGCAAGAGGCGCGCGCCGTGTGGCAGAGCAGTGGAGCTGCGACCGACCTGTTCGCCTTCTGCCTGCCCGTGCCGCCCTTCCTGCTGCAGCCAGGCTCCGTGCTTCACTTCGCCATCAGGTACCAGGTCGGGGGCGAGGAGTACTGGGACAACAACGACAGCCAGAACTACAGCTTGTTGTGCAAGAGCTAGGCCCTGAGGATGCCGAGGGACAGCGAGCAAAGCTGAATCCACTTCGTCTGACTGGCAGGCAAGTGCCTGAACATTGGTTTGAGAGACTGCTGGACATTAAAAAAGAAAAACCTACATGCAACGGTCTTTTGAAAAAGGCAGCATGAATAAGACCCATACTACTAGCAAGAGTATAAAACGTCAAGTGTAGGGGAACACATGGACCACAAATACAACTACCGTGTTTCCCCGAAAATAAGACATCCCCTGAAAATAAGACCTAGCGCATCTTTGGGAGCAAAAATTAATATAAGACACTCTTATTTTCGGGGAAACACGGTAGTATACCATGCCATACTTTGTACTGTTTTTGAATATTTTTACTGCAGTAATTGTCTATTGCTCATATTTGATCTATTCTTATTGTACACCGCCTTGATTGAATTCCTTCAAAAAGGCAGTAAATAAATCCTAAAAAAATCAATTCATGTCCCTGAGCCACTCCAATAAAATCTGTACTCCCTTGTCCTAGTTTAGAAATATTCTATCCTAGTCTTAAGTGGGCTAGGAAACTCATATTAACCCTGTAACATATTAATCTGGTATTATATAGTATTGCTCATAACTGCTTCTGTAAGGCTAGACACCAAAAGCCACAGATATGAAGCAGTGCAGTAAACGCAAGGCAGAAAGAACTGAAGGGGTCTTTTTCAAAGCGACAGTAAACCCAATGTGGGCTTACCACTCGCTAATCTGGAGCTACTGCTGGAACAATGCAGCTGCCGGTGGTAGTTCCTGTTGGAGCCCATTCTGTTTCTGGCACTCCGGAAATTTGTTTCTATAGCATGGCGCTAACCCGATGGTAATTGGGTATCACTGAATGCTGCCCAGTTACTGCCGAGTTACCGCAGGAGCCCTTACCACGACCTCAGTGGGTGGCGGTAAGTGCTCCTTGCTGCATGGCTATGCGGTAAGGGTTATCTTACAGTGCAGCCATTTTGGGGGAGGAACATTTTACCTTATGCAGTAAAAAAAAGGGCCCTTGCGCACGGGAAAATCACCCCCCCCCACCACTACCACAGGGCCCTTTTTCTTGCAGCTTAGTAAAAGGACCCTTGAATAACAGCAAGGGTGATTTTTAAATTCGTGTGCATTGATGCCATCCATACTCAACACATAATGGGTGTTTTTATCATTAGCGCATGCTTATTTTTAGCAAATGCTAAAAAGTTTGCGCGCCTACAGCGTGGCAGTAAACCCTAAAGAATCTAAAGCAGAATGCACTATACCTATAAACAGCCTTACAGTTTTAAGAACCTGCTTCATAAATGCAGCCCTAACATATATAGATGTATATTCATACACACATACTGTTAAAAAAAATACTACACAAAGCTTGTATTCTACATAACTCTGTGGAGGAGTGGCCTAGTGGTAAGAGCACTAGTCTTGTAATCCAGCAGTGACCCAGTTCAAATCTCACTACTGCTCCTTGTGATCTTGGGCAAGTCACCTAACCCTCCATTGCCTCAGGTACAACATTAGATTGTGAGCCCTCCTGGTACAAATAAATATCCAGTGTACCTGAATATAACTCACCTTCAGCTACTACTGAAAAAGGTGTGAGCAAAATCTAAATAAATAAAACTTCACTAATTTCAATAAAATTTGGACTATATCATCCTGAATAAAATTTTCAATAAGCCTACAGTCATGCCAGCCACCTCACCTAAATGGCATCGCCATTTTGCTTTAAACATAAATAGTTACCATGTTTTTCAGTCAGGAGGATCTAATCCTTATTAAAAAAATTTATCCGGAGAAAGGTTAGGGTTCTCATAGACTGGTTCAAGAGTGTTCAGAAAAGAGTTTGAAGAAATTATGAGAAACGGGCTGAACTGATTGCCAGTTAGGAAGCTGCAGGGCCTGATCAGTTTGCACTTAAGAAAACACCATGACAGTCGAAGAACCAGGTAGTAAAGTGATGTTGTTTAGGTGAGGTGGTTGGCATGAGTGTAGGCTTTTTGCAAATTTATTCAGGGTGATATATCCCAACTTTTATTAAAATTGGTCAAGTTTTGACAAACTTATACAGAAAGCAACCTTTGAATAGTTTTATAAAACTATAATCTCTATCCAAGTCCTTCATTGATTATTCTTAAAATTTAAGATACATATGCCATCACAGAGACACTTGTGCATATGGTTCCAAACTTTCGAAAAGAATGTGTTGATGTGAACTGCACACCAGTTTACTGTGTAGACAGATGGCAACACACACCCTGGAAGTGAACACATGCAGTAGCATGAATTGATGAGGTGTTTTAAACAGTTTAACAGTGTGAGTGAAAAGAACACCTTTAGTTTTATAGACTTATATCACATATAGGGCAGATTCATCAAGTTCAAGGTTGGAAAGGAAGCAGTGGGAGAAACACCAGTGAATTAAAACAAATTCCCAATTCAAGCTTCTGCTACACTGGAGGGGGAGGGAAGGGCTCGATAGCAATTGGGCAACAATGAGCATGATGAGATCAATAATCCAAAGCCATTTACCTGGGTAAAAAACTGATCTATGTGCATAAACTGGCTTTTTCAAAATTGCCCAGCCCTCATCTGGTTAAAAGTACATGTGGAGATGACCAATGCATGCATTGTAATTTTTCCTGGTAGGGAATAGGCATTACTTAGGACAGTGGTTCTTAGCCCAATCCTCAGAGCACACCCAGTCAGTTGGGTTTCAGGATATCCACAATGACTATGCATAAGATAGATTTGCATGCGCTGCCTCCTTGGTATAGAAATCTCCTGCATAGTCATTGTGGTTATCCTGGAAACCCCACTAGTTAGGTGTGCCCCATGGTTTGGGTTGAGAACCACTGACCTAGGGTATGTTTAGGTAAGAGAAGAGAAACAACATTTTCAAATCTATATACTATGTTTTGTGCAAAAGGTACAGGCTTGTGAGAGTACTTTCTTCTGATCTTGGGCAAATATTAAAAATAAAGTATGCTTGTACTTTCTCCTGTGCTTCTAACCCCAGCCCTTTACTTGATCTTCTTCCTCCTTACACCCCTTCAAACATTCTCACCTCATTTTCTCTAGTTCTTCTATTTCCCCCAACAGCCTCTTATACTTGCCCCCCTTCCTCCACAGCCTGTATAATTCCCTTGGTCTCTTATTCCCCCACCACATTGCCTTATTCACTCTCTGGCCCTCTTCCCCCACATGGCCTGTAGCTCCACTTTCTCATTCATTCTTTTTCTCCTACCCTTCACCTCCCTCCTTCCCCCCTTATCTCTGTTGAGGGAGATGGGAGAAGAGGTCGGGCAGCGGGCTGGCTCCTGGCTGGGAGCTTCCGGCTTCTGGTTCCATGATGCGGCGCCCTTGAAGGCAGGCGCCCCCCTGCGGTACTTACTCCGTTTACCGGTTGGGCCGGCCCTGCTACAGAATGTTGTAAATGTTGTCATATGACTGGACTTCAAGGTGCTATGAATGATCCTGGGCTGATGTGCCAATCTCCTCAGTTCCAGGGACCAGCTTCCTAAAAACTACTATTTAGAGCGAGACTGTCATCTCTATCATTATGAATACATGCCACATGTTTTTTTCCCTTACCTTTCTGTTAGTTGTAGAGTAGAGGTGTGCACGGGGGCGTAATCTGGTCCCCATCCCCACTCATCCCCAGTCAATTCTATTCCATCCCCATCATATTAAATTCAATTTAGGTCTTGTGGAGGGGCATAATCGAACATCGCCGGCCAAATAGATCACCGGCGATCTATGTTGGCGGCAGCGCTACAGCTGGCCGGAACTGTATTATCAAAAAAGATGGCCAGCCATCTTTTTTTTCGATAATACGGTTTAGCCCGGCCAAATGCCGTGGAGTTTGCCGGGTTTGAGATGGCTGGGTTTGTTTTTCAGCGATAATGGAAAGTTATGTCGGCCATCTCAAACCCCGGCCAAATTCAAAGCATTTGGCCGTGGGAGGAGCCAACATTTTTAGTGCATTGGCCCCCCTGACATGCCAGGACACCAACCAGCCACCCTAGGGGTCACTGCGGTGGACTTCAGAAAAGCTGCCACCACGTGCATAGCTCCCTTACTTTGGGAGCTGAGCCCCCCAAACCCACTACCCACAAATGTACTGCACCCACTAAAATTGCTCAAGGGACCTGCATACAGCCTCTAGGACTTATTGCTGCTGTATAACTTTGGCACACCAGTTCACACCTGAAGACTAATCTCTCTGAAAAAGTCCTTTCTTGAAATAACCACGTTTACTCACAGTTAACTGCAGATCAGAGGTTGTGCCCCACTGGCAAAGAGTCCCCTGGTACTAAGATTAGCTGTAGGTCAGAGCTGGCACAATGGTGTACAATGCCCTCTTTCAGCACCATTCAAGGTAAGAACTACGTTCTCTAATGTGGGTAACACAGGAAAGGGAACTAAAACTGGCTTACAAAAATGGCCACTACCACATGGACTACAACAAGAAACAAAACAGGGCACACTCTGACCCAGTTAGCAGGGGAGAAAAGCACCATGGGAGTAGAGCCCAGTACCCTACACCCACCACAATGCATTGCTAATGTGACTCTCTGCAGGGCACCTAACAGAAAAGGTGTCACACTCACCCCAGAGCCACATCGCAACCAGGGAAAGGCTGTCGGAGGATACAACACATTCTGCTGTCATGGAGGTGGGTACGGCATTTGAGGCTGGCATACAGGCTGGAAAAAAGGTTTGTTAGTTTTATTTTTTTAGTTTGGAAGGGGATTGGTGACCACTGGGGCAGTATGGGGAGGTCATCCCCCATTCCCTCCAGTGGTCATCTGGTCAGTTGGGGCACCTTTTTGAGGCTTGGTTGTGAAAATAAAAGGACCAAGTAAAGCTGGCGAAATACTGCTTAACGCCACTTTGTTTTCCATTATCAGCGAAAGCCAGCCATCTGGTAGCCACGCCCATGCCCGCCCATGTCCCGCCTTCGCTAATCTACCGACACGCCCCCTTGAACTTTTGCCGGTGAAGTGACGGGAAAACGGCGATGCTGTCAAAAATGCCACTTTCGATTATACCGATTTCGCCGCTTTTAAGAAATCGCCGGCCATCTCCCAATTTATGTTGGAAGATGGCCGGCGATCACTTTCGATTATAAGCTGGATATACTGCTAATATCCCTTGTTTAAGGTTCAGTATGGTTTACATCGTTATTGGAACAACAGTTACGATAACACTAGAGAGCCAAGTGACATCCACAACAAAGAAAATGTTCCACTCAATGTGGAAACTCAAACGCGTGAAACAATTCTTCCCAAGGGAAACATTTTGCAACCTGATACAAACAATGGTACTAAGCCATTTAGACTACTGCAATGGAATTTATGCAGGATGCAAAGAACAAACATTAAAGAAACTTCAGACCGCTCAAAACACGGCAGCTAGACTTATCTTTGGAAAAATGCGATTTGAAAGCGCAAAACCCCTCCGCAAAAAACTACTCTGGCTCCCAATCAAAGAACTCATTGCTTTCAAAATATGCACTCTGGTTCACAAAATTATCTACGATGAAGCCCCAGGATACATGACAGACCTGATCGACCTATCAACTAGAAACACATCCGAATCAACACGAACGTACCTAAATCTGCACTACCCAAGCTGCAAAGGACTCAAATACAAATCAACTTACACATCCAGTTTCTCCTACATAAGCACACAACTGTGGAATGCATTACCAAAAGCCTTGAAAACTACGTATGACCACCTAAACTACCGGAAAAAAACTAAAAACTAACCTGTTTAAAAAGGCATACCCTACCAATCCAACATAAATGCCTGATCTCTGCAACACAACAAAACTAAAGTATGTAATGGACATAGCACAACTCTTCTGTTGTATGATTCCCTAATGTGGCTGTGCCACATGAACTTTATCTTACCATAATATCACTTTGTATTTGTTTACACCAGAGTCTGCAAACACCTCTCCGGTACTATGTAAGCCACATTGAGCCTACAAATAGGTGGGAAAATGTGGGATACAAATGTAGCAAATAAATAAATAAATAACTACATAAATAAATATTATAAGTAGGTCATTAGTTGAATACCATGGATGTAAAGCATTATAAGGTGTGACTGAAATCAGTGTAATATCTGTTAGTTCTAGAGTTTGTTAGGGGATTCATGATTGGTGATTGTCATGTAGCTGTGTTATATTTGATAGTCCTAGAGTTTGTTAGGGGATCAAAGATTGGTGATTGTATGTGATTTGGGAAGAAGAAAGTTTTTAGATTTTTTCGGAAGCTGAGGTAGTTGTTCTCTGATCTAATAGCCAGAGGGAATGAGTTCCATAGTGCAATCCCTATTACTGAGAAGAACGAGTTATAGGTCTTCTGTGATCAAACTCTCTTGTGAAATGGTGTGGATAAGATCAGTTGCTCTTTCAGTCTGTTGGAGAGAACAGTATATATTTATACTATCCCCACTCAATTCTTTTCCAGCCCCTCCCCAGCCCCATCATTTATTTATTATTTGTTGCATTTGTATCCCACATTTTTGCACCTATTTGCAGGCTCAATGTGGCTTACAATGTTCCGTCATGGCTTTCGTCGTTCCAGAGTAGAAGATACAATTGGTGTTACATAAAGAACATGGATGATATAATTGAATTAGCAAACAGATATAGTAAGAAAACATTCGGAAATAAGGTAGAGTGGTAATGTGTCACGCTTTCAGTTACTGATCATTGTGGTATGCCTTGTTGAAGAGATAGTTAATTCATTCGTTAATAGATTTTAAGTTAAGTGGCAATGCATTCCATATTGCGTGCTCATGTAGGAAAAGCTGGACGTGTGTATTAGTCTGTATTTTAGTCCTCTGCAGTTGGGGAAGTGAAGATTAAGGAATGTGTGGGCTGATTTTTTGGCATTCCTGGGTGGTAAGTCAACAAGGTCTGACATGTAGGCCGGGTCGTCTCCGTGAATGATTTTATGAACTAGAGTGCAGACCTTGAACGTGATACGTTCTATGATAGGAAGCCAGTGTAGTTTTTCTCTTAGGGGTTTTGCACTTTCGTATTTTGTTTTTCCAAATATGAGTCTGGCTGCAGTGTTCTGGGCTGTTTGAAGCTTCTTGATGATTTGCTGTTTACAGCCAGCATAGAGTGCATTGCAGTAATCTAGATGACTCAAAACCATTGATTGTACCAGGTTGCGGAAGATGCTCCTTGGGAAGAAATATTGGTACCATTCCCTCACCATCCCCCCAGTTTTCTTTCCCATTCCAGTACCCAACCTACATTTAAAAGATCTTGTATATTCAAGCAAAACATAAAATGCAACCTATAACTTGTTAAAATTTAGCACAAAACAATAGGAATAAATTTGTTAAATAAGGAAGAAAAACATATTATGTATTAACATGGACTGTGAGAAAACAATAATAAACTACCTACAGAGCCAGAGCTCAGTTCCATTTTACATTCTTCACAGGGAGCAGGCAACATATGTCAGTTTCGATCACACATGGGACCTCTGTTGCCAGTATGTAGTAAGAAATGAGCAGAATTCTTTATCTGAGTTTGATATGTATGGATGCACTTGGATTACAGAAACTGTTTCCTGGCTCTTGAAGAAGTCTAAAAAAATAAAACCCAATCTGCCCCTGTCTTTTTGTTTTGGACATTTTATTGGTGGTTTTGCAATTGGCTGCACCTTGATTACAACCTGATCGGCTGTCAGTGTTCACAGTCTGTTTATGGCACTGTTCCACCCTTCTTTTTAACAATTTTGTAAGCGATATTGCTGAGGATCAACTTCAGTTTTTGATGGCTGGAGTCCATGAGAGAGTACGAGTCCAGATCTCATCTTGAAATGCTGCTTTCATATTAGCTGCATTATCAGTCACATAGATGAGACTAGCTCGGTAGAGTTTATACTCTGCCAAAACTCTTGAAACAAATTGACAAATATTTTCACCAGTTTATCAGTGGTCTCCCTCATTGAAATTACTGAACACGCATCAATTTTCATCACGATGAGATCCTCTTTCATTTTTTTTTAAAGCTAAGGAGTTGGTGTCAAGTTTCCAAGTCAAGGTGTGTATGGGGACATAATCTGGTTCCCATCCCCATTCATGTCCAATCCATCCCCTCCCATCCCCATTCACTTTTGATCCATCCCCTCCCGTTCCTGCGGTAGTAATGACATCCCATCCCTGTGGATTTCAATGGCTTTCCCATTGTACTTGATCCCTGCACACTCCTCTATTGTAGACATTGCAATATAAGTACCCTTAAACAATGCACTAAGGGGCACTAACTTAGGGGCGATCAAGGAGGACAAAGCCGTAGCGGAGAAATTAAATGAATTCTTTGCTTCGGTCTTCACCGAGGAGGATTTGGGGGGGACACCGGTGCCGGAAAGAATATTTGAAGCGGGGGAGTCGGAGAAACTAAACAAATTCTCTGTAACCTTGGAGGATGTAATGGGTCAGTTCAGCAAGCTGAAGAGTAGTAAATCACCGGGACCTGATGGTATTCATCCCAGAGTATTAATAGAACTAAAAAATGAACTTGCGGAGCTACTGTTAGAAATATGCAATCTGTCCCTAAAATCGAGTGTAGTACCGGAAGACTGGAGGGTAGCCAATGTTACTCCGATTTTTAAGAAGGGTTCCAGAGGAGATCCGGGAAATTATAGACCGGTGAGTCTGACGTCGGTGCCGGGCAAGATGGTGGAGGCTATTATTAAGAATAAAATTGCAGAGCATATACAAAAACATGGACTGATGAGACAAAGTCAGCACGGATTTAGTGAAGGGAAGTCTTGCCTCACCAATCTAATGCATTTTTTTGAGGGGGTAAGCAAACATGTGGACAATGGGGAGCCGGTTGATATTGTATATCTGGATTTTCAGAAGGCGTTTGACAAAGTGCCGCACGAAAGACTCCTGAAGAAATTGCAGAGTCATGGAATCGGAGGTAGGGTATTATTATGGATTAAGAACTGGTTGAAAGATAGGAAGCAGAGAGTAGGATTGCGTGGCCAGTATTCTCAGTGGAGGAGGGTAGTTAGTGGGGTCCCGCAGGGGTCTGTGCTGGGTCCGTTGCTTTTTAATGTATTTATAAATGACCTAGAGATGGGAATAACTAGTGAGGTAATTAAATTCGCCGATGACACAAAATTATTCAGGGTCGTCAAGTCGCAGGAGGAATGTGAACGATTACAGGAGGACCTTGCGAGACTGGGAGAATGGGCGTGCAAGTGGCAGATGAAGTTCAATGTTGACAAGTGCAAAGTGATGCATGTGGGTAAGAGGAACCCAAATTATAGCTACGTCTTGCAAGGTTCCGCGTTAGGAGTTACGGATCAAGAAAGGGATCTGGGTGTCGTCGTCGATGATACGCTGAAACCTTCTGCTCAGTGTGCTGCTGCGGCTAGGAAAGCGAATAGAATGTTGGGTGTTATTAGGAAGGGTATGGAGTCCAGGTGTGCGGATGTTATAATGCCGTTGTATCGCTCCATGGTGCGACCGCACCTGGAGTATTGTGTTCAGTACTGGTCTCCGTATCTCAAAAAAGATATAGTAGAATTGGAAAAGGTACAGCGAAGGGCGACGAAAATGATAGTGGGGATGGGACGACTTTCCTATGAAGAGAGGCTGAGAAGGCTAGGGCTTTTCAGCTTGGAGAAGAGACGGCTGAGGGGAGATATGATAGAAGTGTATAAAATAATGAGTGGAATGGATCGGGTGGATGTGAAGCGACTGTTCACGCTATCCAAAAATACTAGGACTAGAGGGCATGAGTTGAAGCTACAGTGTGGTAAATTTAAAACGAATCGGAGAAAATTTTTCTTCACCCAACGTGTAATTAGACTCTGGAATTCGTTGCCGGAGAACGTGGTACGGGCGGTTAGCTTGACGGAGTTTAAAAAGGGGTTAGATAGATTCCTAAAGTACAAGTCCATAGACCGCTATTAAATGGACTTGGAAAAATTCCGCATTTTTAGGTATAACTTGTCTGGAATGTTTTTACGTTTGGGGAGCGTGCCAGGTGCCCTTGACCTGGATTGGCCACTGTCGGTGACAGGATGCTGGGCTAGATGGACCTTTGGTCTTTCCCAGTATGGCACTACTTATGTACTTATGTACTTATGCATAAATATGTATTACCTGCCATATATGTTAATGACTGAGCTTAGTGACATGCAATGAGGCAAGACAAGTACGTATATAATTTAGCTATGGATGACTTTTTTTCACTGATTGGCTTCACTCTTTTCATTGACATTTGGATCACTCAATTCGTAGAGTTTTTTCATTCATTTTTTTTAATGCTGTCTTATTTTGAAATAATGTTTCAGTGTTTCACAGTGCTAAGATGTAATAAGTTGATTTGTGTAATTTTGGATCTCATTAGTAAAGTTTATGCATGAAAACATTAGAAAACTAATATGTGCAGCAAAAGTTATGTAGAACCAGACTTGTTAATACTAACAGTGCTTTCATCCTTGTGAAAAGATTAGCACACTAGTAAATTGGCTCCAAGGTAAGATTCTTTCACAGCAAGTTTTTGTGTGTGTGTTGCTGTTGTTCACATCTTTTTCAATAGTAGCTCAATGTGAGTTAGGTACAGTGGGCATTTTCCCAGCCCTGGAGAGCTCACAATTTAAGTTTGTACCTAAGGTAGTGTGGAGGGTTGAGTAACTTGCCAAAGATCACCAGGCTTCCCTGGTTTTCAGTCCAGTTTCCTAACCACTAGGCCGCTCCTCCTGTCCTCCACTCCTGTATACTGCCTATATAGTGCCTAAGGTGTCACATCACACCAGAAAATCACCTTCCTCTCCGGAAAGCAATAGCCCAGATTGTGTTGCCTTGATGGGTGTTAACTATATTGAGGTGGAGGCCCTGATTCTCCAGGGAATACCCATCGCATGAAAATCATATCTCATACAAAATTGAAAGTTCCTACTGCATAAATAATAAGATGATCATCTTAACTGCTGCGTGGACAAGGCTCTGGATTTTATGTTTACTCCTGAGATAATGACATGTTACACTAGGGTGTCAAATTCTATAAAGAGGAAGTTGTCAAAGTAATAGGTAATGTTTTTGTTCATTAGTATTCTAGCTGTAACTCAATCCATGAAGGAGTTAAACATCTAGAAGTGGGGAAGTAAATCACTAGAATAATAGCATATATACCAAAAATGCACCTAAGCTCTATTTTTGTAAATATGCACATATCTTACATAGTGTGTGTTTTACAGGTAGGTGCACACATAGGTGAAGTCTAGCTAGAGCATGGGGTGGGACTCACACTTAAGTCTGTAACTTACAGAATACTGCAAGTTATGCAGAAATCTTCAACATATAGGTGCACACACTGTGGCTGACATTAACCCTCAGATTCTATATAGTGCGCCTAGAGATCCACGCTGAAATCCAGGCATATTTTATAACAACACGTGTAACTTAATTGGCTTTACAAACTAATCAGTATCAATAACAGCACTTAACAAGCAATAATGAGCAGTAATTGGCAATATTTAGAATTTATGTGCACAACTCGCTAAGCGTATTCTGTAACACGGTGCGCTTAACTTCCAACGTGCACACGGTGCGCTTAACTTCCAACGTGCACAAGCAAAAAGGGGCATGCTCATAGGTGAGGAAACAGGCATTTTTGTAGGCATTCTGTAACTTACACATGTTGTTATAGAATATGGTGCTCTGCGCCTAAATCTACACGCAGGGGTTTACGCCACATTTTTCTAGGTGTAAATGGAGGTACATAGTTTTAGGTGCTAGGATATCAACTAAGCGTATTGTATATCAGGGGCGTATCTGAGGTTCGGCGGTAGGGGGGCAGGGGCTAGAGTGAGGGGGCACATTATAGCCCCCCCTACTGCTGTCAGCCGCCCCTACCACCGTCAACCCCCCCCCCACTGCCGATAACCCCCCCCTACCGCCGTTAACACTCCCTCCCTCCCCCGCCTACCGCCGTCACCTACCCCGAGGTCCGCTTCCTCCGGCTTTTTAAAATATTGCTTCAGCTGGCGGGGGACCCCAACCCCCCGCCAGCCCAGCTGCGATCTTTAACTTTTTCATCCTCATCGTGCAGCGTGCTGTGAAAGCTGCATGCATCTTTAGTTCCACTTGGATGGAGTCTGACGTCGCAGCACGTTGACGTTACAACGTGCTGCGACGTCAGACTCCATCCAACTGGATCTAAAGATGCATGCAGCTTTCACAGCGTGCTGCATGATGAGGATGAAAAAGTTAAAGATCGCGGCTGGGCTGGCGGGGGGTTGGGGTCCCCCGCCAGCTGAAGCAATATTTTAAAAAGCCGGAGGAAGCGGACCTCGGGGTAGGTGACGGCGGTAGGCGAGGGAGGGAGGGTTAACGGCGGTAGGGGGGTCCGGGGCAAAATCTGCGGGGGCCCAGGCCCCTGTGGCCCCACGCAGATACGCCCCTGTTGTATATACCATGCCTAAATCTAGGTGCCGTTAATAGAATATGCTTAGGTGGAAATGTTTTCCGTGCTGATTTTTTAGGCACCATATATAGACTCTATCCCTAAGTCTATTACTAAATGTATAATTCCTCATGTATTACCACTATTCATGATGTATTGTAAGCCACATTGAGCCTGCAAAGAGGTGGGATAATGTGGGATACAAATGCAACAAATAAATAAATAAATAAGTGCTCATGCCTGAATTATAGGTGCTTATTTTTGCTGTTACATTAGTCCTTTAAAAGGAGAAATGCCATCATGTCTTAAGACGGCTTTAGTGAGACCAATTATAAGAAGAAAAGTCTGGATCCAGCAATTCCCAATAATTATCACCCTGTTTCTAATTTACTTTTTCTCTCTAAAATACTTGAATCAATTGTTTTTTTTTTCTCAATTACAAGCTCATGCTGAGGGCTCTCAACGCTTTACATCCATGGCAGTCTGGTTTTCAGGTTGGGTGTAGCACAGAGACAGTGCTCACCTCTCTTGTGAGTGAATAACAAAAACAGCTGGATGCAGGCTTCATTGCACTGGTGGTGTCCTTGGATCTCTCTGCAGCTTTTGACTTTGTAAATCATACTCTTCTGCTCCAGAGATTGGAATCACTGGAACAGTGTTGAATTGGTTTTCTTCAATCCTCAAGGACTGTATTTATAGGGTCAATTAATCTGACTCTTCTCTTCTGCCGCTTTCCCTCTTTTGAGGGTACCCCAGGGGTCAATACTTTTGTCCACTTTTATTCAACCTTTTTAAAGTCCATTGTCATTATTAATTCAAATTTAGATGATCAGTGCCTTCATGCATGCAGATGATATTCCTTTGGTTCACTATACTACTGCTGATGCTTTAGATCTTGTACCACTCCAGCGCTGTCTTCATGAAGTAACCAACTGGCTACAATTAAGTCATTTGTTCCTCAATCTAGAAAAGACAGTAGCATATTGGATTTTGGGTTCTTCCTTACTTCCTTCTTTAAACCCAGTGCTGATTATAGCTGTTCCATCTTTTTGATATCTGGAAATTATACTGGATTCTTCTCTTGCATTCACAGAAGAGATTTCTAATGTCATACAGATAGGATTTTTCTTTTTGCAAAAAAAAAACTAAGAGCAATTCGGAATTACAGTTCTATGCTTTCATAAACCCTTGTCATGATTACTGTAACATCATGTATGTGAGATTAACTAGGCATAATTTAAAACTTCTTCAGACACTACAGAATACAGCAGTTGGAATACTTTGTTGGGCCAACTGCCGAGACCATATAACCCCATTGCTTAAAGAACTTCATTGGTTACCTATATAATCAAGAATCAAGTTCAACATACTTACCTTAACTCATAAGGCGTTATAGGATGGTATACCTGTATATCTTGCCTCTCTTACACATACACCAGTTCGCAGTCTTCGTTCCTTAACGACAGTAGATTAGTACTCCTGGGCCCCTCACAGGCTAAATGGGAGTCTACTAGAACCAGGGCTTTTTATCTTCTGTCACCAGCATTATGGAACACATTATTCCAACAACTTTGGTTAGAGAAATTGTATTCTAATCGCCCCCCCTTTTACAAAGCTGCGTTAGTGGCTGCTGTGTGGCAATGCCAACACAGCCCTTCAAAGTGAATGGGCTGTGTCAGCATTAAATTGGACTTGTGGAAAATCCACTATTTCTGGGATAAGCAGTATAAAATGATTTGTACTTTTTTGGGATCTTGCCAGGTATTTGTGACCTGGATTGGCCACTGTTGGAAACAGGATGCTGGGCTTGATGGATCTTTGGACTGTCTCAGTATGGCAATACTTATATACTTATGTAATAAACCCATATCTTTTCAAAATTTGACATATACAGGTTAGCAATGGAAGGGGCGAAAGTCGTTCCTATGGCCACCCCTGATTTCTGCAAGTAAAGATGACCATCATTTAGAAAAAACGTTTTCTTTCATAGAGAGACAAGATATTTTCAACAAGAATTCTGTTGGAATTAATGGGTCCTTTTACTAAGTTGCGCTAACAGATTTAGCACATTCTAATGATTAGCATGTGCTAAATCCATTAGCACATTTTGGTAAAAAGACCCCTAAATGAGGTCTTTCTCTACCCTCTAAATCATCAACAATAATCTGTAATGCTCCGTCTTGGAGAATTAAGACATAAAGGGAAGCCATATCAAAACGTACCATAATAAATGATAAATCTTCACTGTTGACTCTAGATAACAGATTGAGAAAATGGAGCAGAATCCCTGATATAGGTCTTAACCTCATTTCTTTATAAAAATAATCCACAAAACATTAAAGTGGTTCCAACAATGAATTATGGGAAGACATGAATGGCTTCCCAGGAGGATTTATGAATCATTTATATATTTTTGGTAACATATACATTACCAGTGTAGCTGGATGTGATTTGCTCAAATACTTGTACTCTTTAAAAATAAGAAAACTGATTTCCAAACTTTTGAATCTGACGCTGCAGTTTTTTAGTTGGATACAAAGGTAATTTACAATATTTTGTCTAGCCCTTTAGTTGCCTACAAACTTCCATATGATATTGTTGATTTTTGTCCAAAAGGACAACAGTTCTGCCTTTATCAGCCTTCTTAATGATGATAGACTCATCCTCCTGAAGATCTTTTACTACTACTACTTAACATTTCTAGAGTGCTACTAGGGTTACGCAGCGCTGTACAGTTTAACAAAGAAGGACAGTCCCTGCTTGAAGGAGCTTACAATCTAAAGGACGAAATGTCAAGTTGGGGCAGTCAAGATTTTCTGAATAGAGGTGTAGTGGTTAGGTGCCGAAGGCGACATTGAAGAGGTGAGCTTTGAGCAAGGATTTGAAGATGGGCAGGGAGGGGGCCTGGCGTATGGGCTCAGGGAGTTTAATGCCATTCTCATTTCTTTAGATGAATTGTTATGCTTCCTAGAACATCCTTGTAGCCATAATTCCCTTAAAGCACTCTGAAAACATTCAAAACTGTGTCTAACCTAGGTGGAATTCAAATAGAATGTGGTTTCAAAATTGTTCTACCATGTCAATAAGTTTTATCATTAAAAAATACTATCAATTGTAAAGTTCTTAAAAATCTTTCCATATCAATCTTGAACTGAAAGAAATTAAAGTTAGTAGACAGCACAAAAGAAAAGCATGGGAAAGCAATCCCTTCTCTGTCTCATTCAATATCCTTTTAGAAAGATTAACTACTACTGACTAGGCTTGTTCTGTGATCTGGTTACTGGCCTCATTTTCTGGGCCCCTCTCCCTCTTCTTCCTCTTTCCCTTCTTGGGTCTCCCCTCCCTAAAAAAGTATTTTTCACTAGAGGAGGAGGATGAGGAGGAGCTTTCAATGGATGAACTTACTTCTGCATCCACACTCCTATTACTCAAAAGGGTGTTAGTAACATTAAGCATAAGCATTGCCATACTGGGACAGACCGAAGCCCAGTATCCTGTTTCCAACAGTGGTCAATCCAGGTCACAAGTACCTGGAAAGATTCCAGAACAGCAAAACAGATTTTATGCTGCTTTCCCTAGAATATAGAGAGTATTTCCCAAGTCCATCTTAATAATGGCTTATGGACTTTTCTTTTAGGAAATTATCCAAACCTTTTTAAAATCCTACTAAGCTAACTGCTTTTACCACATTCTCTGGGAACAAATTCCATTGTTGAGTGAAGAAATATTTTCTCAGATTCGTTTTAAATTTACTACTCAGTAGCTTCTTTGCATGCCTCTAGTCCTAGTATTTTTAGAAAGAGTAAACAAGCAATTCACATCTACCTATTCCACTCCACTCATTTTTCTTATACATCCAAGAATATACCCTACTTTGCAAATAATACTGTTCTTCAAATTTGAATTTTCTCATCTTATTTCTCTTTACATTTTCTTTAAAATTCTCAATAGTGTCCATCAAGTTCTTATATTGTTTTTCGTATTCTTCAATAGAACGATTATCCTTCAACTTCTTCAGCTCAAGATCAAATTTTTCTTTCTTCTCATTAACCACTATTCTGCTCTTGTCTATAATTAACAACATTAAATCTAGGGAGCATTTCTACAGAATCCTGTTCTATTTGTCCTCAAATTCAATATCATCTTTAAAAATCTGTCTCTCCTTTAACATCCTTAATCCTCTGGGAATATGCTCTAATTTACAATATTCAATAAGGATCGCACTATTAATTTCAGTGTTAATGACAGACTTATACTGGTTTAAAACTACATTCTACACTGTGAGGTTAGACTTGGTAGACAATGGAATGTAAAATTGTGATGAGCCAGCTAATAAGTTTGTCAGCCTGTTTGCTAGTAAAACTGTAAACAGTTTTCCACATACTTGCGGCCATCCTAATGGTACCTGTTATCTCCGGCACCCTGGGCCAGAGCCTCACCTGGTTCATAGGTTAAGCCAGCCCTGGGCCCTTTTACTAAAACTTAGTGCATGCTAACGGAATTAGTATGCACTAAGTTTTACTAGTGCATGTTTAATAAGGTGCGCTAGTGTTTTTTAGTGCATGCTAAAAATGAGTACACGCTAACGCTAGATACAACCATGGGTGTCCTTAGCATTAGCGTGTGCACACGCTAGAAATGCTAGAACACCTATAGCACGGCTTAGTAAACAGGGCCCAATGAATGGTACACCAATACGGCAATCACTGTAGGAATTTTAGATATGACAAAGGTAAAAACAACTATCTTTCGAAAATCTCTGAAGACATTCTTCTTCAACAAGGCCTACAATAAGAATCCACAGCCTCACTAAGACACCTCACCAACCCACTCAATTATGAACACTTACCTTCGATAACCACCCTAATCACTCTCTTCCTTCTTCTTTTTCCCTTCCTAATCGTTACACATTACTAACTGTATCTGATCTGATATCTTGAAATGACAATGTTAACAACCCTATGTAAGCCACATTGAGCCTGCAAATAGGTGGGGAAATGTGGGATACAAGTGCAATAAATAAATAAATAAAAATAAAATGCCAAACAAGCAAAATATCTCTACTAAACATCAATAAACCAGCTTAACGTTGTGTATCAATTGGAGGGAAAGGATCTCAGAAACCTCATACAGACATAAAACTGAATTTTTTTTAAATCTGTTTTTGATGGTTCCAGCTATCATTCATTGATCCTAAATGACTAACATTATGGAATGGAATGCGTTTTTGTAAGATATATCGTTAGATTGTGTGTGGCACAATTGTTTTAGAATGCTTTTGGAATTATTATATTTACCACACGCTATTCATTTCAAATGATTGGTTCTCCTGCTTGATACATCACCTGGTGGGAAAGGCATTATAGTAGGAAGAATCTGTTCAAGCACACGTGCTGCCATTTTCAGAGTAGCAATGCCATGTTTGTTTTGCAGAATGCCACAAGCTGTATCCAGTTGACATCAAGTAAGCTTTGTTTAAGTTGTGTTTTGAATAGAAACTGTCATATAATAGCCTATGCTAATGTTTTATTTCTTATTCTTCATAGATTGTGTTTAACTGTGATTTGCCCCAGATAAGTGACTCTTGATGAAACACTCATTAGAACATGTAAATAACATAGATATGATGCTAATGCTGTTTCTACAATATATAAGTACATAAGTAATGCCACACTGGGAAAAGACCAAGGGTCCATCAAGCCCAGCATCCTGTCCACGACAGCAGCCAATCCAGGCCAAGGGCACCTGACGAGCTTCCCAAACGTACAAACATTCTATACATGCTATTCCTGGAATTGTGGATTTTTCCCAAGTCCATTTAGTAGTGGTTTATGGACTTGTTCTTTAGGAATCTGTCTAACCCCTTTTTAAACTCTGCTAAGCTAACCGCCTTCACCATGTTCTCCGGCAATGAATTCCAGAGTTTAATTATGCGTTGGGTGAAAAAACATTTTTTCCGATTTGTTTTAAATTTACTACACTGTAGTTTCATCGCATGCCCCCTAGTCCTAGTATTTTTGGAAAGCGTGAACAGACGCTTCACATCCACCTGTTCCACTCCATTCATTATTTTATATACCTCTATCATGTCTCCCCTCAGCCGTCTCTTCTCCAAGCTGAAAAGCACTAGCCTCCTTAGTCTTTCTTCATAGGGATAATGACACTTCTTACTATGTAGCCATGGGCCAAGTACAGACATATAGATGGAGACAAGACGGGCAATACTAAGGGGCCCCTTTACTAAGCCATGGAAAAAAGTGGCCTGCAGAAGTATGAGCTTGTCTTTCGGGTGCACGCCGGGTCAGTTTTTGCTGTGTCCTGGAAAAGGGGTCTTTTTTTTAAGGGGCTGGAAAATGGATATGCGGCAAAAAAAAAACCAGCGCGTGTCCATTTCTGGCCTGAGACCTTACTGCCACCACTGACTTAGCGGGGTAGAGTGTCACGCGCTACCTGGGAGGTAGGCGTGCAGCGTTTGCACACTGCCGTTTACCCACTGGGTAAATGCCACGTAGTAGAAAATTAAAAATATTTTCTACTGCGTATTTTTGACACACGCCAAATTCAGAATTACCGCACAGAGCACATGGTAGCCAGGTGGTAATGCTGATTTGGCACTCGCTGGACGCACATAGGGCCTTCCGTGCCTTTGTAAAAGGACCCCTATGCCAATTGGGGTAAACAGAAGGGTGGCTAAACCTAACCCTTTTCCTACCAAATGTTTCTCCCCCCTCCCCTCCACCTTGCTTCCCCATCCCTATCCCTCAGGGCTGGCTCTTACAGATTCTGATGATGTTTTTCCTTTTTTTCTATTTCCTTTTTTCTTTAAATTTTACTCTGAAACCTAGTGACAGAACTATGTAGCTTTCTTAGTGGTTGCTATGATGACATCCATGGCTAAACTGTGTAGTTTGCTTCTAGTTGCTATGTGCACAGCATCCTAGTGGTGTAGAAACATTTTAATACCTGTTGTCTTGAGAGAGTAGCACCCTGTGGTTAAACTGTAAAATTCATCTCTTGAAATCTGTTGACAATGACATCTAATTATTCCTTTTTCTTGTTTATTCTTTATTCTGTCTGTCATTATTTTATGGAAAGTGTAAACCACTTTGAATGACTTTGTTCAGTAAGACAGTATACCAAAATTGCTAAACAAATATATAAATAAATGTTATGCTTTGATTTGTTTTTATTTTATTATTCTTTTTAAAGTAATGTAATGTTTTGATACCACTCCATTCAAACTGTCCAAAGCCTGTCCCCTCTAGGTCAGAAACATACTGAGACACACATACAAAGAGACAGAGGAGTTGGAAAGAATTACATGAGCCATGCTTCACGTGGTCTCCCTACTTACTGTTTAGTTTCTTCAATTTTATTTCATATTAGTGTACTCTAATGTGATATAGTTCATGTTAGCCTGTGTTATTTAATGTGTACCAACAAAAAATGGCACACATTAAAATAAAATGAAACTGGAAAAAAAAAATGAAAATGCCCATCTCTAATATACATGGGTAATTTCTGACCACCCAATGGGGGACTTAATTTTTTTTCTCAATGTCAAGTAGTATTTCCATGAATTGCAGATGACCCTGCACCAAGATCAACAGACATCCTCCTGCTCCATCTAGGTATGCCTTGCCTCCTGGGTGTTCTTCAGCAAAGGATCTTTGTGCTGCCAAATATAAGATGGGGAGATAAATAGGAGCTGGGCTAGGTTGGTATTTGTTCTCCTGCAGCTTGGTGTGCCAGGCGTATAGGACAAAGCTGGATGAGATTTTGCCACTCACTTAATGATTGACTAATGGCTGGAAGTTCAAGTTGGTCTCACATTTGAAGTCTTGCAAGACTTGAAACTATAATACTCATCTGAACTTCTGGCACCACATGGCTGAGACTTACAGAGAGCTGAGTAATGGTGAGGAAGCAGGAATCCCGCTGTAAGCACCACAAGATTTATCAAGCTCCGAGGGCCACAAAAAAATACTTGGAGGGCCAGATTCTGGCCTGTAGGTTGTAGGTTGGACAAGCCTGTGTTAGAGGATGGTGCTGTGGGGAAGCTTGATGCCTTCGCTGGCATAAGCTACAAATGAGTCTATGTCTATAAAATTGCAAAAATCTATTCCTATACTCACCAGGTCAGAAAGAAAGCTTTGCTTTTGTTGCCCTTTGGGAGTATGTTGCTTTATAGAAATGGAAATACAGCAATGCAATGATCTGATTTTGTGAGCTGAGTCTTTCTGTGTGTTCAAAAACAGAGTCTTTACAAAGGAATTTTCTAAACATCTCACTACAGTAGGGGTTAATAATGACCTAGTACAACTAATTATTGTTTTGTTATGTTATTTGGCTGATTGAGTTTACTTTTCTAGCTCAAAGGCATGGGCTACCACCCCAAATCAAGTTCTCAATAAGATGAATTATAGGCAAAAAAAAAGTAACTTCAATAAAAATGTTTTATCTTACTCTTGCTAGTATTGTAAATTTGGTAATATTAGTCTATTATTAACTAAAGAGAGATAATGTTCCATTGTATCAAGTATAATGCTGGGGTACTGTGTGATAATAACAGAATAAAACCTGCTGAGGAACTTGTATTTATTCTAGTAAACAAAAGAAAAACAGAGATGAGCCATAGACCTCCCAATGTTACAATCCAAGTTTCAAGTATCAAATTCATTTGATATACTGTCTAATTAGCATACATCTAGGCAGTTTACAAGTTGCAATGGGATAGTCAATTATAACAACCTTATCAGGGAGAGAGAGAGAGAGAGAGTTGAGGGGAAAAAAAGAATTACAATCATTGTCAAGAAAGAAAGAAAAGAACAAAGCCTTGCTATTGCCAGTCCTTTCCTCCCACAAAGCCGTCAGTCCACAAACTCAGGCTACAGATCAGAGGCCTTACTGAAGGAAATGATTATAATGCAGCCTTATATTTCTGACAGGACGGTTCCAGTCTTAAATATCCTGGGCTATTATTCCAATTGGTGATTCCAGTAATACTGAATATAAAGTGGCATATTGTATCCATGTGGATAGACCTGAATGAGGAGCCAATCAGAAGATTCTACTGAACAGATCTTAACACCTGGGATGGAGAGTAGGGAATCAGACATCTGGATAAAAACATTGGTAGAACAGAATGAAGACTGAATGTGATAGGCACCCAGTGTCCTATTTTTAAAAGAGAAAGTAGAATGATAAAATGTATGAGCATTTCAGACTAGTTGGAGATGTCAAAGGTTAGTAGCATGGATCCCTTGAAACAAAGCATTACAATAATGTAGGTTGCCCAAAACTAGAGTGTGAAGTTGGGTATAAAGAACTTTCCTGTCTACAAGTTTCTGAATTGATCAAATCATCCTTAATTAGAAAAAGCATTTACTGATCACTGTAGAAATAAGAAGACGGAAATCCAGACAAAGGGTTCCCGCTAAGAACTTTCATAGACGGATTAAGCAAAATGTTGGTATCGGTGATCATAATAGACCCAAATACTGACAAAGTATCCTTCCCAGAGAATAACAAAGCCTGAGTTTTCTCTGAACTTAGTTTCAGTCTGTTAGATGTCAACTAGAAGGTGATAATAGAAATGTCCAAGTATCATCTCTGCCAGAATAAAGAAGAGTAAATGTTGCTCTTCTGCAGCTGTCTTTCAAATTTCTACTGTGCTGATGATGATATTATTTGGGAGAAGGAAGGCTAGTATAGGCTTGTTTACTGCTTAGCAAAATGTTTCAACATAGTAACATAGTAGATGACAGCAGATAAGGACCTGTACAGTCCATCTAGTCTGCCCGAGTAGATAAACTCATTACATAAAGGTATGAGATGATACCTATGCAAATATATATATATATATATATACCTGATCTTGATTTGTTCATGCTATTTTTAGGGCATAGACATAGAGATCTGCCTGGCACTGTCCTTGTTCTAAAACTTATGACGATGTCATCGAAGCGCTTGAAAAACTCCAGTTCAGCCCATCCATACCTAGCCAGGCCCGATCAGGGCACAGACCGTAGTAGTCCGCCTAGCGCTGGCTTTGCTTCCCAATTACCAGTGTTGCCACCTAGTTTCCACTAAGCTTCTTCAGATCGATTCCTTCTAAACAGAAAACCTACATGTCTATCCTATACATTTTTGAATTCTATTATGGTTTTCATCTCCACCACCTGCCGTGGGAGAGCATTCCAAGTATTCACCACCCTCTCTGTGAAAAAAATACTTCATGACATTATTCCTGAGTCGACCCCCCCCCCCCCCCCTTTAATCTCAATTCATGTCCTCTAGTTCCCGTTCCTGGAAGAGGTTTGCTTATGGATTAATACCTTTCAAATATTTGAATATCTGTTCTCCTTTCTCCTGGTTCTCCTTTCCTCCAGGGTATACATATTCAGGTAATCAAGTCTCTCCTCATATGTCTTTCATTGCTTTTCTCTGAACTGCTTCCAGCCTTTTTAAATCTTTAGCAAGATACAGCCTTCAAAACTGACCACAATACTCCAAGTGAGGCCTCCCCAATGACTTGTAGAGGGGCATCAACACCTCCTTTCTTCTGCTGGTTATACCCCTCTCTATGCAGCCTAGCATCCTTCTAGCCATGGCCACCGCCTTGTCGCAATGTTTTACCACCTTGAAATCCTTAGACACCATCACCCCAAGGTCTCTCTCCTGAGCTGAGCTTACCAATCTCTCCCTTCTATCTGGTACATCTCTTTTGGATTTTTGCACTCCAAGTGTATCACTCTTCACTTCTTAGCATTAAATATATTTAAAACATGAGCAGGCTATGAGGAACAACACAGTTGAACCCTGCCAGTCCGGAGACGTGAATGTCAACGGGAAGCAAAATTTAGAGGGTAATTCAAAAAGGAGCCAAATAATTTTAGGCGACAGGAAGGAGCAGAAATGGTGGCATTCTAGACATTAATGTGCATTCAGTGGCCACTTACACAGATAAATGATCTCTTATAGAAAACCACCTAGCAGAAAAGGATGCACCACGATGTGATGGCACTTACTTTGCCAATGGGTTTGTGCATCGGTGGAGTTTGCACACAGTGTGGGAGGAGCACATGACTGTTTATATAAATTATAGAACTCTAACATCTAACACCTAGCCGTAGGCATTTACTCCAGCTATACAGCACCTTAATGTAGTCATGTTTTTAGACATGTAGGTGCCTGCCTCTCGCACAAATGTGAACAATGTACATTATTCTGTAAGCTACCCATGTAAGTGGGAGTCAGGCCTATCCTCCACCCATGCTCCTCCCCTTTGAATATCCCTTTTGCAAACACACACTATGGAGTGGAGGTCCCGCGGTTCACATAAACAATTGAAGTCTAAGCTAGCACATGAGGACGTAGTGACCCAATGTGCAATAGTTCATTTCCTTCTTGCCACAGGAGCTCAGTGGGGAAGGGGAATAGAGAGTGAGTGGAGCTGCCACTGCTGCCTGTTGCTGAAAATAAGATGGCGCTGGAAGAAAGGTGAGTGCGCAATGGATGATTAGGGCAAACTAAAGGAGTGAATGTGCCATGTAGGACTGGTGGAAGAGTAAAGGTGTGAGTGTGCCATTGGGGATATGGAGCAGAGAAAAGGGATGAATGTGTCATGGAGAATTGGGGCAGAGTCAAGCGTTGGGTATGCCATGGGGGAATTGGGGAAAGAATAAAGGGGGTGAATGTGCTATGGGAGATTGGGGACAGAGTAAAGGGGTGAATGTGCCATGTGGGATTGGGGACAGAGCAAAGGAGTAAATCTGCACTGGAGGATTGGGGACAGAATAAAGGGGTGAATGTGCCATGGGGGTGGGAACAGCAAGCTGAAGGTGTGCCACTGCTGTGTGAGCGATCAAATCTGAGGGTGTGCCATGGGGGATGGTGGGGAGGAGAGATACAGTGATAGCTGGGGTGGAGAGGAGAAAGAATGAGAGATTGAGATACTGCATGCAGAAGAAGACTATAGGGGTAAAGAGAAGTACGGGTCTTGTTGAGATTTAGAAAGAGAGAGAGCTGCAGTTGGAGCGAGAGAGAGGGAACTGAGTAGGCTTGAGACTGAAAAAGAAAAAGGCAGGAAGGGATTTCAGGCCTTATGATTGGTGAATTCTACGCAAAACACTATAAATACACTTTGCAGAATTTTAGAATAGTGTGTGCAGAATTTTCAAAAGTTTTGCACAGAGTTTTCAACGTTTTTGCACAGAATTCTCCCAGGAGTAATATTACAAGCACCCTATTTATAGAATTGGCCTCTTTATGTGGACAAATGTAAAGTGATGCACACAGAGAAGAGCAATCCTAGTTCTTTCTTAACCATCACCTCACAGATTTTGGAATCATTGTGGAGAATATATTAAAATCCTCAGCACAGTGTGCTACAGCAGTCAAAAAAGCTCACAAAATTTTAGAATGTATTTGGAAAGAATAGTGAATAAAACAAAACGATTATAACACCTATGTAGAGCCCATTGGTGCAGCTGTGGCTGTAGTATTGTACACAGTTCTGATCACCCTATCTCATAAAAGGTACAGAGAAGGTTTAAAAAATGATCAAGGAATAAAAGGGCTCCTCTGTGAAGAAAGAGTAAACAGATCAAGTCTTTTCAGCTTGGAGAAAAGATGACTTCACAGTGGATATAATAGAATTTATAAAATCATGAGTGGGGTGGAATGGGAGTATAGTACTAGGGGAAACTCCATGAAACTAACAGGTAGCAGATTTAAAACAAATGCTACGGCTTTCAAACTGACTAGAAGACAGGAAGCCAAAAGCAGGATTAAAGAGTCAGTTATCCCCATAGAAAAGGGTCAGTAGTGGAGTGCCCCAAGGGTCTGTACTGGGACCTGTGTTTAACATATTCATAAATGATTTGGAGAGAAGAGGGATAAGTGAGGTGATCAAACCTGCAGATGGAACATCATTTTTCAAAGTTGTTAAAATTGTAGAAGACAGGATGTGCATGATTGGTGAAGTGCTTTATGTTTATCCCTTCTCACTTTGCCAATGTGCATTTGGTTTGTCTGCCCCACCCCCATTCATCCCCACGAGCAAAGTTTGCTGCCTAAAATGAATAGAACAAATGAGGATTTTATTCATTCTGCCTCCTTGGTTCATATGGTTTATTTAAAGACACATGAACTGACAATGTCCTCATTTGTCATATTTTAGCATTCATTTAAAAATAAACATCTCTAGGCACCATATATTCATGCAGGTTCTTTAAAATAATTACAAAATAGCACTTGTGTCCCTCCGCTTTAAATAGGGAACTACAGTATGGAAATATTAGCTGTTTCGGATAGTTGTTCATTTACTGAAATGTAACTTTTTTTTTTCTCTTGTTCAGCTCAGCTTCTATCTCTTTGGAAGGACTGTGTTAAACTGCCAAAATGAAAACGTGTTATAAAAACTCCCAACAAAAAAGTTAGGTAGAGGTGATATCTTTATTAAGCTAAAAGACTGTTTTACAAAGTGAGCTGTTGGGACAGCAAAGATCCTTTCCTCAGGCAATGCACACATGCAGCACACAGGCTGTAGTTCTTTTGTAATATTAGTAATAGCAGGAAAGGAAAACAGATGCCTGCCAGACCAGATGAAGTTTGATGCCATTCCTGCTTTCAATTCTTTTTTTTATTTTTCTTTCAAAACTGGGCTACATGATCAGGGAAAAATAAGAGAAAGCAGTCCTTCTTGGCGTTTTTGATGGTCTCTTGTGACTTTTGGCTTTAGATATATAAAAGTGCAAAGACTGAGATTGAAATTTATGCTAATTTAAATAAACTACAGAAGTACTAACTAATAAAAATGTTAATGAAGGGGGAATGTATAGTAGCACTGTTCTTAAACCCTCAAAATTTTTTTTTTACCTGTTAACTGTCCTGTCAACATTCAGTCTGTTGCAGTCAAGTATTTTTAAATGCTGACCATTGCCAAGAAAGTTAGACTCAGATACTCAATGCCAGGTCAGCTGGGACCTGCAAAATGCCTGTTAAATATTCCTCTGATTCCTCCTGCTGATGCAGTCCCCCCCCCCCCCCCCGTGACTAGGTGCCCCCAAGCAAGTCCCCCCCAGACAAGACACCCCTTCCCCAGAAAGTCTGCCCCCCTGATACAAAATACCCCTTTACCTATAACCCTGGTGGTCAAGAGTGGGGCATCCAACCCATTCCCACATTAAGCAGCTAATGGGTCTATGCTACTGTCTACTGCGGTGTAAACCCCATGTTATCTGCTTAACGCAGCTTAGTAAACATGAGAGAGTGGTACATAAAGAATGATTCAGAGTATATAGAGAATTATACAAGCATGAGTAAGTGTGTGATTGAGCAGCAAAGGAAAAGCCTTATAAATTTAGATTTTGATAGGGAGTTCTACATTTACTTTAAGAATGGGCACACAGGAATTTTTTTTTTGTGTGTGTGTGTCATATCATTCAGGGGAATGTTTTGTTCAGTGGTTCACCACCCCTTTTATTGTCATGTGAGATGATACAAAATGAAAATTTCCTGGGCCCACCCCACCTCCCCCATGCTGGGTCTATTTTTGCTCCCCTCATCAGATGCAGACATCCCCCCCCACCTTCTTCACAGCTCCCCTCTGAATCCCTGGTGATCCAGTGGAATCCTTTGGAGAAAGAGTAATGCCCATTTGCTTCTGTCCCTGGCTGCGGCTGCATCCAGATATAGTGGCCATGACCTTTCACCTGGCTAGGGGGAAAGATCGCTGCTGCCACATAGGATGTGACTGCAGTCATGGGCAGGAGCAAATGGGCATTACTCCTGCCCCAGAATACCTCTGCTGCACCACCAGGAATTAAAATAGGCCTGGGGAGCCTACAGAAAGTGTGTGTGTGTGGGGGGGGGGGGGGGGGGGGAAGGGGGAGCTTGAGACCAGAAGGGGAGGCCTTGAAACATAGAGGGGTGAAGATTGGTGGGGCTGTCATTGCCAAATCTGTGTGTGGCAAATGAAACCCTGCCACTTGCCAAAACAGGAAATGACAAAGGAAATATCATTGTTAATGTCTGCCAATCCCTAATTAACATTTATTATCTGGGGAGTTAATTAGATATAACAGGAAAATAACCAAGGTATCCTGAGAACAAGCACTCTTAAGAACAGTACATTACTAGGCAGAAAGTGTGTGTGTGTGTTTTTTTTACCACACTATTTATAGCAAGGATAGTAGGACACAGAATCAAATGTGTTGGTGGAGGCCCTAAACAGAAGAACTGAACCTGATCAACCAAAGGCAAGCACTGCAGAAGAAGAACTTCATTACAAGAAAAAAGAAGACAGGAAAAATAAGTGACCACATTCCTATCTAGAGACATTGGGATACTTGGGAGAGGAGGCATATTTAAAAAAAAAAAAAAACAACATACAAAGCTACCAGAAAAGATGAGAAGTTTTTGATCCAGTGACATCCTTGAGGAACCTGACAGAAAACAGAATTTTCAGAAACAAATACTTTTGATTATTTATAAAGCAATTGCCAAAAGTAAATACTGTTAATATTTATCTGATATTAAATTTTCATTATAACCCCAAGAATGGTTCATAGAGAGAAGATTGTCTTTGAACAAAATTTATCCAGATTTATTAAAGCTGAGAAATAGGAAAATATTTATGCTGACCCCACGTTCTATGTTTACTGTGATAGTGTTTAATTGATATCTACAGTTTTATTGAGCTCAATGTCTTTAGACATTGAATTGATTTGAAACTATTATAACATCTACATTTTCTCTTCAGTTTATTTTAATATTTAATAATTGAATGTTATTTAACTCATTTTATTTACAGTAAATTATTTTCTTATGTGAGTCACTATGGGCTGAAGAGAATAACCCAAGGTAACTAAACTACAGTGATCTGTACAGTTAATTAAAAGGGAACCTGTGGCAAACCATATTGAAGTATAAACAGTAGAATTACATCTCTGGATATATATGCAATTTATATGTAGGTACTGTAGAGCCATAGACCTTCTATACCACTCCTAAAAAAAAAAAAAAAGCTGAACTGTAACATTGGTTTCTCAAGTTTAAATGCCATTAACCATACTTTATTGGCCCCAAAAATGGCCTGCAAGACCTAGGTACAAATAAGTACCTGTATATACTATGTAAACCGCTTTGAATATAGTTGCAAAAACCACAGAAAGGAGGTATATGAAGTCCCAATTCTCTTCCCTCCCTTTAAGAAAGTCTCTCCTTTTTCAGGTAATACGAATAGTCCTTCTATCCTCACTTTAAGAATTTGCAGTTCTTACTCTTCTCAGAAACACTGTAAATTTCCCCATCTTATCCTCTTACAACCACAAAATAAAGACAACTGCATTGGGTCAGCATTAATCAGTGTTCATATTCTCCAGGTCCACACCCTTTTCCAAAGAGTAAACACAGAACAAGTACCTTTATCAAGACTTCCCACACAGTCAGCATTTTCAGGTGTGGTAAGCATTCATTTTTTGACCTGTGGTCTGGCATGTCCTGCCCCTGCCTTGCCTTAACCTAGAGGTTTTCTTTAAAATGCCCTTGATTAGATACTCCAGGCACCTGAGAGGAAATATCCTAGCGATTCAGATGCAGCCTCCGCTTGAAATTTCCTACAGGGACCACTTATTCTTCCAGGCTGGTGGCCTTGACAACAGAAATAATAATCCTCCTTCCTGGAAATGTTTATATAAAAAATGACTAGCAGTTTTCTTGTGTTGGTTTCGCCTTTTCTTTTACTGCCTCATAGTGGTCACATTGGCCTCCTTCAGCTCCACAAGGTAAAGGTTACTCTTTGCAGGATGTCTGTATTCTCTGATAGCAGTGTGTAAAAATACAGCAGAATCCTTCAATAGAAAATGAAGCAGAGCTCAGGGGAAATGCAGGGGAGGAGAAAGGCATCTTAAAATGTAATAACTAAGCAAAGTCCAATGAATACCAACATACAAAATCATGTTTATGCACTTTAGACTTGTGAAATATATATATTTTCAACTAATTAAATCATTTTCTTTCCTTGTTGCTAACCTTCTTAATCATATTTCACATTTCTACTAAATACAAAATGTAAGCTATGATTCATCATGGCATATAAACTATAACATATACATTAGGCCTGATTTGAAGATCAATATGGCCTCTTTCTGTTTCCATTCATACCATAAATATTAGTCTGTAGTCCTCACTACATCTACCTATCATGTCCCCTACCTCAACGCAAGCGGCGTCCTCGGGCTGCACAGGGTCCCGTCAACACGCACACTTGACTGGCACAGCCCAAGCTATGTATATGTAGTTCTTCTCTGGCTACAGGCTCCTTGATTGCTTTGCTTCCATGCACCTGGCTCTGCTCTCTCTCTCTCTGCCTGGCTTCCAGGCTCCTTGATTGCTTTGCTTCCACCCACCTGGGTCTTTTCTTCCTCTGCCTGGCTTCCCTTGCTTCTCTCCTATTGCTCTTCCGGTTCCTCCTTCCCCTGCTCTTGTCCTATGGCTGTGTCCCTTCTCCCTGCTGAGGTCAGATGCCAGCATTTTATCAGCTGAGCTCTCCCTAGACTCCCTGCTTCGGCTTCTACTTTGGTAGGTGTTACTTGCTCAGAAGTGTGCGTCTCCTCTACTTTGTTCTTTGTTGCTGACTTAGCCTGTACCTGGATTACTCTCATGTCTGCTGCCTGCCTACTGACTCTGCCTGTACCTGGATTACTCTTGTGTCTGCTGCCTGCCTCCTGACCTTGCCTGTACCTGGATTACTCTTGTATCTGCTGCCTGCCTCCTGACTTTGCCTGTACCTGGATTACTCTTGTATCTGCTGCCTGCCTCCTGACCTTGCCTGTACCTGGATTACTCTTGTGTCTGCTGCCTGCCTCCTGACCTTGCCTGTACCTGGATTACTCTTGTGTCTGCTGCCTGCCTCCTGACCTTGCCTGTACCTGGATTACTCTTGTATCTGCTGCCTGCCTCCTGACCTTGCCTGTACCTGGATTACTCTTGTATCTGCTGCCTGCCTCCTGACCTTGCCTGTACCTGGATTACTCTTGTGTCTGCTGCCTGCCTCCTGACCTTGCCTGTACCTGGTTACTCTTGTATCTGCTGCCTGCCTCCTGACCTTGCCTGTACCTGGATTACTCTTGTATCTGCTGCCTGCCTCCTGACCTTGCCTGTACCTGGATTACTCTTGTGTCTGCTGCCTGCCTCCTGACCTTGCCTGTACCTGGATTACTCTTGTGTCTGCTGCCTGCCTCCTGACCTTGCCTGTACCTGGATTACTCTTGTATCTGCTGCCTGCCTCCTGACCTTGCCTGTACCTGGATTACTCTTGTGTCTGCTGCCTGCCTACTGACCTTGCCTGTTCCTGGATTACTCTTGTATCTGCTGCCTGCCTCCTGACCTTGCCTGTGGCTGGATTACTCTCGTGTCTGCTGCCTGCCTACTGACTCTGCCTGTACCTGGATGAGTCTCTTGCCTGCTGCCCATCACGTTCATCACCATGCTTCCTGTTCCATCTCATAAGCCCTACAGGCCTCCCGCACCTAAGGGCTCAACCTCTGGGGAACGGCAGTCAGCGCAGGTGAAACCCGGGGTTGTCCGTCCGCCAAGCAGAACCTGGTCCGAGTACTGGGCTCGGCAGCACTCTACTTGGTACAAGAACTCACAGGTCTGACACTACCATAACTTGCAACTATTTCTAAGCCTTAGCATGCAACCAAAATCAACAGCAGCCACACAGCTGACCAAGGCATTACCTTATATAGGGATCCTTTTATTAAGCTCCAGTAAGGGCTAGCGCTTACCACTACTTAAAATAGCTTTTGCCATGCGCCAAACAGGAACTACCACCAGGCTATCGCAGGAGCCTGACAGTAACCCCTAGTGCTCGCCATTTCTGGTGCTCCAAACATATTTTCTATTTTTGTAGTGACAGTGTTTACCGGGCAGTAATTGGGCAGTGCCATGAGCTGTACGGTTATTGCTGGCTTAGTGCAGGAGCCCTAACTGCCATCTCAATGGATGGAGGTAAGTGCTCCCCTCTGAAATAGCTGTGCAGTAAGTAGTTCACTTATCGCATGGCCATTTCTTTAAAAAAGAGACCCTTTTACCTGCTGCAGTAAAAGAGGGTCTCAGCACACGTCAAAAACACACGCCGACACTAGTGCAGGCCCCCTTTTACTGCAGCTCAGTAAAAGGACCCCTTACTTGGGATGCACTCAGGTGTTCTGCAGTAAGCTTGATATTTGTATGTGCAAACCATGTGCTAAAAATATTTTTATTTTTTTCATGGAGGGAGCATGTTGGGGCTAGAATGTGGGGGGTCTTCTGGTGGAGGTCATGGAGACGAGGACTGGGTCGGAATTTAAGAAACATGGGACAGGCACGTGGGATCTCTTAGGAAAAGGAAGAGCTACTGGTTACTGAGGAAGGGTAAACTGGATGAGCCATTTGGCCCTTATCTGCCGTCACGATTCTATGTTTCTGTGCTAATCAGTTAGTGCAGCTACATTACCATATGCTAACTGATTAGAACAGGATTAGCATATGAACTCTTACCACCTACAAAATAGGTGTTGGTAAGTGCTGACGCAGTAATGGGCTTCTTTTACAAAGCCGCACTAGCAATTCCTGCACAGCAAATGAGAGGAAGTCCATAGGAATTGAATGGGCTTCCTCTCATTTGCTACACCAAGAATCAGTAGCGTGGCTTTGTAAAAGAAGCCTTAATGTTTTTTTAATGGCTGCACGCTAACGACAACATCAATGCATAGCCATTCATGTTTTAAAAAATGGAAAATCAGCCATTTTACAGCTGCAGTTAAAATGGCCTTAGAGCTTGGGAGAAACCCACGTAAAAGCACGCTAAGGCCACTTTCTACCACATTAACACATATCCATTAATGAAATAAATAGAAATTTGGGTGTTTTAAGGCCATGATAAAAATGGCTTTAGTGCATGGGAATGACCAACCTTAAGGGCTATTTGTTACTGCAGCTTAGTAAAGGACCCTTCCATGTACTTACTTAGCCAGGTAGGGCCAGATTCTATATATGGCACTTAAAAAATCCATGCAGAAAACATTTCTGCCTAAGCGTATTCTATAAGCAGATCCTAGATTTAGGCGCAGTATATAGAATATGCTTAGTCGATATCCTAGTGCCTAAAACTATGCCCATTTACACAATGAAAACGTGGTGTAAATCCTGGCATACAGATTTAGGCACAGAGGGCCATATTCTATATCAATGTGTGAAAATTTTGGAACGCCCACAAAATGCCCATTTCCCTGCCCATAACCACACCCTGTTTTGCCTGCGAGCAATAAAGTTTAGGTGCAGTGCATTACAGAAGTTGTGCACGTAAATTCTAATTATTGCCAATTAGTGCTCATTATTGCTTGTTTATTGCTGTTAATAATGCTGATTGGCTTGTCAAGACAATTAAGTTATGCACATTGTTATAGAATACCCTTGGATTTCAGCGCAGAACGCTAGTCGTGCTATATAGAATCCAGGGGTTAGCGGACTGAATAGCGCTGCAAACTGGTGAAGTTTTGGCTGTGCCCAAACTGCTCCCTGGACCACCTCTAACCTATTCAGTTAAGGAATGGCCAGTTAACGGAGATATTCAGTGACACTATCCGGTTAAGTGCTTCTGAATATTGCAGTCAGCCAGGAGAGGCTTCAGCCCAGATAAACCCATTTGAATATGTACTCCCCAAATTTGACTACACTTCTAAATTTAGGGGCATATAATGTGGGTGGCAATGGGGGCAGATTTAGGTCAGGAAAAAAAGTTAGGAGCTCTGCACTGCATTAAAGATGTCACATTTGGTGGCAAAAAAGCACTTTGAATCTACCTTCCTCTAGGCTTTCAGCTGTAGGATGTGAAGGTGCATTTTCAAACACTAAAGTGGCATTTCCTTGTTTTCCTGTACAAAGCTGAAATCTTTTCACCTCCGCTATGAAGCAAGTGTCGTACCAGTCAAGGAAAACCTCACAACTCATCTGTGCTTTTTTGGGGGGCTTCTGTACAACAACAGAAGGTTATGTATATTTTTGAATGACCAAGGATTTTTAGATTTACCAATCAGCAATAACTCCAACTTATGACTACCAGTTGCTTTTCTCCCAACAGTGTGACACGTTCTTTAGATGACTTGAATCCAGGAGTAGATTGCTCCTTGTGACTAACCAGTGATTTACTGCGGAGTGATTTCCAATTCAGACCTGTTTTGTCTGCATTATAAACACAATCAGGGTCATAGCTCTTGATAAGGTCATTACATTGAAGAAGAAAGTCATTAGTTGCTAGCAAATTTGCAGAAAGTTTCTCACCATGGATTTCAATTTGCCTTATTTTGTGGTGGTACTTGAAATTTCGAAGCCATCCAGTGCTGGCTTTGAAGTCTGAATCCCCCTGAAGCTCCTTATTGAAAAACATTGCCTTTTTGGCCAGTGCCGATCCTAGGACAGCTGCCACCCGGGGCAGATCGCCGATGTGCACCCCCCCTGGTGCAGTGACCCCCCCCCCCGGCGCATCAAACCCATCCCCCCCGGTGCATTCTTAGCTGCTGGGAGCAGCCGCGTGGCTCTCGGCTCCGCTGGCTCCCTGCTCCCTCTGCCCCAGAACAGGAAGTAACCTGTTCCAGGGCAGAGGGAGCAGGGAACCAGCGGAGCTGACAGGTGTGCGGCTGCTCTCTGCACCCCTCCAGCAGCGTGCACTTTGAATGGGCTGCGTCGGCACAGCTTTGTAAACAGGGGAGGCATATGTTTTATATCTTTCATTTGTTTCAATCTTGTCAAACAACCTTCATTACTTTTGTCTATCAAACAGTAGATGCATTTTTTTTTTTTTGCTTTCAGTGTTTCATAAGACGTTGGATCAATGGATGCATAGTGACTGAGAATAAGAATCTAGGATATGAGACTCTAAGATCCAGTAATAACCATGGTATGTTTTCAATTAGATTTCGGACCAATAAAAAATATCATCTCTTATACCACATCTTAGCATGCTATAAAACTAGAAAGGTAACACTTTTTTTTCTACTGTACTTTCTATCCCAAATAATCTAACACCATTCCACCTTTTCTTTCAGAAGTATAAAAAGAAAACAACTGGAAATCACACTGCTATTATTGCAGTACAAAGACAGTGATTTGCAGTCATTTTAAAGCATCTTTTCATGTTTCTAAGAAATGACTTCCACTAGATGCAAGCGTTGATCCCTTCATTGCCCCCCCTCCCCCCACTGCTCTAAACTGTCTCCATTCTTGTGAAGGAATAATAATAATAATTTTATGCCACCTACTCATACTTGCATTTTCATCTCTACTATCTTTGTCTTATCTTTTACCAAAATCTTAGCTTTAGTACAAGCTAGTCAATCATTGCTGATCTGATAGTGAATTAGCCAGTTCACATGATGGTGCATATATAGGAAAAGTTTCATTGTTATCAATTTTAGTTTAACAATTAGACAGGGTACAAACTGTCCTTCAAAACCAAACTATGAGAAGTTTAGTAAGCAAAAATTGTGTGCACACAAGTTTAGTGTTAAAATAAAGAACTTCAATTGCTGGTTAGGGCCTTGCTTCAGTTGAATATTCAATACCCTACTGTATTATGACTTAACTGTGCATACATTTGAGTTACAAATGTGCTGAACTTGCTTAATATAATTTAACTAGTCAGCAAACCAATGCATCTACCAGTTATGAATAAGGCATTTGGGTATCATCTATTTACAGGAATAAATTTAAATTAGATGCTTACATCTGCTTCTAATACCTTTGCTAGAATGATCCTTTAAAAGTATCTTATGAATGAGATGATAAAGTCAAAGAGCTCCTTTATTAGGAAAAATTAATTTGGTATACTTCCATTCAGCACATCTGTGCGGTGTAACACTTCTGTAATTCAAATACTAAATACCAGGTACTGAAGCGTATACAGCCCTGGAGTAGGGGACTGGATGGCTCAGGGGAATGATCATATTGTATAGATCTCTTCACCTCTAGACCACCAGCTCAAATCTAATCTCTGGTGCCCTCTGTGACATGAGGGGCTAGCTTGGCTATTTCCAGAGTTTTGAATCTGTGAATTCTGCTGCATGCTTTCATGACTGACTTGTGGTAAGGATACAATGAGAGAAAGGGGACTCAAAGTAAGTCAGTGGCAGTTTGTCTTTCACACACAGACATTTTTTTTCTTACATTTGTACCCCACGCTTTCCCACTCATAGCAGGTTCAATGCGGCTTACATATTATATACAGGTACTTATTTGTACCTGGGACAATGGAGGGTTAAGTGACTTGCCCAGAGTCACAAGGAGCTGCCCGTGCCTGCAGTGGGAATCGAACCCAGTTCCCCAGGACCAAAGTCCACCACTCTAACTACTAGGCCACTCCTTCTTTCTCTATAATCCAGCCAATACTATGGGCAAACACGTAATTCTAAGAGCACACGTATTTTGCACCCACTGTTTGTGCAGATAGCCAAGGAGGGGTCATTTTATAGCATATACCCATTTGAAAATGTCACACTTTTTTTTCTTCCTCTGGTCTAAACAACCCCCCCCCCCCCCTCAGGAAAATGTTTTGAATAACCCAGCTAAAACTGTGCACATTACAGAAGCCCACCCTTTCTTATAGTCAAGCAAAGGAAGAAAAGCTGTTTTACTCAGGTAAAGATCTATTTACCTGAATAAATAGCTTAGCTAATGTTCCCCTCAAAATACTTTTCAACCAGTGAGGTTTGCTGGGACAGAAACAGACAGTTTAAGCTGCCCAAAATGTGCTGAACAGAAGGTACCAAAATTGTTCAGCAAATCCCATTTCTAGTCACCAGGTACGTGAGGAGAGTAATATAAACCTATTTTAGCACATAAAGGGCTGGATTCAGTAAATAGGACTCAAAATTTGCCCCCTCACCCCCCCCCCCCAAAAAAAAAACAAAAAAAGATCTGCACAATTCTATACGGGATGTGTGCCTTTATAGGATTGTGCTTAGCAGCAATTCCACACCTAACTTTAGGTGCCAGACGTTTTGACCGCTGAAACCTGATGTAAATGCTGGTGCCTAAGGGGCCCTGTTACCAAGCTGTGGTAAAAGCAGGACTTTTTTTGTGGGGGTACTTGGGGGTACTGAGTACCGGCACCTTTTCCATTGTCTGCTAAAATTGACCCAAGGACCCCAAGTTTTAATGAAAGAACTCAGGCTCGACACACCAATTCTGCCTTGTCATAGGTTCTGTGACTGGTTGCAGGGGGCCTGGCTATTGTGGGGTGGATCCCTCAGTGATCACCCCACCCTTGAAGGGTGGCCTAGCATTTGAGTACCGGCATCTTTTTTGCTAGAAAAGATGCACTGGGTAAAAGAGGCCCTGAGCTAGTGGTGGTGGCTGTTGTTGCCACACGCCAAGGTGCTTTTTACCGCAGCTGGTAAAAGGATCGAAAAAAGAAATGGCCATACAATAAGTTCACACTTGCCATATGGCCATTTCATTGAGGTGGTGGTAAGGGCTCCCGCACTAACCCAGTGGTAACCGGGGCAGTGCATGGTGCTGCTCGATTATCACAGGGTAACTCCCTGAGGTATTAATTTTTCAAAACTTCTGGCAGCATCAGAAATGCCACACACTGGGGGTGGAACTATCACTGGCAGCCGCATTGGGCCGACAGTAGTTCCGGGTTGCCGCGCAGCAACCCTTTAGTTTAAGGGCCCCTAAGTTAGGCGCATTTAGGCAGTATTCTATAATTCCATGTGCAACTTTTCTGAACACCCCTGACACACCAATGACCATGTCTGCTTTTGAGTTACATGCTAGTCAAGGTAGGCATCAAGACTTATTGAATAGTGTGCAGCCAGATGTGCACATAAATTTTAATGAATGCTAATTAACATCAATAATTGCTTGTTGACAATGTTAATTGGATTATTACTCCATTAACTTGTGTGTACATCTTGGGCGTGCACACAAATTTGGGTGCACAATTCTGGGCACCATATATAGAATCCAGGGAGAAATGCTGATTTACATTCATAAATGGGCTGTTATAAAATTAGATCACACCTAAAAATACGACTTGAACTTGCTGAGAGGTAGAATATTTTTTTGGAGGGGGGGGGGATATGGGTGGAGTCATAATTTATGCGTGAATTCTTTGCACAGACATTGACACCTACTCTGAGCACATGTAATGTCCATGTCTTCAACCTAGATGTGATTTCTGTAGGATGTGTGCTACTATTCTGTAAAGACAACAGGTGCCTCTATGTCTTTATAATAGGTTAAGAATAAGGCAGACAGAAAATGTTCATTTTGTGTTATTTCCTGTGTTGTTTCTGGGAATGTGCCATGCGACAGGGAGCCCTTACCGCCAACCATTGAGATGACAGTAAGGGTTCCTGCGCTAACCCAGTTGTAACCGGGCAGTGCACAGCGGTGTGTCATGTGTGCCTGTGGTAAAAATGGCCCTGGTGCACGGGAAAAATACTGCTCCCGCCATCAGTGCAGGGCCTTTTTCCTGCAGCTTGGTAAAAGGACCCCTACATTAGTTTACAACCAATAATAAATTACATGCACAACTGCCTATGCGTGGTTCTATAAAGAATCACATCTATATTTTTTTGTGAGCAACCAAAAAAGGGGCATAGCCATGGGAGAGGCATGGGCAGGTCAAGGGTTTTACCAACAGTTGGTTGCACTGTTACAGAATTTTGCCATTTCCACGCCTAAGTTGGACACCAGAATTATACCAGGTTCAGCTGGCGTAAAGTCTGGTGCCCAATGGTAGGCAAAGGAATAGACGATAAGTGCTATTCAGGAAAGGATGCACCCTTTAGTGAACAATGCTTAGTGCCTATTTGTCCGGCACCTAACTTTGGGCACGATTTACTGAGCACTGCCCGGTTACCACCGGGTTAGCAAGGGAGCCCTTATTGTCAATAGTTGGAACTAAGGGCTATCCGTTGCATGGCCATGCAGTAAGAGTTCTCTTACCACATGGCCATGTGTGCTGGGGGTTTTTTTATTTGCCGAGGTAAAAGGGCCCTGGCCCATGGGAAAAACAGCCCCCACCGCCAGTGCGGGGTCCTTTTTCCTGCAGCTTGGTAAAAGGGCTCCCTAAAAGGGTGCCGATTATAGAATATGCTTAGTTGATATTTCAGCACCTAAATCTGCCCGTATCCATTTACACCAACTAAAACATGGCATAAATCCTGGGGTGCAGATTTAGGTGCACTGGGCCATATTCTATAACTAGGTGCCTAAATTTCAAAGCTCCCATTTTCCTACCCATAACCATGCCCTTTTTTGCCTGCACATGTTAGAAGTTCAGTGCACATCATTACAGGGTACGCTTAGCGACTTGTGCGCCTAAATTCTAATCAGTGCCAATTAGTGCTCATTATTGCTTGTTAAGTGCTGATATCAGTGCTCATTAGCTTGTTACACCAATTAAGTTACGCACAGTACTACAGAATCCGCACCAATTTTGGTGCCTAAATCTAAGTGCATTATATAGAATCCGTGCAGTAATGTAGATTTTTGCATGTAGATGCAATAACTGGTTAGCAAGGGAAAGCTCGCTCTTCATCCATGACATGTCTCCTCAAAAATAAAATAGAACCATTTTTAATGCACCTTTAGCATATGCACATTTTGAAGTTAACGCAGGACCCCCGAGTGTGTCTAGCAGTATTCCATTTTTAGCTGAACTAGGCACACATTAGCACCTAATCCAGCTTAGTAAAAGGACCCTTTTAAGATCTATGGTATGGATCTGATGTAAAAAATAGATTGTGTTCAGCTGGTTGGGGCCTATCATGGTCAATGGTTTGTGGAGCCCTCATTCAGGGTCCTCTTACTCGCACGGCCATTTCCTGTCGAGAGAAAAAAAAGACAGCCTTTTACCCACTACAGTAGAAGGGGGCCTCAGTGTGCGTCAAAATTACGCTTTTGTATTGTACACTATCTCTGGGATAGCATCTGCCTCTGGTGGCATTGAATTGGTTCTTAGCTTTCTTGTTATATTTCAATATGGGAACAAAGATTTGAAATTAGAGACGCATATTTCTGTACTTTGCATTTTAAGATGCTTTTAAATGGTTATGTGCCATTATATACCAGTTTCTTTCTGGTCCTTCTCTTGGGAAAAGATTAGGAAATAGAACTTAAAAATTCAAATCTCTTTCAGCTTTTGGATCAATAATTGCTAAGTACATATAAAGCAGGCAGACATAAACACATTTAATTTCTCTTTAGATTCTTAAAAAATCACTACAGTTTAATTATGGAAAAGTTATTTTTTGATGCGTTGTAAATAATTGAAAAGCCAAAAAGAATGTTGTTCCAGGATCTAAAAATGATACAGCAAAAATCCTTCATCATTCTCTCTCTCTCTTTTTTTAAATAATTTTTTTAACAAGAACTGTTATAAACAAAAAAGTAGAACAAAAAAACCCACCCTAACACATGCTATTAGTGCCACCCACAGGATAGCTTCAGATTTTGTACGCTTGTGGTGTTAACCAAGGCACTTTCATCTTGCCCAATAAAAAGCTGAAAGCCTTCCATGCTGTATAACTTATGGCAGTAAATGTCTTAGAAACCATGTGCACAATGCAAAACCCAATCATATTATTCCAAACACCAACAGGATGCTATAAATTCTAGAGGCTTCACTTTGGACCCGGTGCCTGCCTATCCTTTAGGTAAATATTCTCTACCTCTGACCTAATGCTGTGCGTGACATGTTTCCCCAGTTCAGATTAGTTTGCTAAAGCTAGGCAAAGAAATCCATATGTACTCATATTCCCCAGTTGCTCGCGGCCTTACATTCTGACTGTAACCATGGAGCTCCTGGATTTATCGTGCCTGCATGGCACAATGTGTGTCTCATTATTCTTTCCTGGCAGCTTTGTATGGCTTGTATTTAGCTTTAAAAAGAATTTAAATTTCTTTACCATCCAAACTGGAGGAAATAAATATCCCCCCCACCCAAACTAAAAATACCTGCGGCATTCGAAACTGAGTATTTTTCCACAGTTATTTGATTATTTTTTTCTTAAGAAATCAATTTGGATACACAGAGCATAGATGTCTGATAGTACCTAGATATTTATTTCTGAACTATTTAAATGCCTTTTTGAAAAAAAGCAGGTATATGTGAAAAGTGTTTTATGATCCAATTTCCCTTTTCACTTTTGTTTTATATCTCTCTCCCTCTCGATATATTTAGAGAATATGTCAAATATGAACACTTGAAATCCAGCAAATGTTATTGTTCAAAAGCATTTATCCAGGTAAACAGCAATATAACCAGATAAATTGATCTATCAGAAAATTGCCCTCTTCTACTGAGCTCAAAGTCCATATAAGTTGACCTAAAAAATACATATACATTCAGCCAAGCTAAAAAGAGACATTCCCAAGCATGTCTTTAAGTTGAGGAAGGAAAGTAACATGCCCCCTGGCATTTTCAGTAATACACATCCCATTTTACACACCTCATATGTTCACACAAATAGTAGGTGCAAAGATCATTATTATTTAGTGCTACCCATCATCAACCACGATATTAGTAACTAGATTTAGATCTCTAGGTAAGGGACTCTTTTCAAGGGCCTTGGACACCTAGAGGTATCATCATAATATGTGGGTTTTGCCAAGTTGTACTGCTAATTATTTATAGAATTTTTCTCCTAGCACATAATTACTTAGGTGAATTACAGATAAAACATTCATAAATAAGACAAATCAACAATGAATAAAATCAACAGCAGTCCTCCATCCTTAAACCCCAAATGCTTTGCTAAAACAACCACATCTTAAGTATTTCCTATAATAATCATGAATAGTGTATTGTGAGAGATAAACTCCATAATCAATTAAATCAACATTTGCCCATCATACAGACCCCAAATGCTTCACTGAATAACCACATCTTGAGCATGCGGTCATTTTTAGAATGCGTGGAGGGGCATAATCGAAAGGGACGTCCAAGTTTTCATGAGGACATTTTATTTATTTATTTATTTTGCTGCATTTATATCCCACATTTTCCCACCTATTTGCAGGCTCAATGTGGCTTACAATATAATACAACTACAATCACATTGATGGAATAGAAAATCAGAGTATATATAACAGATAAGGTGTACAGGAATATTATAGCAATCATATTAACCGAGAAGAATTTCAGAATTGTTGCTATTAAGGTGCATACGAAAATTATGTTGAGTAAGAAGTGGATAAATGGATAACAACATAACATAATGATATCAGGACAAGGTGTCATTATCAATAATTAGGGTGTAAATAAAATAGGCAAATTAAAAGAGTTCCAATATAAATTGTGTCTGGTGTAGTTTAGGAGTCAGATCATTATGAGGGATCCATTTTGTACGCTTTCTTAAACAAGTAAGTCTTCAGTAGTTTTCGGAAGGCCATTAGGTCACGTGTTTTTCTTTTAGTGGTTGGTAATTCATTCCATAGTTGTGTACAGATGTATGAAAAGCTAGGTGGATGTATTGATTTATATGTAAGTCCTCTGCAGTTGGGATAATGTAGGTTCAAGAAAGTACGTGATGAACTTTTGTTGTTTCTCTCTGGTAGATCTATAAGGTCTGACATGTAGGATGGGGCATCTCCATAAATAATTTTATGAACTAAGGTGCATATTTTGAATGTAACTCGATCCTTTAGTGGAAGCCAGTGCAGTTTTTCTCTAAGGGGTTTGGCACTATAATATTTTGCCTTTTTGAATATCAGTCTGGCTCATCCTCGCAGAACGTCCCCAACCCAGACCATCTTTTGTTTCGATAATATGGTCAGGGACATCCAAATCTTTAAATTTGGTCGCCCCTAGACTTGGTCATTTCTGATTTTCGGCGATAATAGAAACCAAGGATGTCCATCTCAGAAATGACCAAATCCAAGCCATTTGGTCATTGGATGAGCCAGCATTTGTAGTGCACTGGTCCCCCTGACATGCCAGGACACCAACCAGGCACTGCACTGGACTTCATGAATTGCTCCCAGGTACATAGCTCCTGTACCTTGTGTGCTGAGCCCCCCAAAACCCACTACTCACAACTGTACACCACTACCATAGCCTTTACGGGTGAAAGGGGCACCTAGATGTCAGTACAGTGGGTTTGTGTTGGGTTTTGGAGGGCTTACTGTTTCCTCCACAAATGTAACAGGTGGGGGAATGGGACTGGGTCCGCCTGCCTGAAGTACACTGCACCAACTAAAATTGCTCCAGGGACCTGCATACTGCTGTGATGGACCTGAGTATGACATCTGAGGCTGGCATAGAGGCTGGCACAATATATTTTTAAAGATGTTTTTGAGGGTGGAAGGGGGTTAGTGACCACTGGAGGAGTAATGGGAGGTCATCCCCGATTCTCTCCGGTGGTCATCTGGTCAGTTCGGGCACCTTTTTGTTGCATGGTCGTAAGAAAAACACGACCATGTAAAGTTGTCCAAGTGTTCATCAGGGACATCCTTGTTTTTTCCATTATGGGTCGAGGATGTCCAAGTGTTAGGCATGCCCAAGTCCCACCTTTGCTACACCTCCAACACGCCCCCGTGAACTTTGGCCGTCCCTACGATGGAAAGCAGTTGGGGGACGTCCAAAATTGGCTTTCAATTATATCAATTTGGATGACCCTCGGAGAAGGATGCCCATCTTCCAATTTGTGTCGAAAGATGGGCATCCTTCTCTTTCGAAAATGAGTCCAATAGTGTATGCTAGCTAATTTTGGAAGGGGAGTTTAAAATTGCTTAAAATGTAATTACCAGAAGGAATCACCAACACAAAAGGCATGAAGTGTAGAGAAAAGTGTGATCAGCCACAGATGGAATCACAAGGCAGAGCCAAATTGCAGAGGGAGCAGTATTTATTGAAAGATTAACATGGCCCATGTTTCGGCAAATATCTGCATCAGGAGTCAGTAAAAGTAAATATAGAATGTAATCCTCTCAAAATCTTCACTGCAAAAGAGCAGCAAACACTGTTAATGTATTGAGTGGCATCATTACTGCCTTTCATTTTTCCTCAGAGGCATGTGACAAACCCTGACTTTGTTTTTGTACACTCTGGGAGATCCAGCACATGCCATAACTGCTGTAGAATGTGTTCCTTCAAAGAATAAATGTTGATTGAAGCATGAGGAAAAAGGTGGGAACATATGTTCTAGAGCAGCTATTGTGGCATGCACCGGACCTCCAGAGGAGTACAAAAACAAAGTCAAGGTTTGTTGCGTGTCCTGATTTCAGCACATCATCCCGCTAATTCTATAAAGGTATGCATCCAGATTTGCACACACAATTCATTGAATAGGGTTAATTGTAATTTAATAATTAGATACTAATTGGTTTATGGCAGTGATTCCCACCCTGAGGGAACCCCAGTCAGTCAGGTTTTCAGGATGCTTGCAATGAATATTCATGAGATTGATTTGTATGCACTGCTTCCACTGTATGCAAATTTCTCTCATGCATATTCACAGCACAGCCTACCAAACAAACCTATAATGCAGAATGATCACACCTCTCCCCCCAGTCAACAGACTGACAGAGAAAAGAACAGACACATCAGGAACAGAGATCCATACCCCAGATTATCCCCCCTTCTTTAACAGATTTGATATAGTGCCTGAAGAGAGAACAGGGCAGTTTGCAATATAAATAAAAAATGAAAAGAAAAGAAAAGAAAGCTATGAATAATTTAGAAAAGTGGAGAGAAATAAAAAGATAGTATAGTACAAATAAGTATCACAATCAAGAGAAGAAAGAAGCACATTCAGCCAAGGAGAGGCAGAGATTAAAGGACTAGCCAAATACAATGCTTCCAAATCTTTCACTAAATGCTACTGAGTATAGATGGGTTTTTAGTGTTGTCTTGAATTTTGAGAACGAAAGTTCCAGTCAAAGGGTGGCTGGGAAGGAAATCCAAAGTGAAGGTGCCATACAATCAAATGCACTTTGTGTAGTACAGTGGTGGCCAAACCTGTCTTGGAGGCTCCCCAACCAGTCAGGTTTTCAGGATATCCTCAATGAATATTTGCCTGCTGCATGAGTGAAGCAAATAGAATATTAGGTATTATTAGGAAAGGAATGGAAAACAAAAATAAGGATGTTATAATGCCTTTGTATCGTACCATGGTGCGACCGCACCTCGAATATTGTGTTCAATTCTGGTCGCCGTATCTCAAAAAAGATATAGTGGAATTAGAAAAGGTGCAGAGAAGGGCGACGAAAATGATAAAGGGGATGGGATGACTTCTCTATGAGGAAAGGCTAAAGTGGCTAGCCAGCTTATAATTGAAAAAGAAAAACGCCTATATTGCGACCCAAATCGGGAGATAGACGTTTATCTCACAAAAAACGAAGAAAGCGGTATAATCGAAAGCCGAATTTGGACGTTTTCAACTGCACTCCGTCGCGAATGCGGACAAAGTTGATGGGGGTGTGTCAAAGGCGTGGTGAAGGTGGAACTGGGGCGTGGTTATCGGCCGATCAGAGATAGGCGCCTTTCGCCGATAATGGAAAAAAATATGCGTTTTAGCGAGAATTTAGGGCACTTTTCCTGGACCCTGTTTTTCCACGAACAGGGCCCCAAAAAGTGCCCTAAATGACCAGATGACCACTGGAGGGAGTCGGGGATGACCCCCCTGACTCCCCCAGTGGTCACAAACCCCCTCCCACCACAAAATTATGCCGTTTCACAACTTTTTATGTTCACCCTCAAATGTCATACCCACCTCCCTGGCAGCAGTATGCAGGTCACTGGAGCAGTTGTTAGGGGGTGCAGTGGACGTCAGGCAGGTAGACCCAGGCCCATCCCCCCCCCACCTGTTACACTTGTGCTGGTAAATGGGAGCCCTCCACACCGCCCCCCAAACCCACTGTACCCACATGTAGGTGCCCCTCTTCACCCCTTAGGGCTATAGTAATGGTGTAGACTTGTGGGTGGTGGGTTTTGAGGGGGATTTGGGGGGCTCAACACACAAGGGAAGGGTGCTATGCACCTGGGAGCTCTTTTACCTTTTTTTTTTTGTAAAAGTGCCCCCTAGGGTGCCCGGTTGGTGTCCTGGCATGTGAGGGGGACCAGTGCACTACGAATCCTGGCCCCTCCCACGAACAAATGCCTTGGATTTATTCGTTTTTGAGCTGGGCGCTTTCATTTTCCATTATCGCTGAAACACAAAAACGCCCAGCTCACAAATTGTCGAATAAAACATGGACGTCTATTTTTTCCCAAAATACGGTTCGGTCCGCCCCTTCACGGACCCGTTCTTGGAGATAAACGCCCATGGAGATAGAAGTTTTCATTCGATTATGCCCCTCTAGGTCTCTTCAGCTCGGAGAAAAGGTGGCTGAGGGGAGATATGATAGAGGTCTATAAAATAACGAGTGGAGTGAAACAGGTAGATGTGAAGCGTCTGTTTACTCTTTCCAAAAATACTAGGACTAGGGGGCATGCGATGAAGCTACAATGTAGTAAATTTAAAATGAATCAGAGAAAATATTTCTTCACTCAACGTGTAATTAAACTCAGGAATTCGTTGCTAGAGAATGTGATAAAGGTGGTTAGCTTAGCGGAGTTTAAAAAAGGTTTGGACAGCTTCCTAAAGATAAAGTCCAGAGAGCATTATTAAATGTACTTGGGGAAAATCCACTATTTCCGGGATAAGCAGTATAAAATGTTTTGTACTTTTCTGGGATCTTGCCAGGTATTTGTGACCTGGATTGGCCACTCTTGGAAACAGGATGCTGGGCTTGATGGATCTTTGGTCTTTCCCAGTATGGCAATACTAATGTACTTATGTATCTGCTGGCTTTCTGAATTGCTGCCTTTCACCCCTGTGAATGGCTTTTTCGGGTTCAAGCTCAGTCACTCCTGTTCATACAAAAGACAATGGCAATGATGAAAACTACCCAAAGCAGCTGTGACCCCCATCCTCTCATCACGGCTCAAGATAGCTGAGCTGGAACCTTTACCTATGCTTCTGTCCCTCATTAATTTTGGGTCTTTCAACCAGGCAGTTTCCCAACAGTTGGAAATTTGCAATAGTCAGGCTATCTTAAAAAAAAACTACTCTCGATCCCTTAAATTGTAGTCATTATCGTCCAATATCAAATCCCTGCTATATGTCAAAAATACTAGAGAAAATAGTTTTGATCTATTTACTTCTTTTGCTGACAAAACACTAGCTCTTCACCCTAGACAATCTGGTTTTAGATGATATTTTAGCACCAACACAATTATGGCAGCCCTCCTCAGTGAACTCCATTCCCATTTCGAACATCATCAAATTGTTCTAGCAGTCTCTCTTGATCAGTCAGCAGTTTTTGATCTTGTCAATCATTCCATGCTACTTTCCCATCTGGTTGATCTCAGCCTTTCTGGTACAGCACTATCATGGTTCACTTCATTTCTGTCTGACTGTTCTTTTCAAAAACAGATCTCTGACACAATCTCTGCAAGGCAGAAACTTGATTGTGGTGTTCCCCGAGGATCCATTCTTTCTCTTTTACTCTTTAATCCCTTTTATCAGCCCCCTTGCCTCCCTGATTCAATCTTTTGGCATTTCAGTTCACATATACACAGATGATATTCTTCCACTTTGTCCAACATCTCCTTTATCACCCTCTGTAGGACCCCTACAAGCCTGTCTGGACTCAGTTGCTGTTTGGTTACAGGAATATCAATAGGCGCTTAACAAAGATAAAACTTTGGCACGCTGGTTTTCCAGAGCAATAACACTACCGTTGGTCCATGTACACCTGTTCGGAACTTCCATTATCCCTGTTTCAAATTAGATACCTCGGAGTCATTACAGACTCATCCTTATCTTTTTTACCACATATTTCATCCTTAGCTAAAATTATTTTTCTAAATTTTTTGAAGATTTAAAAACTGTTAGGCACTTGTTTGACCAAAACCAGTTGCATGCCCTCATATTATCCTTTTCCACATCACACCTGGACTATTGCAACATCATCTACGCTGGCTTACCTCAAACAACAATAAAGAAACTGCAAACCTTGCAAAACACTGCAATTCACGTTCTTTGTCGTGCCCACTGTTATGACCATACCATACCCTTACTTTAGCAATTCAATTGGTTACCAGTTCATCAGTCCATGGTACGGGCGGTTAGCTTGACGGAGTTTAAAAAGGGGTTAGATAGATTCCTAAAGGACAAGTCCATAGACCGCTATTAAATGGACTTGGAAAAATTCCGCATTTTTAGGTATAACTTGTCTGGAATGTTTTTACGTTTGGGGAGCGTGCCAGGTGCCCTTGACCTGGATTGGCCACTGTCGGTGACAGGATGCTGGGCTAGATGGACCTTTGGTCTTTCCCAGTATGGCACTACTTATGTACTTATGTACTCTCCAGCACGGGTTCTGTGTTCAATAAACAATCATTATATGAGTCTTCTGAGCCCAAAATTTGCACATTTAGAATTCACCAGAAACTGCTTTCTTCTTTTTGGCACTCACATTTGGAATAACCTCCCATTATCCCTCTGCAGTAACACATCATTAACGCAGTTCAAATCTGAATTCAAGACCTATCTATTTATACAAACATTCGGATCTCCAGGTAAATAAGGTTTGCCTACTACTTTTTACCCCTCCTCCTTGCCTCCTTACCTTTTTATATGATTTCCCTTTATTCATTCCTCTCAATCTATTTGTATGTGTCCGGCATGGTGGGAATGCTTTACTTTTTGCACTTTCCTATCATAACAATGGCGTTACTTTTCCTTTTCCATATAAGTGCTGTAGTATGTATACCGCTTAGTTTTTTATTTATTATTTATTTATATCATTTATACTCCACAATTTCCCACCGCTGACAGGCTCAATGTGGCTTACAACATTTAGTTAACAAACAGGAAATTACAATAAATGGAAAGTGATACGAGGGGCGGAAAGGTAAAGGGTTAAGAGAAAGTAGTTAGTAGTTAAGTCCACAAGATCTTTGGGACTGTCTTTCTTCTATGTTTGTGCAGCGCTGCGTATGCCTTGTAGCACTATAGAAATGCTAAATAGTAGTAGTAGAGTTGGAGTCCAGGAATCACAGAGGCAGGACGGGATCTTTAGGGTAAGCTTGCCCAAATAAGTAGGCCTTGAGAGACTTCCTGAAAGTCAGATGATCTTGAACCGTTTTTACAGATTTAGGTAATGTATTTCACAAATGAGTGCTGATATAGGAAAAGGTGGAAGCATATGTGGTTTTATACTTGAGACCAGAACACGCAGGGTAATGGAGTTCTGCCTAGTCAGTTAAAGTGGTATAGAAAGAACCAATAAACTATGTGAGAGATTTGTATGCAGTAGAGGCAGAGCATGCAAATCTCTCTCATGAGTATTCATTGTGGATATCGTGAAAACTTAACTGGCTGGGGAGCTTTCAGTGAAAAGAAGACCACCGAGTTGGAGGAACAAATGAACCACCGATGATATAACAGAAGGGAATGAGACAGGTTTGGGAACCACTGGCATAATAAGATTCCCATGTTGCATTTAAGACAGATGGAATGTGCAGCCAACAGTTGTTGAGGAAATATGCTCCCCTAGCAGGCATATGGAGGTGATGGCTGAAGATATGCAAGGATGCCCCCCATTACCTCTCCACTCTCATCTCTCCCTACATTCCTCCCCGTGAACTCCACTCACTGGACAAATCTCTCTTGTCGTCCCCCTTCTCCTCCACTGCTAACTTCAGGCTACGTTCCTTTTCCCTCGCGGCACCTTATGCCTGTAATAGACTTCCTGAGCCTGTACGTCTAGCTCCATCTCTACCTGTTTTCAAATCTATGCTGAAAACCCACCTTTTCACTACTGCTTTTGGTTCCTAGTCTCTGCTCAATTGCCCTCCCCTTGTTCCTTCTCACCCAGTACTTCCCTCACCCTTAATTGTCTGTCTGTATTTTAGATTGTAAGATATTTTGAGCAGCGATTGTCTCTCTGTGTCAGATGTTCAGCGCTGCATGCGTCTGGTAGCGCTATACAAATACTACTACTACTAATAATAAATGCCAGTATGTAGAATCTTGTGAGTAAGAAACTTGTATTGATACAATATTGAGCAGGTAACCAGCGATAGTGAATAAAGTGTGGGGTCTCCACCTACCCTCCTCTCCTACTTCCTGTACACATTAATTGATTTGATTTGCTTACTTTATTTTTTGTCTATTAGATTGTAAGCTCTTTGAGCAGGGACTGTCTTTCTTCTATGTTTGTGCAGCGCTGCGTACGCCTTGTAGCGCTATAGAAATGCTAAATAGTAGTAGTAGTAGTAGTAGTAGGGTAAGATGGTCAAACCTTGTGACATTTGCTAATGTTCTAAGAGCTGTGTTTTGAACTGCCTGAATATAACAAAGGAGTGAGTGATTGTGGTAAACCAGAGTAAACAATGTTGCAATAATCTAATCAAGAGAGCAAGAGGGCATAGATCAAAATCATTTGTGATCCTTTAATAAGGAAAGACTTAACTGCACAAAGAAGGAAGATGTGACAAGGGCTGCATCTCGCTGATCCATAGTCAGTTGCTGGTCCAATATTAGTCCTAGGTATTTAAAGTGAGAAACTAAGAGAAGGGGAGAGCTGTGAAGGTGTGGTGTCTGATTTGGGGCATAGGGCTGACCAGTAATCCAAACAGCTACAGTTTTTGACTTAAGGAGAAGATGGTTGTCTCTTAACCATATTCTATATATGGCACCTAGATTTAGGTACGGTATGTAGAATATGCTTAGTTTATATCTTAGTGCCAAAATCTATGTGCCACCATTTACACTAATGAAAATGTCATGTAAATCCTGGTGCGTAGATTTAGGCGCAGAGGACCATATTCTATAACAGTGCACGTAAATTTAGGAAAGCCTATGAAATGCCCATTTCCACACCTATAACCACACTCCTTTGCCTACACACATTAAAATTTAGGCGCAGTGCAATATAGAATATGCTTAGTGGGTTATGCATGTAAATTCTAATTATTGCCAATTAGTGCTCATTATTGCTTGTTAAGTGCTGTTAACAATGCTGATTAGCTTGTTAAGTCAATTAAGTTACGTGCATTGTTATAAAATATGTTTGGATTTCAGTGCATTATATAGAATCTGGAGGATAATGACTGAGCTCAATCCTATTTGAAATTCTAAGTCAGGGAAAAGGGAGTCAGTGTGATGAACCAGCAAGATGCCATCTGCATAGTAGTAAATTGTTATTCCATGTTCATGGATTAGAGTTGTCAGTGGGCTCAAGAAAAGATTAAACAGGAGTGGTGCTAAAACTGAACCTTGTGGTCAAGGCTGAAGGTAGATGATAATGCTGTTGAAAAGGAGTGGAGGAGTGGCCTAGTGGTTAGGGTGGTGGACTTTGGTCCCTGGGGAACTGAGTTCAATTCCCATTTCAGGCACAGGCAACTCCTTGTGACTCTGGGCAAGTCACTTAACCCTCCACTGCCCCATGTAAGCTGCATTGAGCCTGCCATGAGTGGGAAAGTGCGGGGTACAAATGTACAAAAATAAATAAAAATAAACAGAGAAAATCGGGTCACAAAGTAACAAGGAAACCCACTGGAAAACTATATCTGAGATTCTGATATCTGACAGTCAGGATAACAGAAAGGAGTGGCTATAATTGTTGTTAATTGACTCTAGCTGTACATAAGTGCTCTTAGTTAGTATTCTATAAGTTGCATACACAAATTCCAGTGTGCATAACTCCAATGGGAGTGTGGACATGGGAGGGGGCATGGGCGGGTCACAGGCAAGTCAGGCAGTTACACATATGGGTTAAAGATTGCTAGCGTTTATGTGCCTAACTGCCTACGGTTAGATATGAGCATTTATGCCAGCCATTGCCATTACCTGTTTTTTTCCCAATATAGAACTCCTCCTCAGCCCAGTAATAATGCCCCCCTCCCCACTCCCACAAAGCCAAGAATGAAGAACACTTTTCTTGACAACCCTCTAAGAATCTAAAATCACGGGCATTCTGTGAGCAGATCCACCCGATGGGAGAGAATAATCAAATGGGAGTGTATTTGAGACCTGAACGCTCCCCCCCCCAGCATTGTCCCCCCCTCCCAAATCCATATTCCCCTAAAGAGAAAGAAGACACCCATCCTCCTTCCCACCAAATCCAACACCCTTACATTCATACTGTTCTGCTACTATATAGAGAATGAGCGATATATCAAATAAAATTAAACATAAATTCTAAAGCATCCCACCAAACAAATTCAGAATGCAGAACACTCACATCTCTCTCCCAATTCAACCAAAGAAGAAATTATAACAGAGAGAAAAGAAAAGAGCAAAGACATCAAGAACAGATTATCCGCCCTCCTTTACTTTTATAGAATTCAGGGAAGTGGAAATAGGCTTAGGAGGAATAGAAAATACTCTTTCATGGAAAAGGTGCAAATGCATGGAATGGCCTCCTGGTGGAGGTAGTGGAGATGGGGATTGTGTCAGAATTTAGGAAAGCGTAGCACAGGAAAAGGAGGAGTTAGTGGTTACTGTGGATGGGCAGATTAGATGGGCAATTCAGCCCTTATCTGCCGTCATGTTTCTATGTTTCTATCAACCATTTATTTACCTCCTTAGCTATTTGGATTTTGAGGCATCCAGCCCAACTGCAGTAGTAAAATCTGGACTTTGACTTGGGGCAACAGTCACCTCTCTTCTGAGCCCATACAGATGATACTCACTCTAAAGATAGCCTGCAATTAGAAGTTTGGTTCACTGCCTCAATATCCCAGGAACTTTCCTGACTCTGATTTTTTTCTTTTTTTTGGCAAGGCCAAGCCCCAGTTCTGGATTCATTCTTGGTGGCCTCTTACCACCCAAATGTTGCCTTTTGTTGCCACTGGCCTTCAAAGTACTTTCTGGGTCATTGCAGCACCTCATGTTGTAGACCACACAGTTATTTGGCAGCACTATGCCATGGGGATCTGCTGCACAGCCCCAACACACATTATTACTGTCTTAAGGTCTAGGTAAGGAACTAACTAGATAGCATGGTACACCTTCTATTCTGAAAACCTTGCTACTCCCAAAACATTCTTTGGAGCTGGTTTCTGCTGAAGCTCCACTCAAAGAGCAACCCAGCAGCACAACTGCTCCTCTTCTATCAGGGCCATTCCAAGGCTCATTTTCAATCTGGGCCTCTCCTTTGTTTCTTAAGACCATTGAATGATGGTGATTTTTTTACCTGTTTAATAATGAAGGGGAGAAGAAGAGCTAAAAATGCAGATGTCCATGCCATCTGGCTGGTCACTAGCACCCTTCCTCTCCCTACTACTTCTTGAGGTGGGTTTAAGTATTTCTAGTTCCATTACATCAGCAAAAATCTCTTTGCTAAAAGTATTTTGATGTAACTTCTTTTTTTATTAATTAACCGATTTAGCATATGTTTTAATACAATTCATCTTGTTTTTATGATGTTTGCATTAGGCTGCATTAGATTCATGCTAACATTAATGCAGGCCAGCATAGGCTAATGCACTAAAATGCTTTGATACCACAATACATCAATCTGCACTAACACACTTTAACGCATAAGCCTCACAGTGGCTCAATAAGCAACATAATAAAACAGAATAAGGTTTTTGTTTTGAACAGTCTGCAGTGATTTTAGTATGGTTTCTTTTCACCCTACAAAAGCTGTATACTGTCCAGTTGTTTTGTCCAGTCCCATCTGCATCCAGTTGTCTTGCCTTGCACTGTCTGGGTTCCAGTTCTAGCCCCACTGCCTTGCTTTTCCTTGCCTCGTCTGGATCCGATTCCTCTTTCATCTGTCTTGCCTTTGCCCAGCTGTATCTTGCTTAGATCAGCCTTGCCTTGCCCAGTCTTGTCTAGTTCCAGTCTTGTCTAGTCCTGCCTTGTCCAGCCTAGCCTAGTCCTGTCTAGTCTTCCCTTACCTTGCCTGGTATAACCTTGCCTTGTGCCAACCCAGGGGGTTTGCGTATCACAGTTGGGGTCCAGCTGTGGCCCAAGACTCACCATCCTGTGTTCATGACACCGGCATACACTGACATCATTAACGTATGTCTGCCCGATATTCAGACTATGGGAGATAGCCAGGCTGTCTCCCGCAGTCCTCGCTAAACCCAGATATTCAATGTCGTGCTGTTTCCGGTGACTGGCATTGAATATCCGCTTTAACTTTGGCCATAACCAGATTTAACAAGTTGGTGATAGGCACACAGTTAATGAAGGCACTGAAAACTTACTTTTTTTCTTCAAGTATATGGGCTAATGGAACAATGTGTCACGGTTGAGGAAGATGAGCCCTTGGACCGTGACAAGGTTAGCTCTACCTGTGTGGTATAAGTACTGTGCAGGCCCTCATCGATGGTTGTTGATGGGACCGCTTGGCAGAGTCTGGGAGCTGGAGAAGGCAGGACCTGATTCATAAAAGTATTAGCGTAGAACTAGGCAGTGCCTAGCAGACTGGCTGGAACACGACAGGATATGTCTAGAGGTTAGCTCTTTAAAGAGCCCTTGGGGGCTGGCCCGAATAGGGTTGTCATACAACCTATTTTAAGAGAACATGTCCTCCTTTTGGACTTCTTCAGATATGTCCTCCAGGTTTTTAAATTTTTAGGAAAATATCCTCTTTTTCTGAAGGAAGCATATATATAAGTTTTATTAAATAAATGATGGAGGGGATGTAAGTTGTGCATTCAAATGTCTATGTATCTGACTATGAAGGGAGATGGGTGGGGTGTGGTGGGGTGTGCATGAATATACTCTCTCTTGCTTCCCTCCTGTTTTTCCCTTCTCCCCTTTTGTGCTTTTCTTTCCATTTTTAACTCTTCTCTTTCCTCCTCCCATCCTACCAGCATGCTTCCTTTTCCCCTTTGTACTGTTTTCCTCTTCTATTTCTACTGTATCCTCCTCAACATATTACCATCTGTTCTGCCACCATAGCTCTGAACTCCTACTATCCTTTGTATCTGGTCTCACCACCACTACTTTTTGTTCTGCCGCAGCCCTATCCCCTCCTTCCCTCAGGTGGTTGGGTTCGTCTCCCCCATCACATTTTGTTTTCTTCCTTTTCCCTGCCAGCTGCTGCAGCTCGCAAATGGTCTGCCTGGCTTTCCATTTCTCTGCTGCAGACTTTGTACAGTATTTGGGTTAGCAGTCTCACACCCATGCCATCTCATGGCTCTCAAGTCCTGCATTCTTCTACGGATTATTATCTCCATACCCATATATTTGTTCCTCATGTGCATGTGGAACGATGGACAGACCCTCAACTGCAGATGTACTCACTTTTCTGAGACATACCTCAAAACCAGTGTGGACTCTGCAGCATGGGCTTCTGCTACCAAGGAAATATATACAAAGGATAGGACTTCTACAGGTCCTTTGAGTACATTTATTTTATTTTAGATTTTGCTCACACCTTTTTCAGTAGTAGCGCAAGGTGAGTTACATTCATTCAGGTACACTGGAAATTTTTCTGTCCCAGGAGGGCTCACAATCTCTAAGTTCATACCTGAGGCAATGGAGGGTTAAGTGACTTGCCCAAGATCACAAGGAGCAGCAGCACGATTTGAACTGGCCACCTCTGGATTGCAAGACCAGTGCTCTAACCACTAGGCCACATACCAGCTCACAGACCCCTATGTTGATTTCTCTTCTTGGCTGCTGATGCTGCTCAGGTGCCAAATGGCAGCACAGAGGCATGCCATCTCTGAACTATGGTACCATTGGCACTTTCCTATATTGCCCGTAAGGGATGTGCACAGAAAAAAACATGATGGTTTGTTTTTTGTCTTTTTTCCCCCAGATTTTCAGAGAATTTGTTTTGTTTATTTCACATATTTGTGACAATAAAATTTGTAGCACACATAAGAACTTTTTAAGATGTGTGGTCTCTACATATGTAAACTTGTAGATTCAAGTAGTTCTGTGCACTAATTATTTTAAGCAAGCTAATTAAGCAGATACACATATATGAGTGCACATCCCAATTGCCAATGCCAATATCTGAGCCTTACAATGTACGCTGGTACCTTATATTTAAAAATCAGCTGAGTCTTGTGTGGGCTGAAAAATATACCTACACATTGCCTGATAAGGCACCTTTATTGAAAATGTATTTCTTAATATTTTGAGTAACCACACTGATGAAGGATTGAAAGCGATGTTCATTCAATTACAGCACCCAATTCAAGGTCTGGAAGGCATATTGCCCAATTTCAATAAACAGGAGGTGCAATCATTGCTCAGAACCTTGGCATATCTGATTCAAAGACAACACAGATTAGGGACAATAGTTCAGCTCATACATATTTAAATTAGCTATTCCAGTTGCACCTACCTGAAGTTCACTGCAGCAAAGGCTGTAGTAAACTAAGAGACCTCAGTAAGAGTATTCTACAACCCTTGAAGAGGAAACTTATTTATCTGTTACAATTATAGTTGCATTTGAGACTTTATGCTTCATTAAAATTCAAAGTCTAAGCTGGACCTCCAAATGTCAGGGCTGCCTGTCTATGGAAGATTTGTGATGCTCTAGCCATCACAAACCTTTTATAAATTACCTTGTTTCCAATGTGCCTGTCTGCAGCTACCCGTATTTCTCATGAGCCAGCACTGCAGACACATGCACTACCCCACAGAAATGCTAAACAGTACATCTGTAGAATATCATTTGCATCCAAATTTCTGCATAGCAATAATTTGGGGCTAGAGTTCACATTTTTGTAATAATTCCACCTACTATAACTCCTGGGATTCTTTCATAACTATTAACTCTTGGACAGGGCTTCACCTTCTTTCTCCACAAGTATTAATACACTAGGAAAAAATGCCCGTTTCTGAGCGGAATGAAACGGGCGCTAGCAAGGGGCCCCCTCCCTCCGTCCCTCGAAGCTACTTGCCTTGTTCGCTGTGGGCCGTTTCGGCCCTCGAGTGTCAATAGCTCTGCCCTCGACGTCATGACGTTTTGATGCGTCATGACGTTTTGACGCGAGGGCGGTGCAGACACTCCAGGGCACACCGGATATCTCGGGCGCCTCAACTTCCGTGGAGGCTTCAGAACGTTGGGGTTGCCTTTTATATATATAGATCTGGTGCAGGGCAGGCATATTTTCCTGTATTATGGACTGGAAAGTCCATAATACAGGATCACATAATACGATTATGGAGAACAGGAATTATCTCACTCTTCACTATCCTAGTTGAAAGAATCTTACGTATAAGTCAATCCATTCTGCTGGGTTTTCCTACTCGAGCACAACATGGCAGAATTTGCATCCCAGAGAATTAAGGTGTTTGGATAACTAAAACTTTTGTAAATATTTTAAAACTTTTCTCTTTAGAAATGTTTTTTTGTGTGATGTTTTAAGGTGATGTTATCTTTTGTTTTGTTTTTTTTTCGTGTTTTGGATAATGTTGTATTTGATTTCTTATTATATTTATTGTAAGCCACATTGAACTAAAGTAATTCTGGATAATGTAGGCTATAAATGTTAACAAATGAAATGAAATTCTATTAGCTCTTCCCTGTACTTCCTATTGTACCATCTCCCTTTCTGCTCTTAGACATGAGTACAAACATTCCTTATCTCTATACTCAACACACGCTCTTTCAAAAACTACAAAGACCAGGGGACACTCAATGAAATTACACGGAAATACTTTTAAAACAAATATAAGGGTTTTTAAATGAGAGAATGTAATCAGATGTATTGTTTCTAACTAATATTGGACAATAAGTATGTTTTTCAATGAAATGATTTGACTATACACCGTATTGGCCTTGAAGAAGACAACCAGATGATCAACGTGGAATAATGAATTAGACGAGTAATATCTAGGGATAATCAAGTTAATACCACATTTTTTTTCTGTTTACTGTTTAATTGATCTCCTTATCTTGTTTCACTCTCCCTATTTAGTGGTCTAAGGAAGAGAATAGAATTACCTGACTGAAATAATTCCTACATATTACTTTCTCTGTATTTCCAGCAAGTTGTTTTATCGCTTGTAAAAATTTTAATGGTTATAAATAAAAAATTAAAAAAACAAAAACAAATATAAGGAAATGTTTTTTCACTCAAAGAATAGTTAAGCTATGGAACTCGCTGCCGGAGGATGTGGTAACAGTGGTCAGTGTACCTAGGTTTCAAAAAGGTTTGGACAAGTTGCTGAAGGAAAAGTCCAAAGTCTGTTATTGAGATGGACATGGGGGAAGCCACTGGATGCCCCAGGACTGGTAGCATGAAATGTTGCTACTAATTGGGCTTCTGCCAGATACTTGTGATCTGGATTGGTCACTGTTGGAAGCAGGATACTGGGCTAGTTGGATCATTGGTCTGATTGGTGTGACCCAGTATGGCTATTCTTATGTTCTTAAATTTGTTTGTTTTATGGGAATAAAGTTTTTCCAGTTTATTAATAAGAGCTTAACTGTTTTCTTGAATCTGTGCTCATGATTTGGGTTATCAAAATGTTTTCCCTCCCCTTGTTGTCTTTTTCCCTTCAATATTTGGTCTTGATTTCTGAAAACAATGTTTTCACAATTTGAAAGCGCCCAGCTGTCTCCCACTAGGAGGTGGAACAAGTTGATGGTGTCACCCAAACTGCCATGTACTATCCACATACCCACATAATTATAGGTAACAAAGAGAATTGTTGTGTGTGTATGCAAATATTAAGCATGCCTTTGTGTGAAAGGTGCATGGACCAGGAATTTACTTCCACAACTAACAGAATAATTTAAGTGGAAGACTTGGTCATTTATTTTTCTGCTTTTTCCTGGCATGAAACTGGATTTTACCATGCTGTTCTATCACCATAAAATGTAAACAGAAATTGTGAAATCATTATATTGCAGCATCATAGGATGATTTTTTAAATACATATTAGGTTACTTCATTGGTTTGTAAAACAGAGAAAGCTAAGATCTATTATTCAATAAAATTATAAATAACGCTTTTGCAAAGGAAATGCCTTCTTAATCAAACATGTCTGGCCAGTCATGAAAGACTGGAAGGTATTAATGAACCACAGTTAGAAGCTTAAGAGCATCTTTTCTCATCACATCACAACCATATCATAGGTGTCAGAATAGAGGGAGTGCTGACCCCACCAAATGTTTTCTGCCAGCTGACCCCTTATCTTTCAGCTGCCACCATTCTACCTCTTATTGGCCGGCTCAGACAGCAACTACTTCTGTTTTCCTGAGAAACAGGAAATACTCGCTGTCTGATTACAACAACCATGCAATACTGGTGCTCAGAGCTGGCCAAAGACAGCCAGAGCTGTGGCAGTGGAAAGACCAGTTCTCATCACCATGTAGGTGATTTAAAGAGGCTGGGCAGGTAGAATAGGGCTGGTGCTGGGAATAGGGCTGGGAGATGTCTGATGCTGGGAATAGGAAAGGGGAAGCTGAGGCTGACAAGGGGGAGGTAGGAGAAAGGGGAAAGGGAAATTGGACTTGATATACCACCTTTCTGATGTTTTTGTAACTACATTCAAAGCGGTTTACATATATTCAGGTATTTATTTTGTACCAGGGGCAATGGAGGGTTAAGTGACTTGCCCAGAGTCACAAGGAGCTGCAGTGGGAATCAAACTCAGTTCCCCAGGATCAAAGTCCACTGCACTAACCACTAGGCTACTCCTCCACTCAGGGGAATGTGTCTTGGAAATGGATATAATGTGGGGGCTGAGGTTGAGAGAAGGAGACATGGGGCTGATACAAGGCTGGAGATGGCAAAAGGGCACTATTTCCAGTCCCATACAAATCTGTTTGCTAATACTAATTTTCTGTAACTTAACATAACTCACAGTTTTGTATGTCGCTATGTTCTCATGGATCTATGCGGAAAAATAGCTAGGATACAACCCAGGATAACATCCAATGTAAAATAGAATACAAATCAATTACAGATTACTACTTAATACAAATTTCCTAAATAACCAGCTTCTAATTCTCTTTCTAAAATCCAGAAAAGAATGAGAGCTATCAAAGGCAGGATGTCTTTCCACAATTTTTCAAATTGAAACACCCAAGATCCTTCTAGTAATCTTAATTTCTTCTTTACAGATAGAAAACAAATTAAACTGGGATTTTGAAATCTATGATTTGTAGATGAAGTAGCAAAAACCATGTATTGCGCCAGACCTTGCAGAATTTTATAAAGAAAGCATGAAGTTTAAATAAAATTCTTGCTTCCACTGGCACCAATGTAATTTAACAAAATAAGGAGTAATCTTATCATATTTTCTCAAAGATTTTCTCTTACCGCATGGCCATGCAATGGGGTGCCCTTACCGCTGCCCACTGAAGTTGCAATAAGGGCTCCGTGCTAACCTGGCGGTAACCGGGCAGCATGTGGCGATGCCCAATTACCACCGAGTTATCGCCGCTCAAGCCATTTCCAGGGGTTTTCTTTTTCACCTGGAAATGGCACACATTCGGGGTGGGACTGCCAGTGGTAGTCCCGAAAGAGCGAGCGGTAAGCCCGCTTTGAGTTTACTGCTGCTCTGTAAAAGGGCCCCTTAGTTGCACGCGCAACTTCCAATTGTGTACAAATTTGGGTGCCCAAATATAGGTAGCCTTTATAGAATCCGGGGGGGGGGGGGGGGGGGGGGGAGAGATAGCTACCTGACATCATAGAATCACATTTCAAAAGTCCCAAATCTTTTTTAGGTCCATTCTTACCATAAACTCATCTCGGGCTGTGATCATGGAACAAGAAGAAGACTCGGTGTTCTCCACTCATAGGAAAATTCCACAAAATCTTCGTACACCTTAGAGAGGATATCCAAAGAAAGTACAATACTTCTCTTTGAGTGTTGACTTGAAGAATAAAAATAAAAGTGTTACCTTGACCTGGAGCTTAAAAATAATGAGTAAAAAAGATGTTCCATAGTATAGATGCCAGTGTCTGGAATGCTGTATTATTGTAAATCATATCCGCCTCAGTTTCCGTGTTATTCATCTGTGCTAGCATATAAGAAGAATGAAGCAGTGTACATAACTATGTCAAAAAAGTGCTTTAAGGAAATCATATTTCATACATGATCATCTAAAGTCAGTGAACCTGTTAGACTTTCAGGAACCCTGACACCTTGAAGGCCCAACAATGAATTTTGCTGTGTACAGTACATTATTAATAGAACAGTAACAGATGTGATCAATATTAAAGTAATAAATACAGTACTGCTTTTAATTGCAAGTATGCAACTAGAAAATTAGTGCTGATAAGACATTACAACCATATTTATTGTCAGTGTAACAGGCTAGTATTATACTTCCCTCTATGTCTTATTTTTACTTTGATGAGTTTCTCATAGGTGTGCTTCACAAAAAGTGGACATGCTTATTACTGAGGATTAATCCAGCCATCTGTTTTTCCATTCTTGCATATATGTATGTGCATTCATTGGGAACCAAACAAGAATGTGATCTTTGCAGAACCAGCAAGGGGCACAATACAGGGAAGGTGGTCCAGGAAGTAGGAGCAAATAGCCTATGAAACTAGCATCTTTGCATTCCCAGATGATTGTGCCTCATTCTGTGTCCTTTGTATTTGCTATTGAAGAATCAGTGGAGGTTGTGGAGACAAGGACTGTAGAAAGCATGAGACAAGCATGTGGGATCCCTTAGGAAAAGGAGGAGTTAAGGGTTACAGAGGATGGGCAGTCTGGATGGGCCATTTTACCTTTATCTGCCATTATATATTTCTATGTTTCTGTGTTTCTGTCTGTCCACATGCATACCTATTGGGGAGATGAATTGAATCAAATCTCTGTAAACCTGGAAGATGTAATGGAGCAATTGACAAATTTTAGAGTAGCAAATCACTAGGACTGGATGGTATACATCCCAGAGTATTGATAGAATTGAAAAATGAACTTGCAGAACTATTGTCAGTAATGTATAATTTATCTTTAAAATCAAGCATGGTACTGGAAGATTGGAGGGCGGCCAATGTAACGCCAATTTTTAAAAAGGGTTCCAGAGCTGATCCAAGAAATTACAGACCGTGAGCCTGGCGTTGGTGCCGGGCAAAATGGTAGAGACTATTATAAAGAACAAAATTACAGAGCATATTCAAAAGCATGGATTAATGAGACAAAGCTAACATGAATTTAGTGAAGGGAAACCTTGCCTCACCAATCTATTATATTTCTTTGAAGGGGTGAATGAACATGTGGATAAAGGTGAGCTGGTCGATATTGTGTATCTGGATTTTCAAAAGGCATTTGACAAAGTACCTCATGAAAAACTCCAGATGAAACTGGAAAGAAATTGGATAGGAGGTAGTGTTCTATTGTGGATTAAAAACTGGTTAAATGATAGAAAAGAGAGAGTAGGGTTAAATGGTCAGTATTCCCAGTGGAGAAGGGTAGATAGTGGGGTTCCGCAGGGGTATGTTTTGGGACTGCTGCTTTTTAACATATTTATAAATTATCTAGATATGGGAATAACTATTGAGGTAATTAAATTTGCAGACGACACAAAGTTAATCAAAGTTGTTAAATCGCAAGAGGATTGTGAAAAATTGCAAGACGACCTTACGAGACTGGGAGACTATCCACCTTATAATTGAAAGAGAAAAACGCCTAGATTTCGACCCAAATCGGGAGATAGATGTTTATCTCACAAAAATGAATAAATCGGTATAATGTAAAGGCGATTTTGGACGTTTTCAACTGCACTCCGTCGCGGAAGCGTACAATGTTGACGGGGGCGTGTCAGAGGCTTGGCGAAGGTGGAACTGGGGCGTGGTTATCGGCCAAGGAGAGATGGGCGCCTTTCGCCGATAATGGAAAAAAAGTATGCGTTTGTAGCTAGAATTTAGGTCACTTTTCCTGGACCCTGTTTTTTCACGAATAAGGCCCCCAAAAGTGCCCTAAATGACCAGATTACCCCCAGAGGGAATCGGGGATGACCTCCCCTGACTCCCCCAGTGGTCACTAACCCCCTCCCACCACAAAAAATGATGTTTCACAACTTTTTATTTTCACTCTCAAATGTCATACCCACCTCCCTGGCAGCAGTATGCAGGTCCCTGGAGCAGTTGTTAGGGGGTGCAGTGGACTTCAGGCAGGTGGACCCAGGCCCATCCCCCCTACCTCTTACAATTGTGCTGCTTAATCCAACCCCCCAAACCCACTGTACCCACATGTAGGTGCCCCCCTTCACCCCTTAGGGCTATAATAATGGTGTAGACTTGTGGGCAGTGGGTTTTGAGGGGGATTTGGGGGGCTCAACACACAAGGGAAGGGTGCTATGCACCTGGGAGCTCTTTTACCTTTTTTTTTTTTTTTGTAAAAGTGCCTCCTAGGGTGCCTGGTTGGTGCCTGGCATGTGAGGGGGACCAGTGCACTACGAATCCTGGCCCCTCCCACGAACAAATGCCTTGGATTTATTCATTTTTGAGCTGGGCGCTTTTATTTTCCATTATCACTGAAAAACAAAAACGCCCAGCTCACAAATTGTCGAATAAAACATGGACGTCTATTTTTTTTCGAAAATACGGTTCGGTCCGCCCCTTCACAGACCCGTTCTTGGAGATAAACGCCCATGGAGATAGACGTTTTCGTTCAATTATGCCCCTCCAAGCATCCAACTGGCAGATGATATTTAATGTGAGTAAGTGCAAAGTGATGCATGTGGGAAAGAGGAACCCATGCAAGGTTCCACATTAGTCACCAACCAGGAAAAGGATTTAGGAGTCATCGTTGATGATACTTTGAAACCCTCTGCTCAGTGTGCTGTGGTGGCAAAGAAAGCAAGTAGAATGTTATGTATTATTAGAAAAGGAATGTAAAATAAAAACTAGAATGTTATAATGCCTTTGTATCACTCCATGGTGTGACCGCACCTTGAATAATGTGTGCAATTCTGGTCACCGCATCTCAAAAAAAAGATATTATCCTATATAATAAAACCCACCTGCAACGTTCTGAAGCTGGCAGCGTGGACAAAAACATTGAAGCATTTGTACTCCTGTTCCCGCAAGCGTCATCAACGACTGTGTCCAATCACAGAACAGCGGCGCGAGTCAACGTGAACTCCTACGTATTTAAAAAAACACTTTGAAGGGCTGACAATATGGCCACCATTCTGGCCAAAACGGCAGCGTGAACTGACTCTGAGCAGCGCGAAGACCAGACCGCCGCTGACGCACCCGAAAGCTCCACCAAACCAGCTGAAGGAAAAAGAACCGCCGGAACCGGAACATCAGCTGTTTCCATGGCGGTGCAGAACTTGCAAGCGCCGAAGGATCCCACCCCCCCCGGCGCAGCTTCTCGGCCATCGTGCGGCTCCATAGCTACGGAGCTGGGAGATTTCCTTTTCTTTACTTTTATTTTAAACGACCCGAGCTGAAGACTCTCTACAGCAATCAAAAATGCACACTCCCAGAGCTGCTGTGCCGTTTGCTGCTAGAAGTTTGATGAAGGCTCCAGTCACAGCAACCTTTTTAAAAGGAGAGGGAGGGGGTGGAAGGAAGGGATGGTGGGGGTGGGAGGGAGGGACCCCGAATGTGGGTGGAAGGGAGGGGCCCAGGGACCCAGAACGTGGGAGGGAGAGGGGGAAACCCTGGAACTGGGAGGGGGAGGGAGGAAGGAGGGGGAGGGGGCCCCTGCCGCCGACGCCCACTCTCATTCTCACACACACACTCTCACTATATGTCACACACACACACTCGCACATTCACTCTGTCTCTCTCTCTCTCTTACACGGTCACTCTCACACACACTCTCTCAAACATAAACACTCCGAGGAAACCTTGCTAGCGCCCGTTTCATTTGAGTCAGAAACGGGCCTTATTTACTAGTAAAATTATAAAAGGTACAAAGAAGGGCAACAAAAATGATAAAGGGGATTGGACGACTTCCCTATGAGGAGAGACTGAAACAGCTTGGGCTCTTCAGTTTGGAGAAAAGACGGCTGAGGGGAGATATGATAGAGGTATATAAAATACTGAGTGGAGTGGAACGGTAAGCCGTGAATTACTTGTTTAATCTTTCCAAAAATACTAGGACAAGGGGGCACGCAATGAAGCTACAAAGTAGTAAATTTAAAACAAACCGGAGAAAATATTTCTTCATTCAATGTGTAATTAAACTCTGGAATTCGTTGCCAGAGAATGTGGTAAAAGCAATTAGTTTAGCGGGGTTTAAAAAATGTTTGGTAGCTTCCTTAAAGAAATGTCCTTTATTAAAATGGACTTGGGAAAATCCACTGCTTATTTCTGGGATAAAATAACAAACAAAATACACAGAGTGTGTGTATGGCGATGCGATAGTCTTAAATACTATTTGGACTAAAGTGAAAGGGAGTCTCATACACAATTTGTCTGTAGATAGTAATATTGTTTTCACTCAATAGGTGAATATATTACATATATTCATGTCATAATCATTGACTCCACCTCCACCAACCCTTTTATAATCACAAAAAGCAACTTGCTCTGTTTTCTTCAGTAAATATATATTTGTCAAAAAGCAGCACACTGCACTTATCTTAGGCGAAAAGGTGCCCTCTTAAGTCTTAAGTCTTAAGTCTTAAGTTTCTGGGATAAGCAGAATAAAATGTATTGTACTATTTGGGATCTTGCCTGGTACTTGAGACCTGGATTGGCCACTGTTGGAAACAGTATACTGGGCTTGATGGACTTTCGGTCTGTCTCAGTATGAGAACACTTATGTACTTATGAGTTGGTCCATATCTTTGTCTGTCTGTTTCCATGCATAGGTTTCTTAGCACAGGCACAAACAAATTGTGTGTCAAGAAATAATTCAGTAGCAGTGAGGTCAGGATCCACCACTCAGAAGAAAATCATTGCTTACATGAGGTGGACTGGCAGGGTGAAGACTGGAGAAGTATGCCCAATCCCCCTGGCAAAAGAGGAGGCAGACTGATACAGCTGCAGCCATGGCCAAATGTGGAGCTGGTAAAAAGAAACTTGAGGAGAGGGGAGAGGGCGTAAGGGGAGAGGGAAGGGAAGAATGCAAGGCAGAAGGGGGAGAGAAGGAGAGAGTAAAAGGGAAAAAGGAGTGGAGTGCAGTGGAAGAAGTGTCAAAAGAACACTAAATATACATCCAGACCTCACCACAATGTATACTCACTCAACCCTCAAACAACCCAACTTCTCAGGAGCCTCAACACATACTGCTCCCCCATTCTCACATAAGCCCTTCATTCACATACAGTGCCACGCACAGTCCTCCATCATACTCCTTCCTAAACACTAGTGCTGTCTGATTTGTGATTCAAATTGATTTGCCAATTTGTTTTGGGTGAAAATCGGGACTTTCCCCAACTCCTTCCCACTGTTACGCAAACTGCTGCTGCAGCTGCTTTTCTAGAGCTGCAGTAGCAGCAGAGAGTCCAGCCCCATGGTCAGTAGCTTTTTACTGCTGCTACTACTGAAGCAACAGCAGCAGTGTCGGGGTGTCGAGGGGTGGGACAGAGAGGACAGATGCTGGATTGGGGAGGAACAGAAAGGGGGCAGAGGCTGGATCGAAGAGGTGGGGACTGAAAAGAAAGAGGGAAGAAGCTGAATGGAAAGTGTACAGAGAAAGAGGGCAGATGTTGGATTGAAGGAGAAGGAGGGATTTTGCTGGATGGAAGAAGAGAGAGAATGAGGGCAGCCTCTGGATGGAAGAGGTGGGACTGGAGAGAGAGAGAGTGAGGGCAGATGCAGGATGGAATGGGGAGAGAAGGAGAGCAGACGCTGGATGGAAGTGGGAAAGAAGGAGAGCAAACACTGGATTGAAGCAGAAGAGAAAGAGGAAAGACGCTGGATAGAAGGAGGGAGACATTGGATGGAAGAGGGTAGGGAAAACAAGAGAGAGGGAAGGGAGATGCTGGTCCTGGGAGAGGAAGGACAAGGGAGGGGGGAAAGGAGGGAAGGAAGAATAAGAAATGAAACTGAACAAGAAGAGGGATAGAGACTTAGAGTATCTGGCAAGTTCCCACCTGAACAATTCAACCCCGGACAATTCCCACCCACCAATTACCCTATGGACAATTGCCACCTAGGTCAACTACCCCATGGATAATTCCCCCCTCCTCCCATGGGTCAATTCCCATCTGGTTAATTCCCACCTAGTTAATTCCCCCACCCCACCCCACCCCTCACCTACCTATTCAGTACTAACTCACTCCTTGTTCTGCTCTTTGAGTCTTTGGTCTTCCTCCCTCCTCCCTCCCTACAGTTACCTGCATTTCACTCTCTCTCCCCCCAAGTTACCCGCATTTCATTCTTGCCTTACCCCACCCCACCACAGTTACTGCAAACTATTAAAACTAGATTTAAAAAGAAAACTAGAGATACATCTGATTCAGCCTTATAACTGTCTACTCCTCTTCCTTCTTCCTAATGGTTTACCAAGTAATATTTGTTTTCTTTACATATACACTAGTAGTATATCTCACTGGCATTTGTCAAACTAATTCTCAGCCAATCAGAAGGGAGGACACGCCCATGCTCTGTCCAAGCCATGCCCACTTCCTGCTCCCATTAATGCGTCACCAGATATGATGTCATAATCCCACCCAAGTCCCACCCTTTAGCATAGCCATACCCTTGCCCCAGTTTATTTGAGTAGTCCTGCCCCAAATCCCACCTCCTTTTTGCATAACCTCACCAAGAACCCCACCCCTTTTAGTGATGTCATAGGAAGTGACATCATAGCCATGCTCCTTTTCACAAGATGGTAGGCACCACTGGGCACACTATGTCACTTCCTGTTTTCACTACTAGCTGCTATCTTGGATGGAGTCATATGATGGGAAGTGATGTCAAACATCCCCCAACACTGCCCCCTACAGCCATGGTGGAGGAATGTGTGCAGCTTAACCTTTTTTCTCGCAGGAAAGAAAATAAACATTTTATCTTCAGAATTTTTCTTTCAAAAGGATCTATTTTTTTTCACACACGAGGCCGCAGGCAGCAGACACAAAGCCGTTTTAAGATTAACTTTCACAAGAAACCATGGGGAGGGGGGGTGTCTGACCTGTCAGGCTTTCAATACCCGCTGACTTTCGCTATTTGAAACTTTGACTTCTCTTCTTTAAAGTGGACTCCTCCCCTCCTCTCAGCTTTTCAGCAAGCACACTGTTCTTTGTGTGTGAGATCAGTCTCTTTCAAACTCCCTCCCTTATCTGTATGTAGCACCAGAGCCTGGCAATGTGGATCAGCAGCAGATAACTATGCATAATAAACAGACAGAGAAAAAACTCCGAACCCACACATTTTACACTGTGTTGGGGGGCGTTTGATGTCACTTCTCGCCACATGATCCCATCTAAGATGGCAGCTAGTTGTGAAAACAGGAAGTGACACAGTATGCCCAGTAGTAGCCACCATCTTGGGGAAAGGGGCGTGACTATGATGTCACTCCCCATGACATTGCTAAAATAGGTGGGGTTTGTGGTGAGGTTATACAAAAGGGGTGGGGTTACACAAATAAGATGGGGTAAGGGGTGTGATTATACAAAAGGGGTGGGACTATGATATACCCAATGAAATCATCTAATGGGTGGGGCATTGATGGGATCCGGTGTGGTTTGGGCAGAGCATTGATGTGGCTTTCAGCATGTTGTCACTTCTGATTGGCTAAGAAACCAGAAGTGGGTGGGTCACCTGTGAAAATCAATTAGTTTGACAAATGCCGGTGAGATATACTACTTACACAGTGTTTGAAGGATATTTGGCAACATAAATATTATGGGGGGGGCTGTCCTCGTTAGGGGGGTGGGAATTAATCAGGGGGAAATTGACCTATTTGGGAATTGTCCAGGAGGTAATTGGTGAGTGGGAATTGTCCAGGGAGAATTGTTCAGGTGGGAACTGACCTAGAACCAGACCTTGAGGTACGGTGCTGGATATGGGGGATGGATAGGATCACAGAGGGGTGCTGCTGGACAGGGCAAGAATAAAGATACAGAGAGGGGAGATGCACAACATGGCAGGAAGATAGGGGCAATGACACAGAGGGGAGTTGAATGATGGACATGGACAGAGAAGAAATGCCAATTGGACCAGGAGACCCTGGAAAAAGAGTTAAGAGAAAACAGAAGAAAGTGGAGAGCAGAGACTTGGACCAACATTATTACATAAATTAAAAGACCAGACAGCAAAGGTAAAAAAATGAATATTATTTTCTATTTATTCATAGTAGCCTTAAAGAACTGAATTGAATTGAAATATCGATTCATATGAGTGAATCGAATCGAAAACCTTTTGGCCAAATCGGACAGCACTACTAACCACCATCCCATCCCATTCCACACAACTCTACAGCTCTCACCCAAGATCTCACATACTCTCTACACACATGCCAGATGTCTTTACAGATATATACCTACACTCTATGGACACACCACTCACATACACTGCCTGTCACAACATACAGATACTATATATTTCACCCCCACTAATCCGTCCAGTCCCTGATACTCTATTGAGGCATACTTTAGCATGTTTCTCATCATTAAGTCCTCCAAACAGATATGCCTGAGTCAGTGAATAGAGGAAGGGGAAATGTGTCTTTGTGGTGCCATGTAAGTCTGTTCTTTTCAACTTGTTAAATGGTAGCGACAGCAGCCGAGTTTAAATCTGGTAAAGGTGGAATCTAGCTTTGTGTATTAGGCTGCACTTTTATCAAATGATGCTCAGTTTCTAACAAATGAATAATGATACACCAATAATGATGCAGTGAGGAAGGCAGGTTAGGTGAAACACACTTCTATGAAATGCCTGTTATATGTATATTTTACCTTTTCTTTTCAAGAATCATATGTGATTTTTTATTTCTGAGGGTTTTTTTTTTTATACCAAACACGGAAAAAGAGAGAGAATAAGAATATTACCAAATTTGCAGCAGTATTTTGCTGCTGGTCAACATCTGTGATTCATAGAAGTATGGTTTTAATTCTTGAAATGTAGACCAAGCAAATATGGAATGTGTCTCTGTGAAACACTATTCAGGGCCTGGAGCCTGTACTGTAGATAGCTTACAATTTAGCAGGACTGCCGAGAGGGGGGGCAGGGGGGGGCAAAATTCCCCTGGCATCCAATGGGGGGCCCAGCGCCGGGGTTTCTCTCTCTCTCGCTCTCTCTCCTGCTCCTGCTGTGACTTGAGTGATCGCGTCCCAACAGAAGCAGGAGAGAGAAAACTCCTGCGCCGCAGCCGGCCCCCCTTGGAGGCTGGGAAGGACCCGGAGGAGCAACTCCAGTGCTTCTCTTCTACCCAAATGAATGGCTGCTTTTCCTCTGAGGGTACATGCTCGGTTTTGAAACCGAGCGTGCCCTGAGAGAAAAAGCAGTCGCAGGGGCAGGCAATCGGCAGAACAGCAGTGCTGGAAGACATCATCTGCTGGCGGGGCCTCGGGATCCCTGCCAGCCAATAAGGTGGGGGGGGGAGGGAGGAGTGCGACAGCAATCTGAGATGGGGTGGCCGTGATCCGGGGAGGGGGGGGGGGGGTGACGGTGGGCCTGCCCAGAGCCTGGTTCAGTCTCTTGGAGGCCCTGCAATTTATTGGCTTCTGAGAGTGTTGCTACTGATAAGGGTTGTTTCATTTAGAAACATAAGGGTTAGATGTACTAAAAGAGGCAGAGGCAGAAGCTGTGTTCATATCGAGCTCCTACAATTCAGGTTAAATAATATGCTTTTGGTTTACTTACTTCTCAGAGTTTTACATACTTCTGCTCAGTCTATGCTGGAGTACCAGTCCTGAGCTTATTTGAGTTTCTTGCTTTCATGTAGTTAATTTCATTTGTTTTGTTTGGATAAAGGCAACTTTTTGCATCCTTGCACTTTTTAAGCAAACACCCTTTCCCTTTGCTTGTGATCTGAGCTGGATCTACAACAAAAAAGCCTCCAGTGATCTGCTTCAATTGGAACATCAAAGGACATCAGGATCAGAACCTGCATAATCTGTAAACTGAAACTCATATCTTTAATGTATTTTACCTCTAAATTTCTGATATCCTTCTGAATCTCCCTCTGCATTAAAACTTCAAAATGAAATTCACACAGGAGTGAAATACAGTCATTTGATTTACATCGTTAGTGAACAGAAGTGCCTTGTTAGATATTAGATACTGGACTTTTAAAAACTATTTTACCTTGTTTCGAGATTTAAAAGCACATAATATAGATAGAATAAGCAGTTCTACAGGGCTGACTCTACTTCAAAGGGACTGTCATCAAGCCCTGTCTGCATAATTAACACCCTACTGTTAATTGCTGCCAAAGACCAAACTGGCCTTTTGTAGTACTGAATAGCTAGAGAGCCCTGTAACCCCAGTAAGGATGGAGAAAGAACAGGAGACCATGAGCCTATCAGGCCCATTATGTGGGCTGCAGTGGGCAGAGCTTGCTGCCCTATCAATTAGATTGTTTTGGGTGTACCAAGATGGCAGCGGCTGCACTGGGGAGAATGAAAACCTCCTTGAGTAGACCGGCTTCAGCTTTGTAATATTGTGCCATCTCCTGTTGGTTCTCCAACCTCCTTGTATAATCCTACCTGTTTTAAATAAGAATGTGCTTTGGCCTAGTAAACCAAAGAGCTTCATATATCCCAGTAATTTGAAGAAGAAATAAGAGACTCCCCCACTCACCTAGAGGACACAAATTCAAGAAGCAGCACAACTGTCTAACTATACCCACATGAATACCTGCCTATCATCATCAAGTAACCCCTACAACTACTACTATTTAGCATTTCTATAGCGCTACAAAGCATATGCAGCACTGCACAAACATAGAAGAAAGACGGTCCCTGCTCAAAGATCTTACAATCTAGTAGACAGCACTCGGAAATGTGGGCCTAATAAATGTCAGATCGACCAATAAAAAATTTCCTATGAGCCATGATGTCATCGGTGAATACCACCTAGATATCCTGGGAATAACAGACCTGTCTGGATGAAAGCAGAGGAGTCCAATTGACTGAACTACGTTCCAAAGGATTCACTATCCTGAACTTACCATTTTAAGTAATGGGAAAAGGGATGGGACTTGATATACCGCCTTTCTGTGGTTACAATCAAAGCGGTTTACATATTATATACAGGTACTTATTTTGTACTTAGGACAACGGAGGGTTAAGTGACTTACCCAGAGTCACAAGGAGCTGTAGTGGGAATTGAACCCAGTTCCCCGGCTTCTCAGGCCACTATTTACTAATGATGCTTTTTATTTTTTATTTTTTTTTCCTTTATTGCATTTTAATATACATAATAATATTCAATCAAGAATAATATAACACTATACTGAAAAATGGTCAACATGAAGAAAAAAAGAAATTATAGGAAATTAACAAACTGTTATCGTCCACAAGTTAAGTAAATGATCCAAGAATTATGAAACATTAAACAAGTTGTTAAATACCCAGCTTGTAATCAATTTTGTTAAACCAAGACTGCGCCATGTTCTGCCAACTTACTCAAAGCTGCTTTACAGTGTTACATTCGGGTCTAGATTTTCACAATAATACTCTCTCTTCCTTTCAGAAAATCATCCAACTGTTGGGGTTCAAAAAATTGATATTGTTTTGTGTGAAGGAGAATCCTACACACACAAGGAAATTTCAAAAGAAAGTTTGCTCCCAGGGCTACTGCCCTAGGACGCAAATCTAGAAATAACTTACGTCTCTTTTGGGTTTCCCTGGATAAATCCGGGAAAACCCTTACTTTTGAACCCATAAATAAAGAACTTAAATGTCTCAAAGATAATCTGAGCACTGCATCTCTGTCTAATTCTAATGCAAAAGTCACTAACAAAGTAGTTCTTTGCGTGACCACCTCCAAGGATGATTCCAGGAAAGCCGTCAAATTCATTGCATTCTGAGGATTTAAATTTTCTGGAACTTGCCCAGAGATTTGAATATAATAAGCCCTTGTAATTGGTGGCAATGAGGTCTCGGGCATTCCCAAAATATCAACAAGGTATTTCTTAACCATTTGTACCGGGGAAAGTAATGGTGATTTTGGAAAGTTTATAAAACGCAGGTTAAGTCTCTTAGATTGGTTTTCTAAATACTCCATACGTCTAGAAGCAAAATTCCTTTCTTTGATCAGTGATTTCTCCACAAGTTCCATTTTTTCAACCTTTTCAGAGAGGCTTTTTACTTCAACCGCTTGGACCTCATTAATTTGCAATTGTTTAAGTGCAGTCTCAGCTAAAGCTTTAATAGTTTCAGAATTCTTTGAAATAGATAACTTCAAAGAAGATAGAGTTGTGGAATTCAGGTCCCAAAGTGACTCCAAAGTCACTATAGCAGGTTTTTCAATATTCCCTTCAGTAAAAACCAGGGGAGATGCTTGAACAATTTGTTCCAGGGTACTCACGATTGTAGATACCACAGACGGAGTTGTTTTCTTCTCTGGTTCAATCAATTGTTCAGTTGATGTTCCTGCTGCCAGCAAGTTCCCTCCCTGCTCGCTCCCTTCACCACTTCGGTTGGAAGCGGCAGGACTCGTCTGAGAGCTCTCTCTTCCTGGTTGAGGGGGCGCTATACGTAGAACAGGGCTTAGGGAAGCCCCGTCGCCACTGTCAGTCAGCGCCGAAACGCTGACACCAGCTTCAGGAGTGGAAGTAAAACCAGAACCGGACGCGATTCCAAAATGTTCAAGCGTCGGCTGTGAGAGCTGAGGTTTCCCGCCAGGGACAGAGGGAACATCCCTGACCTTTCCTCGTCGCTTTCCCATCTCTTCGACAGGTAAAGAGGCTCTTTCCAGCTTCTGCTGAACACAAAATGTTAACACGTCCGTCGGCGCAAGTCAAACCGTCGCCATCTTGGATCGCCTATCCAGTACTATCTAATGATGCTTTTTAATGGCATTAGCAAGCTCTAATGTGGCAGTGCACTTTAGCAAACCTAAGCTGTATTTATATTTAGAGGACAGGAAAAAATTGGCAGGCAACTCGTGGTTGCATTATACTTCTTTTTTGGCCTTGCAGCACAGCTCTCACTCACTCAACACTGGGACCATATGAAAATTCTTAGTGGCATTCTTTGCTGGAAAGTTGGGAAGCTGGCAAAAATTCTTTTGGTCAACATGTTTCCAATTCCCCAAAAACAACTTCCTTCGAGAAGTGCCTTTCATAACTGAATGAGTATGAATCACTCCCTGCATTAATTATTCATGGAGGGTAGCCTAGAGGTGTCAAGGAACACATATGACTCCTTGGCCTAGCAACCAAGACACCACAAGAACAGAAGGAGCAGCAGGCATGCTAAGGAAAAGAAGTTCATTAACCCTCTCTAGCTTATCTTTGCCCTCATTAGACATCCATATGGCCAGATCACATATGCTAAATAAAAACTAGCAAAAGCTACTATAGGGAGCTTTATATAGAAAAGAACTCTTCAAACAGTTAAGAATTAGAGCAGCAATAGTAAAGTTGCTTGTGTAACCCACGTTACTAAGGGACTCTTAAGATTATGCAGGGCTACAAACTAGGTGTGGTCTCTTTATGACTTGTAACCTTGCAAGCTGAGCATGTCCAGGCAATCATTTGATCCTTCTAGAGAAGCCAGGTGAAAATGTGTTTGCTCTGCTCTGTGCAATATTGAAAGTTGTATTTATTTATTTATTTGTTTATTTATTTATTGGGATGTATTAACCACCTTTATGAACAGATTCAACCAAGGTGATGTACAGCAGGTCCAGTTTAACATAAAACTTACAATTTTGTTGACATCGTATTTATAGTAAAATGACCACATATAAACATAAATACAATAAATGAGGTAAACTTGTAAATATGATGTCAGTATAAAAGTTATTATGTGTTTGTAATTAAGGTAAGATAACACTCCATATTTCCTATAAAATGAATTGAACTGGGAGTTGTAACTGTTGAAAAATGCACTGAAGTTACCATGTGCATGAATGTATGTTAGAATATGTTGCTTGTAAGCCTATTATGATTCAAATGCAAATTGACTTAATGTAAGAAATACAATTAACCTCACAAATGGTGTCCTATTTGACAGAAAGCACTGTAAGTGTATGACGTTTTTTAAAGTTGGTATAGCACTTGTAAAAGAACACTACTACTACTACTATTTAGCATTTCTATAGCGCTACAAGGCGTACGCAGCGCTGCACAAACATAGAAGAAAGACAGTCCCTGCTCAAAGAGCTTACAATCTAATAGACAAAAAATAAAGTAAGCAAATCAAATCAATTAATGTGAACGGGAAGGAAGAGAGGAGGGTAGGTGGAGGCGAGTGGTTACAAGTGGTTACGAGTCAAAAGCAATGTTAAAGAGGTGGGCTTTCAGTCTAGATTTAAAGGTGGCCAAGGATGGGGCAAGACGTAGGGGCTCAGGAAGTTTATTCCAGGCGTAGGGTGCAGCGAGACAGAAGGCGCGAAGTCTGGAGTTGGCAGTAGTGGAGAAGGGAATAGATAAGAAGGATTTATCCATGGAGCGGAGTGCACGGGAAGGGGTGTAGGGAAGGATGAGTGTGGGGAGATACTGGGGAGCAGCAGAGTGAGTACATTTATGGGTTAGTAGAAGAAGTTTGAACAGGATGCGAAAACGGATAGGGAGCCAGTGAAGCGACTTGAGGAGAGGGGTAGTATGAGTAAAGCGACCCTGGTGGAAGACGAGATGGACAGCAGAGTTTTGAACCGACTGGAGAGGGGAGAGGTGACTAAGTGGGAGGCCAGCAAGAAGCAGATTGCAGTAGTCTAAACGAGAGGTGACAAGGGTGTGGATGAGGGTTTTGGTAGAGTGCTCGGAAAGAAAGGGGCAGATTTTACGGATGTTGTAAAGAAAGAAACGACAGGTCTTGGCAATATGCTGGATATGAGCAGAGAAGGAGAGAGAAGAGTCAAAGATGACCCCAAGGTTTCGAGCTGAGGAGACAGGGGGAATGAGAGAGCCATCAACAGAAATAGAAAACGGGGGAGCGGGGAGGTGAGTTGGGGGGGGGGGGGAATGAGAAGCTCGGTTTTGGTCATATTTAATTTCAGGTGGCGTTGAGACATCCAGACAGCAATGTCAGACAAGCACGCTGAAACTTTGGTTTGGATGCAAGGTGAGATATCAGGGGTAGAAAGGTAGATTTGGGAGTCATCAGCATAGAGATGGTAGGAAAAGACATGGGATGAGATTAATGAACCAAGGGAAGAAGTGTAGATAGAAAAGAGGAGGGGACCAAGAACAGATCCCTGAGGTACGCCGACAGGCAGAGGGATAGAAGTAGAAGAGGATCCACCAGAGTGAACACTAAAGGTGCGGAGGGAGAGGTAGGAAGAGAACCAGGAAAGGACAGAGCCCTGGAATCCAAGTGAGGACAGGGTATCGAGAAGTATGCTGTGATTGACAGTGTCAAAAGCAGCAGAAAGATCAAGAAGAATGAGGATGGAATATTGACCTCTGGATTTAGCCAGTAATAGGTCATTGGAGACTTTAGTAAGCGCAGTTTCGGTGAGTGGAGAGGGCGAAAACCAGATTGTAGTGGGTCAAGAATAGCATGTGAGGAGAGAAAATCAAGGCAGCGGTGGTGTACAGCACGCTCAAGTAATTTGGAGAAAAAAGGAAGGAGGGAGATGGGTCAGTAATTAGAGGAACAAGTAGGGTTGAGTGAAGGCTTCTTAAGGAGAGATGTGACCACAGCATGTTTAAAGGCAGCAGGGACAGTCGCAGTGGAAAGTGAGAGGTTGAGAATGTGACAGATAAAAGGAATAAGAGCAGGAGAGATGGCATTAAGTGGTGGGTGGGAATGGGATCAGAGGAACAGGTGGTACATTTTGAGGAAGAAAGGAGAAGTGTAGTTTCCTCAATAGTAACTTCAGGAAAGGAGGAAAGGGAATGAGGGGAAGGAGGGAGAGGAGAACGGACTAGTGGAGGGAGAGGTGGTGAAGTAGAGAAAGCAAGGTTTATCTTTTGAACCTTGTCGTGAAAGAATTCAGCAAGGGTCTGAGGAGATAATGAAGGGGGAGTTGGGGGAGGGGACACCTTGAGGAGAGAGTTCAATGTGGTGAAGAGAAGTCGAGGGTTAGAGCCAAGAGAGTTGGTCAGTTGGATATAATAATCCTGTTTGGCACTTAAAAGAGCAGATTGGAAGGAGGTCAGCATGAACTTAAAGTGTAAGAAATCAGCAAGGGCCCGAGATTTCCGCCAGAGGCATTCGGCGGAGCGGGTAGAAGAACATAGGTAGCAGATATTAGAAGTCAGCCAAGGTTGGGGTTTTGTACGCCTTACAGGGCGGGTCATCAAAGGTGCAAGAGTGTCTAAGGCAGAGGATAGAGTATTGTTGTAAGAAGAAACAGCCTTGTTGACAGACGTGGATGGTGCCACAGTAGAGAGGAGGTTTGAAACATGGGAGGATAGAGATGAAGGGTCAATATCATGAAGATTCCTAGATAAATTAGATAAGATAGGACGGGACTGGGAGAGAGGAGACTTAAGTGTGAAAGTTATAAGATGGTGATCAGAGAGGGAAAATCAGAGGCAAGGAAACTAGAGGGTGAACAGTTGGAGGAGAAGATTAGATCAAGACAGTGACCATTTTGATGAGTGGGGGAGGTGGAGCATAGTTGGAGATTATAGGAGGACGTTAAAGCGCGTAACTTGGAAATATAAGAGTTAGAAGGATCATTAGCAGGAATATTAAAGTCACCAAGGATGAGAGAGGGGGAGGAAGGATCATGGAAGAAGGCAAGCCAGGCATCAAAGTCACTGAGAAAGGATGAAAGGGACTTATCAGGGGGATGATGAATGACCGCTATTCGAAGAGGCAGAGGAGAGAAAAGGCAGATAGAGTGGACTTCAAAGGAGGAAAAACAGTGAGATTGAGGTGGAAGAAGTGGTTGAAATCTGGAGGAGGGAGAGAGAAGTAGTCCAACACCGCCCCCGTGACCAGCAGGGCGAGGAGTATGTGAAAATAGATAACCGCCATGGCACAGGGCTGCGACTGAAGCAGAGTCATCAGGGCAGAGCCAGGTTTCTGTTATGGCGAGCAGATGGAGGTGACGCGAGATAAAGAGGTCCTGGATATAGGGGAGTTTGTTACAGATAGAGCGGGCATTCCATAGGGCACAAGAGAAGGGCAGAGAAGAGGAGGGGAGTAGAGAAATAGAGATGAGGTTAGAGAGGTCACTGAGCACAGGAGTCAGTTGATCTTGCTAGAGAAGCCAGGTAGAAGCCTGTTTGCTGTGCTCTGTGTAGGGTTACCATACGTCCGGATTTACCCGGAGATGTCCTCTTTTTGAGGACATGTCCGGGCGTCCGGACGGATTTGGCCAGCCTGCCCATTTGTCCGGATTTCTGGACAAACGGGCTGGCTGGTGGGGGCGGGAGCAGAGGCGGGTGCGGGACTCCCTTCCCCTCCCCTTACGCTACTATCCCTGGTGGTCTAGAGGTACCTCTTCGCTCTTCGGGGCAGGAAAGAAAGAGCCCCCTCTTTCCTGCCCGGAGCGCTGCTGCTAGCTGCCCTGCTGCATCCTGTGTGAGTCTGGCTCTCTCGGCGTTTCAAAATGGCCGCCGAGAGTTGAAGTCTTGCGAGGCTGCTTCAACTCTCGGCGGCCATTTTGAAATGCCGAGAGCCGGACTCACACAGGATGCAGCAGGGCAGCTAGCAGCAGCGCTCCGGGCAGGAAAGAGGGGGCTCTTTCTTTCCTGCCCCGAAGAGCGAAGAGGAACCACTAGACCACCAGGGATAGTAGCGTAAGGGGAGGGGTGGTGACAGGGGGGAGGGAAGGTGATGGGGGGAAGAGGGGGCAACTGGGGGCGGGGCGATAGTATGAAAGGGGCAGGGCGATGGCTTGAAAGGGGCGGAGTGAAGGCATGAAAGGGGCAGGGCGAGGGTGTGAAATGGGGCGGGGCAAGTGTCCTCTTTTTATGAGGACAAAAAATGGTAACCCTAGCTCTGTGCAATGCTTAAAGTTATTTTCTGTTTGTAATTAAGGGGTAATGATTGTACAGTGAAGACTTTAAGATAGGCTAGTGCCAGAGAAGTTGGAGAGTTTTTCTGCAGCAGCAGCGTAGCCAGGAGTTTTTAACAGGGGGTGTGTCTCCCATGTTCCCCCACCCCAGCATCTTAAAATCATCTGTACTACACTCGGGCAGCTGCACTCATAGGCTGCCTGCAGCCTGTACTAGGATTTCCTCTCTGAACCGTCCTGCTTTTTCTGATGCAACTTTCTGTTTTGTGAAAGGCGGGACGGATCAGAGAGGAAGTCCTGGTGGAGGCTGCAGGCAGCCTATGAGTGCAGCTGCCAGTGCTAGGCAAAGACTGGAGCAGAGATGATTTTAAGGCACGGGTGGGGTGCTGGGTCTGACAAGGGGTGCGTACGCAACAGGTGCACCTTGAATAAATACACCAGTGTTCTACAGTGAGCTACTGGAGCTGGAAGTCCTAGGATCAGCAACCACAGCCTGTACTAATCAGTTCATGCTTCTTATTAGCAGCACGGAAATCACATTGGGACACTGTTAAAGTACACTAATAGCTGTGACCCCAGCACGTCTTGCAGAATGCAAATAAAATCAGTTGCATACTTTTGGAACCTTTTTGTTATGTATTACTGTGAGCAAGCTTCCAGCTTTAGTAAAGATTGAATGTTTTTGCATGCAATTGAGTTGTGTAGCTTCATTATTGATGTTGATAGCCTAAAATACAAACTGAAAATTAAGAGGGCAAAGGCTACAGGTTCAGCAGTATAGAATCAGACCCTTTCCTCTAATATTTGCTTATTGGGTTACAAAGAATTATAGATTGCAAAGGGTATGCTTGCATTGGTGCCAACTCTGTGGGTTGTTTCCACTCATGGGTTTTGCAGCAATAATCAAAGCAAAAATGTGTGAATAGTTTTGATTATTGTCCCTTGAAAAAGCACCCTCAGAGATTAGCTCTTACTTTTTCTGTAGGTTCTTTTCACAGTAAAATCTGCATGCATGCTCTTAAGAATCCTGAACTATGTGGGTTGTTTTCTTCCCCCAAACTAACTGCCCCCCCCCCCCCCCAAGAAATGCCTCTAATATTTGAGTAAAATGTATTGTGGAACAATGGATTTAGGGGTCAATGCATAAAGCTTATTGAGTTTTCAATGTTTGCATTAAACTGGTTGTAACTGGCAGTGTTGCCAGGTAGGAGGTTTTCTCTCCCAATTGGGCGGGTTTCCGCGACTGTTTTTGGGAAATTTTTGATGGCTGCAGGCTGCGGGAAATTGGGCGGCTTTTTCTCGGCCACGTTGCGGGTTTGGGCGCTTTTCCAGCAGGGCTTCTATTGGTCCAATTTGGTCCAATAGAAGCCCCGCAGAGGCAGGGTTAATGATGACGGAGGCGGGGTTAATGATGGCAGAGGCGGGGTTAATTACATCAGAGGCGGGGTTGGAGGCGGGGTTAATGATGTTTGAGGCTGGGTTGACGTCGGGGGCGGGGTTTGTCTTTGTGCGGTTTGGGGCTTGTTTTGGGCGGGGAAAATTTTTTAAACCTGGCAAGTCTGGTAACTGGTCTAAAGCAAACGCTATTTAGTGAGTAATTCTCAAAGGGGGGTATGAGTAAAACTTGGATCTCTTGTTGACAATAGAACTTTGCTTTGAGTGTGTAGGACCCGACAAAGAATGAGAGCCTGACGTAAGCGCTCCGGGCACACAAACAGCTGTGCATCATTATAGTCATATCCTGCCCTCACAGCAATAATAGGTAGCGTCAGAGGGGGCTTCACTAGGCAAAGAATTACTTCTTGACGTGAAGGCTCCAGGCAGGAACATAGCACTCCCATCACAAAAAAACTGTTTAGTATTACAAAAACGAAAAGGGCAACACTGCCTCCAAAGGGGAATAGAAAATGGAATTAGAGATATTTGTGAACTTAAAAGGGAAGGGGGTGGGAAAGGAAGGAGATATATATCGCAAATCATAGGGGATGGAGACGGAAGGAAGCAAAGAGACGGTGAAATCTAGCGTGGCGGGGGGGGAGAGGGAATAGATAAATACTGGCAATTATTGCTGGAGGAGAAAGACAGAGATGTCTGAAATCACTAGGGGAGGGGGGAAGAGAAGTTAGGAGAGAAATGCAGCAAATTAAGAGGTGTTGGGGTAAAGGAAGGAGAGAGATCCATGAAATTATGGGGGATGAGAAGGACAGAGATGCTGGATTCAGGGTGGGAGGGGTGCTGAAAGATAAATCCTGAAACACACACAGAGGAAGGGTAAGGGTAGAAGAGAAATGCTGGAAAAGGAGGGGGGGCACAATGGTGATACAGAGCAATGATATGGTAGTGACTGGAGGGGGAAATGTTAGTTATGGGATTAAAGTTAGATCGCTGCTTGTGGACTCCTAAAGCAAACCATGTCTGGGGACCCTGGCGGGAATGTCTGCATATGAAGAAAAAAGAAAACAAGCTAAGGAGCTGGATGTTAACAAACACATATAAATTTTCCAGACCTGGACGTACCAACCATATATCTATTCCCAGGGGATAGCTCACATGTATTTAGCCATTCTTCCCTATTTTCCCTTTTACCCACCAAATGAACTGGATTCACTAGGATCCCACCATAAAGGTTGGTTCCTCATGTATCCTGCATCCTAGAGTTATTCTTGTCTAGAGTTAGTCTTGTCTGTCTGTATTATTTAGATTGTGAGCTCTTTTCAGCAGGGACTGTCTCTTTGTATCCGGTGTTCAGCACTGCGTGCGTCTGGTAGCGCTATACAAATGCTAATAATAATAATAATAATAATATTCCCACCTGAAGTCATGGATCCTCATGGATCCTGCACTTATTCCCACCAGAAGTCATGGATCCTGCACCCATTCCCACCACAAGTCATGGATCCTGCATTTCTTCCCAACAGAAGTCATGGATCCTGCACTTATTCGCAACAGAAGTAATGGATCCTGCACTTATTCCCACCTGAAATCACGGATCCTCATGGATCCTCCACTTCTTCCCAACAGAAGTCATGGATTCTCCACTTCTTCCCAACAGAAGTCATGGATCTTCATGAACTCCACACTAATTTCCAGAAGATGTCACAGATCCTGCACTAATTCCCAGCAGAAGTCATGGAGGACGTGGAGGAGCATAATCGAACGGAAACGCCTATCTCCATTGGCGTTTATCTCCAAGAACGAGTCCGTGAAGGGGCGGGCCGAACCATATTTTTAAAAAAAATGGACGTTTTTGAGCTGGGCATTTGTTTTTTTTAGCGATAATGGAAACGAAAAACGCCCAGCTCAAAAACGTCCTAATCCGAGCCATTTGGTCGAGGGAGGGGCCAGGATTCGTAGTACACTGGCCCCCCTGATATGCCAGGACACCAACTGGGCACCCTAGGTCAGTGCGGTGGACTTCAGAAAAAGCTCCCACATGCATAGCTCCCCTTACCACGGTTGCTTAGCTCCCAACCCCCCTCCCCCAAAACCCACTACCCACAAATGTACAACACTACCATAGCTCTTAGGGGTGAAGGAGGCACCTACATGTGGGTACAGTGGGTTTTGGAGGCCTCCCATTTACCAGCACAGGTGTTACAGGTGGGGGGGATGGGCCTGGGTCCACCTGGCTGAAGTGCACTGCGGTACCCACTAAAACTGCTCCAGGGGCCTGCATACACGCAGGCCTCTAGGACTTGTTACTGCTGTATAACATTGGCACACTAGTTTACACCTGAAGACTAATCTCTCCGAAAATGTCCTTTATTGGAATAAGCATGCTTACTCACAGTTAACTGCAGATCAGAGGTTGTGCCCCACCACTGGCAACGAGTCTCCCTGGTACTGAGATTAACAGTAGGTCAGAGCTGGCAGAATGCTGTACAATGCCCTCTTTCAGCCACATTCAAGGTAAGAACTAAGTTCTCTAACGTGGCTAACACATGGAAGGGATCTAAAACTGGCTAACAAAAATGGCCACTACCTCATGAACTACCGGAAACACAACAGGGCACACTCTGATCCAGTAGGCAGGGGGAAAAGCACCATGGGAGAAGAGCCTACCAACTACCAACATCGAGAGACTGTAACACAAGCTAATGAAATCACCGAGCCCAATACCCTACACCCACCACAATGCAATGCTGATGTGACCCTGTAGTGCACCCGAGAGCCACATCTGACCCAGGGAAAGGCTGTGAGAGGATCAAACATATTCTGCTGTCATGGAGGTGGGTACGGCATTTGAGGGAGGCATACAGGCTGGAAAAAAAGTTTGTAAAGTGGGTTTTTTTTTTGGTGGGAGAGGGTTAGTGACCACTGGGGGAGTCCGGAGAGGTCATCCCCGATTCCCTCCAGTGGTCATCTGGGCAGTTGGGGCACTTTTTTGGGACTTGTTCATGAGAAAAAAGGGTAAAAAAAAAGTGACCCAAAATCGCGGTCAAAACGCCTTTTTTGTTTTGATTATCAGCTAAAGACGCCCATCTCTCCTCGGCTGATAACCACGCCCCAGTCCCGCCTCCACCACGCCTCCAACACGCCCCCATCGACTTTATTCTTTTCCGCGACGGAGTGCAGTTGGAAACGCCCAAAATTGGCTTTCGACTATACCGATTTGGGCGCCTTTCTGAGAAAAACGCCCATCTCCCAATTTGGGTCGAAATATAGGCGTTTTCTCTTTCGATTATAAGCTGGATAGTCTTCAACCAATTTTTAATATCGGCATTAACTCGAGAAACATCCATCCTTAATTTGCTATAAATGTAAACTACATAGCATGGAGCAATAAGTTTAATTATATAATTGCATCTTAATGTATCTCCATATCAGTTCCTGGTGATGCAGCTGTGCAATATTTGAAAAACAACTGATCAGTAATGGCTTAGTAGCCACCGCTTGAAGGAAGAGTCTGCCATGCACAGGAGCAAGTGGAGATCGCTCCTGTGCCCAGTGCCCATCAATGATAAGATAGGCTCAGAAGGGGGCTGCCACTTGAAAGTAAAAGATTCGCTGTTTAGAGCTGGGTAAATGGTGGATCCCAGGTACATTCCATATGGCAATTACTACTACTACTATTTAGCATTTCTATAGCGCTACAAGGCATACGCAGCGCTGCACAAACATAGAAGAAAGACAGTCCCTGCTCAAAGAGCTTACAATCTAATAGACAAAAAAATAAATAAAGTAAGCAAATCAAATCAATTAATGTGGACGGGAAGGAAGAGAGGAGGGTATGTGGAGGCGAGTGGTTACAAGTGGTTACGAGTCAAAAGCAATGTTAAAGAGGTGGACTTTCAGTCTAGATTTAAAGGTGGCCAAGGATGGGGCAAGACGTAGGGGCTCAGGAAGTTTATTCCAGGCGTAGGGTGCAGCGAGACAGAAGGCGTGAAGTCTGGAGTTGGCAGTAGTGGAGAAGGGAACAGATAAGAAGGATTTATCCATGGAGCGGAGTGCATGGGAAGGGGTGTAGGGAAGGACGAGTGTGGAGAGATACTGGGGAGCAGCAGAGTGAGTACATTTATAGGTTAGTAGAAGAAGTTTGAACAGGATGCGAAAACGGATAGGGAGCCAGTGAAGGGTCTTGAGGAGAGGGGTAGTATGAGTAAAGCGACCCTGGCAGAAGATGAGACGGGCAGCAGAGTTTTGAACCGACTGGAGAGGGGAGAGGTGACTAAGTGGGAGGCCAGCAAAAAGCAGATTGCAGTAGTCTAAACGAGAGGTGACAAGGGTGTGGATGAGGGTTTTGGTAGAGTGCTCGGAAAGAAAGGGGCGGATTTTAAGGATGTTGTAAAGAAAGAAACGACAGGTCTTGGCAATCTGTTGGATATGAGCAGAGAAGGAGAGAGAAGAGTCAAAGATGACCCCAAGGTTTCGAGCTGAGGAGACAGGGAGAATGAGAGAGCCATCAACAGAAATAGAAAACGGGGGGAGCGGGGAGGTGGGTTTGGGGGGGAAAATGAGAAGCTCGGTTTTGGTCATATTTAATTTCAGGTGGCGTTGAGACATCCAGACAGCAATGTCAGACAAGCACGCTGAAACTTTGGTTTGGATGCAAGGTGAGATATCAGGGGTAGAAAGGTAGATTTGGGAGTCATCAGCATAGAGATGGTAGGAAAAGCCATGGGATGAGATTAATGAACCAAGGGAAGAAGTGTAGATAGAAAAGAGGAGGGGACCAAGAACAGAACCCTGAGGTACGCCGACAGGCAGAGGGATAGAAGTAGAAGAGGATCCACCAGAATGAACACTAAAGGTGCGGAGGGAGAGGTAGGAAGAGAACCAGGAAAGGACAGAGCCCTGGAATCCAAGTGAGGATAGGGTATCGAGAAGTATGCTGTGATCGACAGTGTAAAAAGCAGCGGAAAGATCAAGAAGAATGAGGATGGAATATTGACCTCTGGATTTAGCCAGTAATAGGTCATTGGAGACTTTAGTAAGCGCAGTTTCGGTTGAGTGGAGAGGGCGAAAACCAGATTGTAGTGGGTCAAGAATAGCATGTGAGGAGAGAAAATCAAGGCAGCGGCGGTGAACAGCACGCTGAAGTAATTTGGAGAGAAAAGGAAGGAGGGAGATGGGTCGGTAATTAGAGGGACAAGTAGGGTCGAGTGAAGGCTTCTTAAGGAGAGGTGTGACCACAGCATGTTTAAAGGCAGCAGGGACAGTCGCAGTGGAAAGTGAGAGGTTGAGAATGTGACAGATAAAAGGAATAAGAGCAGGAGAGATGGCATTAAGAAGGTGGGTGGGAATGGGATCAGAGGAACAGGTGGTACATTTTGAGGAAGAAAGGAGAAGTGTAGTTTCCTCAATAGTAACTTCAGGAAAGGAGGAAAGGGAATGAGGGGAAGGAGAGAGAGGGGAACGTACTAGTGGAGGGAGAGGTGGTGAGGTAGAGAAAGCAAGGTTTATCTTTTCAACCTTGTTGTGAAAGAATACAGATTGGAAGCTCTGATGTTTACCCAGTCCCCTCACAAGATTTTATTCCCTTCTGCACCTCTTCTCCTTCATACGTTCCAAATTTGTGCCTACACAACAAAACAGCAAAAGTTCAGTCTGTAGTATGGCAGAGGGAATGCGTGCACAGTAAAATCTTATCTTTTGTTGACCTGAGAACTGTCGGGAAGTGCTCAGTGTAGATCTTGATGAAAAATGGCTCAAAGCTGCAACAGCTTCTACCAAAGGATGATGGTGGGGAAAAGGAGCAGCCATTGTATGTGTACCACAGTCTTTAAGGGGTAAAAACTGATCAAACAGGTAGCAAGGCAAAACTGCTTTCTGTCAAGAAACCAAGGGTAGTCTCCAAGATCCAAGCAGTGCAAGAATACACCAGATGGAAATTGACTATCTTTATACTTAAATAGATGGAGACAGGAAACCTGTGCATGTGTGTGGGGGGTGGGGGTCAAACCTGTGAATCAGCAGGTGACAAACCATAGCACTTCACCTAGACCTAACAACTATCTATGTGTACTTGAAGGGGTGGCAGTGGTCCACAATATTGCAGAAGGAAGGTTGCAGTGGGAGGTGGTGTGTCAAAAAAGGAACAAATTGTTTATTGCCTTGAGTTTAACTAACCATCAAATTATCCCAGCTGACTCTGTACCACACATCTTGTTCCAATCATATATCCACTCTTGGTCCCTCAGCTATATGGTAAGCCATATTGTAGAAAATCTATAGCATCATATTTATGTGTGTTGAATGTTCTAATGCATGCTTATTAGGTGTATCATTAGAATTATGCTAACGTGTTATATATCTGGTATTTGAATTCTAGTGCTGTTAAATGTGTACATTTTTGATACTGTTTCACATTAGTTCAAGTATTAGGTTACAATTTACTGTTTTCAAATTTACCTAATTTATTGTATTTATGTTTATTCTTGGTTATTTTACTATTGTTATGCTGTTAAGAATTTTATGTTAAACTGTACCTACTGTACACCATCTTGGGTGAATCTCTTCATAAAGGCGGTTAATAAATCCCAATAAATAAATAGATACTTCTCATTCTTTACCTCCTCCTAGGCTGATGGCATTGCCTTGATCTCATAATCCACCGGTGCACCCTCCTTCCCATCTTCAGAATGATGGTCCTGCTCTTCAGAGTCCTTTGCAGGACACACAGGAGCCAGTCCTTCCTGGTCTGGGACATCTAGATGTTGCAATGATGTTCTTTATGGACCGCTGGCCTTTGGGATGTTGGAAGGACTGGCCTCTTTTATTCCTTCTGCCCTCCTCCACTGTTCAATGATAGCTATGGACTGAAATGAGACTTGATTAAAGTTTGTTGACTAATGGATACTGAAGAACTGGCATGAGCTATGCACTACATGAATTTTAAAAAAACCCCATGTAAACTTGCAGAACAGACTTATGCTATAACTTATACATGCTCTGGATATTTGACACCCTTGCCCCAGAGAATGTGTAGAAGCTGGTGCAGAAGCCATTAAATAGGAGCTATATACATGAATGTTAGGCTTTTGTACTGTACATATAAAAATGCACCCTGCTTCACAGACATTATCTGTGGCTAATGTGACACTTGCACCTGATAGAGATAGGAGAAGGCAGGGTAGATAGAGAGATAGCAAGGCAATACTCTAGAGTGGAGAAAAGCTGACACATTTGGCATACACTTGGAGATGTACAAAATGGTTTATAGAGATGCTGGTATCTTGTGGCAAGGATTACGTCTAAAGTGCAGAGGAATAATAAGGTGCCCTGGCTCTGAGTGTGAAGGGACATATGAGGGCAAGAACAATAGGGATGTTTATGTTGGGACTATAAGTGTGACTGTTAGCAGATGTATCTCTCACACATACACAGTGGAGAACAGCATAAAGCAAATCTTACCTAATATCCTTCATGCTATATCTTGCTGGCTGACCCCAGAGATAGTGTCTTGGTCACAGAAGGCCAGTACTTCCTTCCCTGTGGAGGTGAGGCATATATTATTGCCAGGACCCTGACAGTGTTGGGAACCCTGCTTTTTGCAGACATGCAGATCTCCATGCCACTTTTGTTTAGGTCCTTGATATCATGGTTATGATACTAAACAGTATTGAGGCGGTGACACATACTTCACTAGATGGGAAATATTTTGATTGGCATTGACTCTGGCCTCAGAAACTCCTACAGCATATCATAGTGTCTCCTCACCTCCTGCATGAGGATTCTCAGCTCATCTTGGCTGAAGTTTGGCTTCTTCAGTCCAGCTCCCCTTCTCAGTGACATGAAAGCAGAGTTTGAAAAAGGATAATGTGTAAGCACCTATTTTATAATGACGTGAATAAATTAGCAGCCGTCAAGTATATATGTGTCCAATCACCAGGCACTCAGTTTCTAGACTCTGAAAATTAAAGAATAAGGTGTAAATATGCACACCTCATCAACGGAGAGCCTATGTCTGTGTGATGCTTGCCAAAGAATTTCCAATTGCAATGTGATATAATCATTCCTCTTCACTAAGTGGCCTTAATGGCATTTGCTACTTTCAGATGCCACTGTGTTTCTCTGATGAGTCATGCCTCTTCAAGGAAAAGGGTTGATGGTAGTCTTACGTGTACAAATGGTTTCAGATTCTTATTCACATTGACTTACCCATTTCCCTATAAAGGGTTTCAGCAGGGTCATGATCTTCCATATCTATCCCCACAGGATATCTGCACCTATCTCACCACAATGGCTCCTACCTATGATGAGCACAATGCTGTCTAAGTTTCTGGATCCTGATGGATGTATTAATGGCCATCACTAGCATGGCCTTGTTTTAGGGAGTGTTGCTATTCTAAGCCATTCTGGTTTTCTGATGAGTCCTTCCAGTTTTTCATTTATACTATACATGTACTAAAATCTAAGCATGAAGGTAACATTAAAGCCATATGAACGGGTATGGAAGCCCAACTACATTGTAGATGCCTCATATTGTATCTGCCTGGATCCCTTTAATGCCAATCAGGGATCCTATGATTGATGGCAAAAGAAGAAGAAAGAATTACCCTCATGGGATCTCCAAACCAAGCAAATAATAATGCACCATATAGTGACTCCACTACAAATGATGGTGGTATAAATGGTAAACTCAACATGGCCGTGTTTTGGCAAAGATGCCTGCATCAGGAGTTATATAATCCAATGATTGTTATCCAAGTTTGGTAATGAGTTTTTAAGTGTAATGATGCAGAACAATACAAACAATGAAGAATGCTACAGTGTGTCAGCTGTTGGTATTCTACAGCTGCACTGCTAACCATGTTGTTCATTGGGGTAGGTGTCCATCATGCATTGGGGTGCACATAAATCTCAAGAAGTGTCACAGTCAGTAACTGTTGAAAGAACTGAGCTATGATGCATCTAGATCTAGGATAGTTGAAGTGGAATGTGGCACACATACAGTACATAAAGTGTAGCTCTCACACACCTAGAATAATTCTTGTACCATCCTTGAACACTGCATCTTTCCCTAAAGCAGTGTTCAAGGACTACAGAGGGTGTGATTAAGGAGCATTACCATGACTTGGGACAAGGGCACAGGCTTTGGGATCTAGCACACTTAAGGTAGCCTGTTCTGCCCTGTAGGCAAGGAATTGGAAACCCCCAATGAGATGTAATTGAAGTGTTAGGTCTGTGTCCTAATGGGCCTGTCTATACTTGATATCTTCTCAGGAATGCCATTTATACCCATAGTAATGTTGTGTTGCATTTTTGTTGTTATTGGGATACACCACAAAGTTCTGTTAGGAACTCCCTTACATGACATTTTATTGACCTTGACATCTATGGGCACTTCTGGGGGAACCACATCAGAATATGCAAATGTGTTCACCTCCACGGGCAATTAGAGAATAAGCATATGAAGCTTGGGTTGCTCACAGATAATATGCAGAAGATAGTGTCCAACTCTTTCCTGAGACCCATATTGTTGGCCTGTTTTGTGTAAATAGATGTAGGGGATGCTAGTGAGGTTGGGAGGACTCTCTCATATGCTCTATCAAATGCTTCATTGTGGTAAAAACAATATATTCATTGTGTCCATACATTTGGATGGTTGGAGAGGGGAGTGAGTTCAGCGGTGGTGAACAGAAACCAACCAAAACTAGGATCTTCGTTTTTTACTGAAACCAAATCTGCAACTGAAATAAGCCACTTGGTTTCAGTCAAAACCGATGATGAAAATTAAACTGGCCCTTCCCCCCACCTGATCAAAAAAGCCCCCCCTCCTGGACCCATCCACCAGTGGCAGTCACCTTCCTGAGCCCAACCCTCAGTGGCAACCCCCTCATGAACCCACTGCCTTGGTAGGAGCCCCTTGTGAATTCCCCCCCCCCCCCCAGTAGCAATCCCCTCCTGGGCCTACCATGTCATTGGTGGGTAGTGGAAGCAGGAGCAATCACTACTTGCTCCTGCGTATAGCCGGCTCCTCCTTCAAAATGGCTTCTGGGACTTCAAGTGGCAGTCTCACAGCAGCCATTTTGAGATTTTTACTGGCATTGGAAGGAGTTCCTCCTGCCCATTCTGGGTTTAATCTCAAAATGGCTGTCATAGCCTCCAGCAACAGTCTTGCAACTGCTGCTGGAAAGCCATAAAGCCATTTTGAAGGAGGAGTTGGCCATGCACAGGAGCGAGTGGCGATCGCTCCTGTGTCCACTTCCCATCAATGATGAGATAGGTCCAGAAGGGGGATGCCAAGGAGGTAGGTTGGGTTCAAAAGGGGGGCTACCACTGAAGGTTGGGTTCAAGAGGGGAGCTGTTGCTGGTGGGTGGATTTGAGAGAAAGGGTCTCCTTTTGGTTGGGGAGGAGGGGGAGTTAGGGCTGCACATAGTTTCAGGCATTTTCAGCTGAAACCAAAACAAAGCAGAACATGGATTTCGGGATGGTTACAGTGCTGAAACTGAAACCGAAATATGGTCAGCCTCTAGGGGTGAGTGTAGGATCTGTAACTGGCCTTTATATTGCCAAGATGCAGGAGCTGTCATGAGTCCTGGGGTGACAAGGGTGCAATGGTCAGTCCTTACAGTGCGTCCACTCCATGTAGCCCATGTATCACAACATCTTTTCATGTCCTACTATTGTAAGTTACAGCTGCTGTCTTGACAAATTGCAGCCCTACCTTGCACCCTGGGAAAATTGGGAGTATGTCTGTTGTAGGGGTTATATACCACATGAGTAATCAGTCTCCATACCTCGATGATGGGTATTAGCCTTGCAATACTACCATCATACATGTGTTAGAGATTGACCTACCTATGCACAGTGTCATGTGAAACTGGGCAGAGATGAGCTCCTTAAAGGAGTAGCATATGGTGTCTGAGTAACCATTTTGCGGAGTGCCAGCAAACAGAACATTTTGATTGGTTCATATCTCATGGGTGTCCCTGCATCGTTATACCTTTGGAGTAGGGGCTCTGTACTACTGTGAGAACATATGAACATGCCAAAGGGAGTGAGGAAACGTGCACTAGCAATAAAAACAAGTGATGACAGTGATTTGCGATTTTCATAATGATGTAGTCCAAAAATTAAAATATAACATTTTTTTAAAGGGGGGACAGATCACAGGGAAGAGAGAGAAGGGAGAAAGGTAGGGAGTGAGGCCACCATAGAAAGAGGAAGAGGACAGATATCTGGAGATAAGTGGGCTATAGATCATGTCAGCAGCAGATATTTTTTGTAGGGACCTCATTTTAGAAGCCATATGTTCTTCAGCTCTACTGTGCAGCTTTCTGCATTGGCCCCATTGTCCTTAAAAGGAGTAGAAATTACATAAGTTCCTGCTTACAAAATGGTAGAGGTTGGTTAATTCCTAAATGGCCTGTTCTTCAAGGACTGTGTATATGAATTATACTAAAGGTCAGTCGCAGACTTACACATGACAATTCTATAGGAAAATATATCTTAGTACCGCAAGCAAGTACATTCTCAAAGCTCAAACAGTAAGTTGTCACCTTCTTTCAAAAGGCAGCTTTGTTATCAGGTTATCACAACCTCATTATAGTGTGCCTGAAATATTAGTATTGTGCAGTGAAATGTTACTTTTACATCTTGATCATCTCTGCAATCTACCAGCACAATATAGCAGAATTAAAAAGTAAATGGCTTGAAAAGGCTGCCTTCTTCTTCCCACTCCTCCAAATTTATGCAGCTAAAGCTATGTTTCAACTTACGGCCAACAAAGACTAGCAGCTTTTAAGTCACCACATGGGGTACCTTGCCACACATGATTTTAAATTCTGCTTAAACACTTTAGTGCTGGAAGGTGTCAATAGCAGTTTCTACATGACAGGGCTCCTATAGTTTTAACTGTAAGAGATGAGCTCCCGGAAAAAAAAAACTATAGCAAAGTAATTGTAAATCTCTAATGATGCATAAAATCAAGCTGAATTGGTACAGAATCCTTAGTTTTAAAGAAATGAACCACTGGGAAAGGCAATTGTCATGGTACTCTAGCATCATGTGGAATCAATTGCTACATGCTTTCCTCAAGAAGACAGCATTTCTGGTACAAAGAATCAGCTGAATGATGCAATGCATTGATATTTCTTAAAAACACAACTTTTAATCAGTTTCCTTGAGGTAAGCACACATAATTGTTCTACCAGTATTAGCAATACTTGTTTCTCGCCTTGACTACTGCAACCTGCTCCTCACTGGCCTCCCACTCAACCATCTATCCCCCCTTCAATTCGTTCAGAACTCTGCTGCACGTCTTATATTCCGCCTGAACCGATATACTCATATCACCCCTCTCCTCAGGTCACCACTGGCTTCTTGTCAGATACCGCATACAGTTCAAGCTTCTCCTTCTTACCTACAAATGCACTCAGTCTGCAGCCCCTCATTACCTCTCTACCCTCATCTCCCCTTACGTTCACACCCGAAACCTCCGCTCACAGGACAAATCCCTCCTCTCAGTACCCTTCTCCACCATCGCCAACTCCAGGCTCCGCCCTTTCTGCCTCGCCTCACCCTATGCTTGGAATAAACTTCCTGAGCCCTTACGCCAAGCCCCCTCCCTACCCATCTTCAAATCCTTGCTCAAAGCCCACCTCTTCAATGTTGCTTTCGGCACCTAACCTTTATACCTATTCAGGAAATCTAGACTGCCCCAATTTGACTGCCCCTATTTGATTGACTGTACATTTGTCCTTTAGATTGTAAGCTCCTTGAGCAGGAACTGTCCTTCTATGTTAAATTGTACAGCGCTGCGTAACCTTAGTAGCGCTTTAGAAATGTTAAGTAGTAGTAGTAGTTTCAAATCATTCCTTTTGTAAGTCATGGGCAGTACTTTGATGCATTATTTATTTATGTATTTATGTATTTATTAGGATTTATTTACCACCTTTTTGAAGGAATTCACTCAAGGCGGTGTACAGTAAGAATAGATCAAACATGAGCAATAGGCAATTACAGCAGTAAAAATATTCAAATAACAATACAAAGTATGGCATGGTATACTACTTACAATGTCAACACAATACGTAATAGAATATTTTAATTGACAGTGAAGGGAAAAGCAAAGATGTAACATATAGATAGGAAAGAGAGTAAGAAGAGTTAGAAAGTAAGGTGTCTAATTTAAAGCAAGGTGCACATGAGGTCAGAGAGATGGTTAAATATTATCTAAGCTAGGGTAGGAATGGATAAACATGTCCTGCTGCAGTATGTGCAACTCGAGTCACTCCTGCTGAATATTGCCAGTTAGCATTTAGCAGATAACTGGTTATATCTCGTGATATAACTGGCTTTTGGCTAATATTCATCGCATTGCCGGCTAAGTTTGATGGCCAAATTCGGCTACCAAAATAGCAGGCCTATCTTTGGCTGGTTTCAATTTAACTGGCCAGTGCTGAATATTAACTTGACCAGTTAAATTGAAACTGGTCAAAAATAAATCGGATATTCAATGACAGTCACCAAATATGGCCTGGCACTGAATATCTGGGCTCAGCACCTACCATGAAAGGCAGCCTGGCTGCCTCCTAAGATCTGAATATAATCCCCTATAAGTTCCATGCATGTTTCTGGCATTTAGACTTGAAGCTATATGGTTGGTATAAGTGTGCTCACACCTAAGAGCATACACATGCTCATAACTAGTTATGCTGGTATTCTATAAAGGAAATAGGTACCCATTTTCCTTTTTAGAATATGCTCCAATCAGATGCTCTACTAGGTGTCTATCTATCTATCTATCTATCTATCTTTATTTATCTGTGACCATTTATATATGATTATAGGTGCACTGTTATTGAATGACCTTCAACGGGCTGATATTCCAAATGATTTCAGCATACAAAGAGGCTATTCAGCAGCATTTACCTAGCAGTGCTGCTGAATATCCTTTTTGACCATCATAGCAGTCCCTGATTAGTACCGGGCTGGTCTGTGGACAGTGTCTGGGTGGAGCTGGGAGTTACGTGAAGACTAGCAATATTCAGTAACGGTTCACACACAGCTAACTGGGCGAATAGGACTGCTTAAAAAGCTATCCTAACTTTTCCTGGTTATCTATGCAGGAAAGACACAGAATATCAGCCCAAACCATATAATTTCCAGCCGCTGCCATCAAAGACCCAGATATTGAGTGTCAGCACCCAGATAGGGCTTGGCACTGAATATTGGGTCTATTTTAGGTGGTGGTGATTAGCATTTAAAGAGACATTGATTGCTGTCGGCTGAATATTGACTCATAAATGTATACATGTGGATGAGCAAATATCAGTTTTAACTTTAAGGGGGGAGGTATCAAAGTGCAGTGAAAGGTGTGGTTTAATGCATGAGAGTCAGCTACCTGTGGAATCTCAGGTTGTTGACTCCTGACTCATAAGCAGCAGCCTGGGAGCATCAGGCCTCAAAGCTGCAGCCCAAAGCTCTTGGACCAGACCTTAAAAGGACCACAGTGCCAATTACAATCTGCCCACCCCCAGTCACAGAACCCCCCCCCCCCCCAGTCATGAACCACCACCCCACTGATCATACTGCTTACCTTCCGATGACAACCCTCAGTCCTCTGATCACACTGTCCACCCCCAATCATGACCCCCCCACCCCCAAAAGACCATCTGTATCATTGGCAGCCTAACAGCCCTGTACCTGGTAGTCTAGAGGTCCTACGGCGGGAGTGATCCCTCAGTTGCTCTTGCCCTGCTGGCGCTGTATCCAAAATGGCACCCTTAGTGATTGCCTGGTGCTATTACCACTAGGAGGTCATGGGCAGAGCATGAGAGGGGTTCACATTGATGTGCCATAACATAGAATACTATAACTTACATACTTATCACCAGAACTTAGGCACATATGTCAGCTCTATGGCCAGTGTAAATGCTTATGCCTAAGGAATACACATAGATAATACCTGGTTATGTTAGTAGAATATGTGTCTAACAGGTGCCCTTTGGACAACACAACTTAATTAAATATCTTGATAGACAGCAGAAGGAATACAGTGGCATTAGGATAAATAAATGCTAGTAAATTGGGGGTAGAATTGTATGTACAGTCAAACAAGGTGTATAGAACTGGTCTCAAAGGTTGTGCAAAAGATAAATGAAGCACTTTGGGTGTATGAGTACTTCTCCTTTATGTAATTTTCAAAGTGAAAATACATGCATATTTTACTTTGAAAATTTGTGAAAATCCCGAGGGCAAAAAGTGCCTGCAGATCTTGCAACTGTGCCAGCAATATAAAACTTGCCTCCTTTGTGTGGTTTAACTTTTGAATATCTTGAATTTGCATTTGTAGAAATCATTGTGTTTATTTTTGTTGAGATAGTTTGCAAAACAAGTTCAAAACATCAAGAATGTATTTTAGCAAAAGCTCCTCAAGTTGCATACCTCTGACAACACCCTGTTAAAATTAATTTCCACAGCCAAAATAAAAATATACACAAAAGAAAGAACTGTCATTTCATTTTCAACTATTTATGGACTTTTTCATATTGAGATGTATGAATTTACATATTCTCCAAGAGTAGTGAAGTAGTTTGGAACTCTAAAATCTGCAAGGTCCACAGGCCTCTTAGTATCTCAGGGGTCCTTTTACTATGCCACGTAAGCGTCTACGCGCACCCAATATGTGCCAAAATGGAGTTACTGCCTGGCTACCGCATGGCTCTTGCAGTAATTTCATTTTTGGCGTGCGTCCGATACATGTGGCAGAAAAAGAATTGTTATTTTCGGACGCGCGTATTGGATGCACGCCAAGTGGCATTTGATGTGCGTAGGTCATTATCGCCTGGTTACCGCGTAAGACTTTACCGCTAGGTCAATGGCTGGCAGTAAGGTCGCAGACCCAAAATAGACGTGTGGCAATTTTGATTTTGCCGCACATCCATTTTTGGCAAAAATTTGAAAAAGACCTTTTTTACAGGCGCACTGAAAAATGGATCGGCGTGCACCCAAAACCCACACCTACACTACCACAAGCCATTTTTCAGCGCACCTTAGTAAAAGGACCCCTCAATGAATTTAAGTTTATATTGATTCACTAATGCACAGAGCAAGAAAAAATAGAACATGGAAGATAAGATGTGATATTGAAGATAATGATGATTCTCCAACCATCATGTCCATCTCCAAGTGAGAATGATTCCATTTTTCTTTCTTGATGTCATGGGAAGGGAAGGAAGCTCTGGATTCTCAGATCCTCCAGATACTCTCTTTTTTTCAACTGTACTTCATATCAAACTAGGAAATGAAAAAAACAAAAACAAAATATAATCAGTTATTAATAATATCATTTATTTTCTTTAAACTTTCCACACATTGCTTTTTTTTATAAAGGATGCAACTTCCTTCCATGACAATTATATCTTGCAACACTGCACTAATTATACAAAACTTTGATAATCACAAGTACCTAAAATCTCATATATGCTAGTCATATCCCAGTCAATATTCAACTGGTCAGCAGGTAGCCAGCTAAGGGGTCCTTTTACTAATCTGTGGTAAAAAGTGGCCTGCTGTAATGTGGGTGCATGTTTTTGGCATGCACTGGGCCATTGTTTACCGCGGCTGGGAAAAAGGCATTTTTTAATGGGGCAGTAAACGGCCATGCGCTAAAATTTTAAAGTAGTGCATGGCTATTTATGGCGTGAGCCCTTACCACCATCCATTGACCTAGCAGTAAGGGCTCATGTGCTACTCGTGCGCCAATGTGGCCGTGCTGCTGATTACCTCCGGGAACGCCCCCCTTTGTAGAAAATAGAAAATTATTTTCTACTGTGGAAAACAGTGCATGCCAACTTTGAAAATACCACAGTGCGCCCTTGCTACTCCTGCGGTAGTGCTGATCTGGTGCATGCTAACAGTGCGTTAGCCCTACTGTTGCTTAGTAAAAGGGCCCCTAAGTTAGAATCAGATATTCAATTCCAGGCTCTGTTGGGGCACCGGCATTGAATATCTAGGTCTGACCAGATTGCTGCTGACTGCTTGCCCTTATTCAGGTCTCAGCTGATATTCAGCTGGGATCCTATAAAGGCCTTTGAGAGTTTCTCTCTCTCCCCTCCCCTCCAAACCGATTCAGACACCTGCTCCCAAACCCCCTGCTGATTCTGACCCAGCTCCTGAAATCTCCCTCCAAGACTGACCCCCCTGAGGTCTCCCCCTTCAGGATTCCAGCCACTCCTCCCTTTGAGTTCCACATACATCCCTGGTGGTCCAGTGGGGGCTATCCTGGACAGGAGCAATCCCCGTCGCTCCTGCACCTAGCAGTTCCATGTGTTAAAATGGCTGCTGTGAGCTCTCATGGTAGTTTCATGGGGGGGGGGGGGGGGGGAAACTAATATCAATGGAGTTGATTGTGTGGGGAGGGTTTGTGATGGGGCTCAAAATTGGCAGAGGGGGGGTATCAGGAGAGTGTTTGGAATCAACAATGAGATTTGGAAGGGGAGTTTCTGAATCAGTAGGCGGGGTTCTGGAGGGGACTTTTGATTATGAGGGGGGAGGGTCTTGGAGGACAATCTGATCACAGGGGAGCAGGAGGGAGAGGAGTACATCCAACAATGTCAGCTGCTACCCAGAAGCTATGCTGGTACCAGACAACATTCATGAGCCATTTTACTAAGTTGCGTAGGTGCCTATGCGTGCCCAATGCGTGCCAAAATGGAATTACCGCCTGGCTACCACATAGCCCTTATGGTAATTTCAGTTTTGGCGTGTGTCCGCTACACAAGTCTGTTGTGCATAGCGGACTTGCATCAAGAGGCTTTCTATGTGCATAGATCATTACTGCCCAGTTAACGCATGCCAATTTTGATTTTGCCACACATCCATTTTTGGCAAAAATAACAAAAAGGCAATTTTTTTTACATGCATGCTGAAAAATGAATCTGCGTGCACCCAAAACATGCGCCTACACTAGTGCGAGCATATTTTCAGCATACCTTAGTAAAAGGACCGCACAGTATCAGCACCTGCACAGCTAAGTGACCAAAGTTATAACTGTTTTTTATGCAGGCCAATTGGTTACATAGCTATGTGGGCACCATCACTGAATATTGCTGATACCTGCACGGCTGCCAGCTTGACCCTGACTATACCCTCAGAATGCCCCCTATTGTAAATAGCCAATTAGTGCCAATATTTAGCAATATTTAGCCACTGAACATTTATTTATTTGTTGCATTTGTATCCCACCTTTTTGGCAACTGGCCCACATATAACAATTTATAAGTGGGCATAAGTCTCTACTGCCTGCATACATTGCTTTGAATATTGGGCAGCACATATTTAAAGTTTGTTTTTAATAATATTTTTAAATTTTGTTTTGTAGTTTAAAGGAATAAAGATAAATGTAACATCTTATCAAGTCTTATCTCATGGATAGGTAACAATTGGCCTATTACTAAGAAATGAAGACCCTATCAGTGAGGTTATAGTAGCGGACAACTTGAGATTATAGAATTGCTCTTTATTACTTAAGGTGTGCTTAAAGTTAGACGTCGATAGTGAGCACCTATTTAGGGAATAATAGCACTAACATACACTCATAAGCACTAGGAGGCTCATGATCAAAAGCCTGACGCTGTTCCAATCAGCACTCTAAAAATAGTGCTGGAACAGCGTGGGGCTTTACCACACGAATTATCAAAGATAATGCATGCAAATTTAAGCAGTGCAATTATCTTTGATCATCGGGTAAAAGTGCGGGCGAATTGTGCCGAGCATGCACTCAGCACAATCCTCCCGCACTTGTTTGACAGGACTGGGCTGTCGAAAGCCCAAACCTGTCAAACACCTGTCAAACACAGGGGCTGGAGATCCATGGGACCCCTGCCCCGAGTATGGAAAAACAGGTGCCGGAGGTCCAGCGGACCTGCAGCCCCCCCGATGATCCCACCCCCCCCCATGTTCAGGGAGGGCTGGAGATCCTCCAGCCCACCCCAACTCCTCCCCCAGCGTTGTCGTACCAATCCCTGGTGGTCCAGCATGAGGATAAGTAGAAGTATAAGTAGTGACAACCCCCCTCCCGGCCCCCCTACCTTTAGTTGGAGGAGGGACGCAGCCTGCCTCCCTCAACTTCCAGTGAACAACATCGCAAAATGGCGGCACCCAGCACCGTCCATTGCATCCTGGGATGCGCTGGGCGGGACTACAGACCATGTAAGGAAGTGATTCCCGGACCTCCAGCCCCCCCCCATCGCTCGCTGGGCGGGAGGGTGGGAGAGGGTTTGGCCGGTGGCCAATGGACATTTTCTGGGGGTTTGGGGGGGCTGTAGACCCACCGGATCTCCAGCCCTCCCTGAACCTGGGGGGGTGGGATCGTCGGGGGGACCGGAGGTACACCGGACCTCCAGCCCCCTGTTGGCGTTTGCTTTTGGGGGGGAACGGGGGCCTGCCAGCATTCAACTGCATGTTGGACAGGGCTCACCATTCCTCCTTAATGATCGGCAAACCCTAACGCCAGCTCGGAGCTGGCGTAGGGTTTGTCGTGGCCACTGATCATTGGGGAGGAATACCTAATGCCCTGTTTAACATGCATTTGCATGCTACTTGTGCTACGAGCCCTCGAGTGTGTTCTTTCATGCACTCAAGAGCTTTGATCATGCCGGGCTAGCAAACACCGGCGCTAGTATGCCGCTAACAGCCTCTAGCGCTGGCCTTTGCTTTTGATCATGAGGGCCTATGGGCGCTATTCTATAAGGTTCTAGGTCAGTTCCCACCTGGACATTTCCCACCGGACAGTTCTCACCCACAAATTCCCATCTGGAAAATTCCCACTGAACCAATTCCCACCACGCCAGGGAGAACAAGTCTCACCTACAACTAAAAAAAACAAAACAAAACACAACACACTAGGACAATTAATCTCCTTCCCTTTCCCCTTCTAGAGAATTTGGGGGAGGGTGGGCAATGCTGCCCCTCCAAACATACCTTGTACACATCCGTTTCCCCTTCCAGACATGCAGTTTGTTTGGGGGGCAATGCCCCCACACCCTTCCAAACTACACCCTGCCTGCCACTAAACAGAAAATGAAAGCACAAAAGAAAAAAGTTTTAAAATGCTCCCAGGTTTCAACCTAATTCATGTTTAATGGGGGATATAAGTAAACAAATAGATAGAAATTTAACGTTGAACACAACACTTGCTAGGTGACCCTATAATCAGCCCCTCAAAATGGCACACTGATTATGAATTATAACAAATTACTACACTACCTATGAAAAGTTATTCTGTTATTATACTTCCTCTGTGTACATCTGTCTGCTGTACAAACGATCCTCCCTGTCAGCATCTGTAACATGACACACATGCCAGGACTTATGGGAATTCACTTGGAAAACAAAAAAGAGACATGATAAAAGAATAATGAAAATAAAGGTAAAAAAAAAAAGATAGGGAGGGTGGAAAATGATCGTAAGGGGGGGGGGGGGCAGCCCTGGGTGTGAATTGTCCCCCTTAAGTGAGAATTGTCCAGGGGAAATTGCCCTAGGTGGGAATTGTCGCGGGGGAATTGGTATATGGGAACTGTCCAGGTGGCTACTTGCTGGATACCTTCTATAAAAGGTGCACTTAAATCCCTTACAGGTCCTTTTACTAAGGTGCATTAACAGATTTAGTGCATGCTAATGATTAGCACATGCTAAATGATAAGATGTCCATAGGAATATAATGGGCGTCTAATCATTAGCACACACTAAATCCATTAGTAAAAGGACCTCTTAGCATGCAACTGCATGGGGGTGTTAGTGTGGCTTTTTGTGGTGTCTAATTTATGGCACAATTAGGTATTTGGGACTCAAATAGAGGCATATAGGCAGTCATTTTGCAAAGCATTTTCTGTGTATAAATATGTTTTGTGTGGAAAACGGCTTGTATAAAATTATACGGTCAAATATGTCCACCCTTATAATGATCACGACATGCAGGAATTTCAGTGGATTTGGAGCGGTGGTAATATCAATGAGGGTGGGCCTGGTGCCCATGAAAGACAGAGCAGCAGTTGCAGGTAAAGGAAAAGAGCATTTATTAAAGCTGTTAGGTCAGGGGTCCTATTCTATACACAGGTACTAATACTACTTATCATTTCTATAGCGCTACTAGATGTACACAGCGCTGTACACTTGAACATGAAGAGACAGTCCCCGCTCGACAGAGCTTACAATCTAATTAGGACAGACAAACAGGACAAATAAGAGATAAGGGAATTACTAAGGTGGGGATGATAAAATAAGGGTACTGAACAAGTGAGTAAGGGTTAGGAGTTAAAAGCAGCATCAAAAAGGTGGGCTTTTAGCTTAGATCTGAAGACGGCCAGAGATGGAGCTACTGGCTGAGGAAGTTTATTCCAGGCATGTGGTGCAGCAAGATAAAAGAAACGGAGTCTGGAGTTAGCGGTGGAGGAGAAGGGTGCAGATAAGAGAGATTTACCCAGTGAACCGAGTTCCCAGGGAGGAGTTTAGGGAGAGATGAAAGAGGAGAGGTACTGAGGAGCTGCAGAGTGAATGCACTTATAGGTCAATAAGAGGAGTTTGAACTGTATGCAGAAACGGATAGGGAGCCAGTGAAGTGACTTGAGGAGAGGGCTAATATGAGCATAGTGACACTGGCGGAATATAAGTCAAGCGGCAGAATTTTGAACAGATTGAAGAGGAGAGAGATGGCTAAGTGGGAGACCTGTGAGAAGCAAGTTGCAATAGTCTAAGCGAGAGGTGATAAGAGTGTGGATAAGGGTTCTGGTAGTGTGCTCAGAAAGGAAAGGGGTAATTTTGCTGATGTTGTAGAGAAAGAAACGACAGGTTTTAGCAGTCTGCTGAATATGTTCAGAGAAGGAGAGAGAGGAGTCAAAGAATGTCCCAAGGTTACGAGCTGATGAGACAGGGAGGATGAGAGTGTTATCCACAGAAATAAAGAATGGGGGAAGAGGAGAGGTTGGTTTAGGGGGAAAGATAAGAAGTAGAAGGTAGAAGGAAGAAGGCAATATAAAACTAATCCATAAATGCAACAGTGTCTTTGTGTGGCCTGCTCCTTCAGGGCCTCTATGTACCTTATTGCCTCTCAGTACAGCAGCACACTTTACCTGTCCCTAGCCTGGTTCCTCAAAGTTACCAGGAAAGTCTCTAGCAATTACTCAGGTCCAACTACAAAAAGTTCCAAGTGGAGCTTGGTCTACCTGACCAGCAGTTGCAGATCACATGTAAGTGGTGGAGGCATATGCAGTGAGGCAATACTGCTTCCCTCTGGGCCTACTTAACCCAGCTATGGCCTTAACTTATATATTTCCTGGACCATGCCCCTCTACATAAGTACATAAGTACATAAGTAGTGCCATACTGGGAAAGACCAAAGGTCCATCTAGCCCAGCATCCTGTCACCGACAGTGGCCAATCCAGGTCAAGGGCACCTGGCACGCTCCCCAAACGTAAAAACATTCCAGACAAGTTATACCTAAAAATGCGGAATTTTTCCAAGTCCATTTAATAGCGGTCTATGGACTTGTCCTTTAGGAATCTATCTAACCCCTTTTTAAACTCCGTCAAGCTAACCGCCCGTACCACGTTCTCCGGCAACGAATTCCAGAGTCTAATTACACGTTGGGTGAAGAAACATTTTCTCCGATTCGTTTTAAATTTACCACACTGTAGCTTCAACTCATGCCCTCCTAGTCCTAGTCCCATATCACTTCCCCCTTTGGGTTTTGAGGTGGCTCTGACACTGTGAGGGAGTGCTATTAAGGGAAAGGGGCAACTTCCTATAAACTCCCTCACAGGGGCATAGTAACAATACATATTCTATAGAGTACATATATAGTTGCAGAGAGAACATGAACTTATTTTCACCTCTGGAGCAGGTGGAAATCTGTGTGCGAGAATGTGTGCCCTACTGGGGACAGTCCCAAAAGCCTGTTTCATAAATGCATGTAAGAGCTGTGTCGCCTTTATAAAATAGGAAGAAAATAGATTTCGTTTTTGCTGAATATGTAAAAGTACGGAGGGAAAACTGTTGATACATAAGAGAAAAAAGGAAAAAACAAAAAGGAAATAGTAATAATTAAACAGGAGGATGGTTTAATGGAGAGGTAAGACCATAAGAAGGCAATATCTTAAATACTTTTGCTCTTTATTTGCACTTGAAAAGGAAGGTGACAGTCCAGTAGTAAAGACAACAAATACAGTAGTGTGGAGTGAGCACATTACCATTAATAGGGAAGTAGAATTCAATGTACTGAAAAAGGAGGAAGGTGTAAAGTGCACCTGTTATTGTAACACTGGTAAAAAAGCCCCGTTTCTGATGCAAATGAAACGGGGGCTAGCAAGGTTTTCTTCTGTGTGCATGTGGGAGTGTGTGTGTCCCTGCCCTCTGCCCTCTCTCCCTTCTCCTGTGCTGTCTGTCCCCTCCCCCCTCGGAGTCGAGTCCTTCAGTGTTAAGTTTCCTGCTGTTCTGTGTTTGTGTTAGAGAGATAGTGAGGGTTTCTGCCCTCTCTCCCCTCCCCCCTCTGAGTCATTCACTGTTACAGAGAGAGCGATTTGGTTTCGTGCTTTGCTGTGGTTTCCTTCACTGTTTGTGTTACAGAGAAAGCGAGGGCGGGGCAGACACTCATGGGGAAACCGGATATCTTTCCCCCTTCACACTTCCGGCTGGAGGCTTCATTTAGAACGTTGGTGGTGCCTTTTATATATATAGAGATCAGTGATAGGCTAAGAAATGGAAGCACTAAAAGTTAACCCTTCGGTACTTGAATCCTGTCATTTACAGGATCATACATAACTATGATTTCATATGGGAAAAATGCTGTCCAACAAACATGATTGACTTCTTTGATGAGTTAACTGAACTAGTAGGACAGGGCGTGCTGTATATACAGCTTATCTTGATTTCCATAAACCTTTGACGCTATTCTATGTAGAAGACCGGTGAGAAGGATAGCTAGTCTGGGAACTGTGTAAAAATAATGGTATAAAGTGAGTGAGAAGTTGTTTGAGCAGCAGGACTGAGAGTTGTTGTCAATGAGATTCCACAAGGAACAATGCTATCACTGTCATCTTTAAGAAGTGACATTGGAAAGGGTTAGATGGAAAACTGTGCCTGTTTGCTGAATGATATGAACATTTTCAACAGTAAACAAAGATTCAATCTCTAGAACAGTGATTCCCAAACCTGTCCTAGGAGACCCTCATGTTGACAAAGAATAAGTCATATCCTCTGTGCTAAAAGCCTTGAACTACTATTGTTTGGCAATTGGTTGTTTGCAGGCTGGTCACCGTATCTCAAAAAAGATATGGCGGAATTAGAAAAGGTTCAAAGAAGAGCGACCAAAATGATACAGGGGATGACACTGCTCCCGTATGAGGAAAGGCTAAAGAGGTTAGGGCTTTTCAGCTTGGAAAAGAGATGGCGGAGGGGAGATATGATTGAGGTCTACAAAATCCTGAGTGGTGTAGGATGGGTAAAAATGAATCGATTTCTTACTCTATCAAAAAGTACAAAGACCAGGGGACACTCAATAAAGTTGCATGAAAATACTTTTAAAACAAATAGGAGGAAATATTTTTCACTCAACAAATAGTTAAGCTCTGGAACTCTTTGCCGGAGTATGTCGTAACAGCGATTAGCATATCTGGCTTTAAACATGGACACATTTCTGGAAGAAAAGTCCATAGTCTGCTATTGAGACAGACATGGGGAAGCCACTGCTTGCCCTGGGATTGGTAGCATGGAATGTTGCTACTATTTGGGTTTCTGCCAGGTATTTGTGACCTGGATTGGACACTATTGAAAACAGGATACTGGGCTGTTCTGATACATCAGTCATGAAGTTATGTACTGCTGTTCAAGAGAACTGGATTTAATTTCCCAGCTTAACTTCAATTCCTTCAGCGTGGTGATCTAAGGTGTGCTGCAGAGGCAAAGTTTATAACTCCACAGTGGGAAGGTGTCGGTCATTGATCAACAGCAACATCTGCTCATAAGATTCAAAAAGGACACACCATATTTTTTTTTTGTTACATTTGTACCCTGCACTTTCCCCACTCATGGCAGGCTCAATGCGGCAACGGAGGGTTAAGTGACTTGCCCAGAGTCACAAGGAGCTGCCTGTGCCTGAAGAGAGAATTGAACTCAGTTCCTCAGGACCAAAGTCCACCACCCTAACCACTAGGCCACTCCTTTTGGAAATAAAACCTTCAAAGGGGTAGCCATGTTAGGGGAAAAGTTACCAACATGGGCTACATTTAAAATGTGTTATTTTACTGTTAACCTTACTTATTATTTGTGTTCTTGTGTTCTTAACTGAGTTTTGCTTCCTTGGCCACGCTCTTTCCTGTGTTACATGCCTGCTGGTTTGTCATACAGATGGGGTTTTCTCACTATTGTATGCTCTTACCAACAATCTTGCATGATTTTACATAATTTGTCACTGTTTAAAATATGCCTAACACTGCTAAGCATTTATTGGCTATCGGCTTATCTGTTCTGTCTGGAAGACAAATCTCAGGGCTACAAAAGAGGTGAATTAGAAGTACTGTGTCTGTCTTGCAGCCTACAGATGGCAATTCTTCAGTACCACTGCTGCTAAGGATGGAAGAAAACACTCAACAGGATCCATGATCAGTCTCTAACAATGCTAGCCTTTGATTTATGAACTTGCAAAATAGGATGAAAAGATAAGTCTCCACACATATTTTCATTATTATCTATCTAGAAGCCTAGTTCACTGTAGCTTTCTCCTTTACAAATATTCACTCTGTTCTTAACTCTCAAATCCTGGAAAGCAAAGCACTGCATGCTTATAAACTCTGCTCAAACCCCTACAGCCAATTTCATCACCAAATAATAAAATATTCATTGTATTGATTCTGTGTTTTTTTTCTCCTTTGAACAAAATGAATTTGTTACTTTTGTATGTAAATAGTGCTAAATTGCTGAGGACACAAGTGAATTGACCTTTTTCTATAGTTTTTTTCCCCTCTATTTTTTTTGCTGTTTTCTCTCCCAAGATTTCCCTCCCCCTACCATACACATGCTGAAAACAGTTTTATCTTAAGCAGTGGAAAGACACATCCGACAAACTGCTCACCAGCTTAATGCCCTTCACAGTTCTTCAATGAACAGTCCTTCACAGAAGAAGACAAGGAGACTTATTTCTATTCTTTCTCTGCATTATTTGCCTTATGAATTTACACCTCACCCATCCATATGTTCAAGGATCTGCTAGCTCAAAATATTTCCTGCTGTGTTTTAAACCGACATCCTTCTGGATACAAGATAAGAGCTTAATAGCTTTGACACTGCACTGTTTTCATATTCATGCATAAGTTATGGGTATAGCAACAGATCAAAACCTCTTTGTGATTCTTATTGGCTCTGGATTGCTGCCTTAAACTGCCTGAGTCAAGGCCATGTTTTAATGCCATAGACATTCTATTCAAATACCAGTATGACCACATTTTAAAAGCCACCCTGTACCACTTCATTGCTGCAGATGTCCTTTACATCTGGCCAGGGCCGTTTCTCTGCATGTCAACAGTAATTCAGTTTAACAGCTGTCTCTTTTGACAAGCTTAGTGTCAGACTCTAAAATGACAGGGTGACAGTTTTCCTTTTCTTTACCAGAACGTAGTGCAAATTAACCATTTGAATGCAGGATTACTGAATGGATTTAGAACAACACACATTTTTTGTTTTTCTGGTGAGCTGAATAGGTTTTAGGACATGTCTGCATGATAGCAAGGGCTAGGGAGTGAGAATGCCACAAATTCAAGACACAGTTCAAATTGTTCAGGTCTTTGCCTAGAATCTGAGCAACCAATTCTAGCTCATTTATGCGTGAACATTTGCAAGGACACTCAAAGGAGAAGTCTACAAACTAGGTACTAATATTTACATGCACGTTACGTGCATGAAATGCTAGCATATGCATGCATATGTGTGTGCATATATGAGTGTATCAGCAGAAGAGAGGGTCAAAATATGCACAGCACTAAGAATGCGAAAAAGCACCAAAGGCCGTTCCAGATAGGATAGTGAAGGGTTCTTTATTAGCAGACCCGACGACATGTTTCGGTGTCAAAAATGCCTGCGTCAGGGATCACTGGAACAATCTGGTTAAAACACACAACTGTGGAACGCATTACCAAAAGCCTTAAAAACTAAGTATGACCACCTAAACTTCCAGAAAAAAACTAAAAACTAACCTGTTTAAAAAGGCATACCCTACCAATCCAACATAAATGCCTGATCTCTGCAACACAACAAAACTAAAGTACATAATGGACATATCACAGCTCTATCGTTGTATGATTCCCTAATGTGGCTGTGCCACATGAACTTTATCGTACCACAGCATCACTTTGTATTTGTTTACACCGGAGTCTCCAAACGCCTCTCCGGTACTATGTAAGCCACATTGAGCCAAAAAATAGGTGGGAAAATGTGGGATACAAATGTAACAAATAAATAAAGAAAATAAATAATGAGCTAGGAGCTCATATATTTCACAAGCCCAAGTGATGTATTCAGGTAGTCTCGCCTACTTGGTAAAAACAGCTCTCTCTACAATAACAGCTTGCAATGGCAGTTTGTTGCAGACTGATTTCACTGACCCCTTGATGCAGGAGTTTTCACGTCAAAACACGGCCTGTGTCGGGTCTGCTAATAAAGAACTCTCGACTATCCCATCTTGAACGGCCTTTGGTGCTTTTTTGCATTCATATACGAGTGTATAGCATGCTGCCTAAGTGCTGTTCTCTAAATTGTGACTGTATGCATAGCATGTGTTTTCAAGTGGTCATACACACAGGTGGGACATAGGCGGGGCACCCATTTATGCTCATACCTCCAGATTCTATATATGACACTCAGATTTGTATGCCCAAATTTGTGCACATGCCCGAGGTGTGTGCAGATTAATTGCTTAACAAGCTCAATGAGATCAATAATTGGGTGCTAACAACCAATGATTGGTGTCAATTGGCACTCATTAATATTTGCTCTAACATCTGGCTACGCACTATTCTATAAGGCGGTGTGCCTAACTCCCATAGTGCATATCTCAAAAGGAGGCGTGGCTATGGGAGGAGCATGGCCATTTCAAGGGTATTTCAAAAATTTGCACGCGTAGTTATAGGATACTGAGTCAGTGTATCTGACTTGGGCACCAGCATTCACACCAGGTTTCAGTAGGCGTAAGTCTGGTGCCCAACGTTAAGTGTGAGATCCACACTTATGCGCTATTCTAAAAGGACATATGCCCTTCACAGAATAGCATTTAGTACCAATTTTGTTCTGGCACCTAATTTTGAGCACCATTAATAGAATCTGGCCTATAATTTATTTATTTATGAACATTTATACCCCACTTTTTTCCACATAAAGCAGACTCAAAGTGGTCAACAATGTACAGAATAATCAATTATAATGTACTTGTATACTATAAATTATGCACATCCCTGTTGTTAGTAGATATATGGCTGGTATAAGTGTGGGCACCTCAATATTAGGCACATCAATACCAGTTTACACTAATATTCTATAATGAAATCTAGGCTCCTACTGCTTGCCATCGGGGCACCTAAATGGAGGCACCCAGTTATAGAACTGCCCCTAACTGTTCAGCAACTAATATGATAAGCTTTGGAATTGCACTGCATGAAAACTTATGAGAATTTTACATGTATTTGTGCAATATAGTACCCATAAATCTATCAACTCACAGGAGCACATAAGAATAGCCATACTGAGTCAGACCAGTGGTCCATCTAGCCCAGTATCCTGCTTCCAACAGTGGCCAATCCAGACTAGCATATGCACCTACTTTGTCAAGTTAAAAATGTTGCAGGTTCTTCATTTTTTTTCCCCGTAGACTTGGTAGGATATCTCTCTCAGTAAGAATACTTTCTCAAAGCAAATTCATACTTCAAATAGTAGAATTATAATTTTTAAAGAAAAGCATACTACAGAGAGCAATAATTCGATGTTGGTTTATATTAGGGACGCATGGGAAAAAAATTCAGTTCAATTTCAGATTTTATTTCTGGATTTTCTCCATGATTTTAAAACATTTGTTAAAATTGCTTTTTTTCATACATTTATTTTAAATAAAAATGATAATTCATGTTAGAACATTTTTAACACGTTAACAGATTTAGGTTAATGCTCATTAAGAGATGTAGTTATCAAAGTGGGCTACTGTTATGATATGTTACTTTACCACTAAATCGGCTAAATCGGGCTGTTTTTGGCACAGGTCCCATTTCATACAATGAGACTTGGTGAAATCTTAACCCCTAGTGGTAGTAGCGTGAGAGCTTAACTAGGGGTGCCATTTTGGAGATGGCGCCAGCAAAGCAAGAGCAACTGTAAATGTTCTTGTCCACTAGAACACTAGGTACTGGGCTGGTAGGCCCAGAAGATGGTGGGGGATCTTTTGGAGGGATGGGGAAATTCCATGGGGGCGGGGGGTCAGGGAACTTGATCGGGAGTGGAAGGAATGGTACTGGCCCATTTGGGCTCCAGCTCTGGAGCATCGGGTCTTGAATTTGATGCCTGATGCTCCCGTCATGGTAAAATGTTATCATTATCTTATGCCCAGAATGCAACTTGCAGTGCACACTCAGTGCACACATTTAGTCGCATTCTATTTTTACATGGTAATGATCTACTTTATATGCATTTCTTCCATCTCATTACAATATAACCCGGGGTAACATAAATATTTTGTTAAGGCCCCATCTCAGCTTCATAACGTCCCTTCTAAGTCTGATATCCAGATATGTGCATAAGAATATTACCATCCCTATCAGACCCTCATGTACACTTTCCAAAGTGGGTGGTTTTATTTCTGAAAACTACATTTCTGCACATAAAATCCTTTATGAGTGAAAATGGCTTGAAAATTGTTCTCTTAACTAGCTGTAACAATTAAGAATATGCTATTGAGTGTAATGGGATTTCAGATATGGCATATCAATAGAAATCAAACAAAATAAAACATGAAAAAGAAAATAAGATGATACCTTTTTTATTGGACAGAACTTAATACATTTCTTGATTAGCTTTCGAAGGTTGCCCTTCTTCCTCAGATCGGAAATAAGCAAATAAGATGGAAGATATGGCATAATAAGTACACTGTGGTGATCATATTCACTAACCTTGTGATACTTCATGATCTCATGCTATGGTCAAAAATGTATCATCCACTCCAGATTACATTTTAGGCACTGATTTAGAGGCCTTTTTACTAAGCTGCAGTAAGCACTGATGCATGCCTACAGGAGCAAAAAATGGCTTACCACAGGGTGCGATGAGGTGTCTTTTGGTAAATTTTGGATGTGAACACATTATCCATGCGCTAAAAATAAAATTTATTCTTTAGCACTGGGGGCGGGTCTGGGGGTGGACAGTGGACATGTTATGTACTAATCCCCAGATTCTATATAGCGTGACTGAAATTGTGCGAGCAAATCCTGTCGCATTCTGGCTTTCCGTGTGCAATTTAATTACTTAACAAGCCAATCAGCACCGATAACTGCTACTTAACAAGCATTATTGATACTAATTAGCATTAATTAGAATTTATGTGCACAACTTGCTAGGCATATTCTGTAAAGTGGTGCCCATAAATTCTAAAGCATGCTGCCAAAAAGGGGGCATGGCCATGGGTGTGGAATGGGCAGACCATGAGTGTTCCAAAAATCTACGTGCACAGTTATAGATGAGACATTCCACCTTGTTGTGCCTTTCTATATAAAAGTTTTCAGCCATCAGCACTTTACAGCCAGCCACGAGATGAGAAACTGTTCTAATTCTGTCTTACAGAATCTACAGATGTCTGTAGCACCAGTTTTTTTCAATACTTGCTGTAAACTATCTTGTCTGTAATCCACTGTCCTAGGCTGTAACTATCAACCATCCTTAGGTTTCAATTCACCTCTCCTTAACCATTCATGTGTCCGATGTTGATCCATGAATGGCTTCTGGAGTAACACTTTGTATTTTCCACTGTACCTATTGTAAGGTCTCCACCACCGGGAGACTCTTGGAAAAGTATCCTGCACCAGGAGACTCTTGAGTCCCTCGGCCCTTTAGCTGAGCTGTGTGCTGTAATCTACTGCTAAAGAGTACACGGCAATCCACAAGGTCAGATCATTATACTTTATTGTAATCTCTTTGTGTCAACTGCTCCTCCAAAGGTAGTTCCCACCACAGCATTTCTCAAGAAGCATAGCTGTTCAACAGCATAGTATTCAAAACAAAATAAAAAATCAACCCCAAAAGGTTCCAAAATCTCAGCAGTTCATATAAAGCAGTTATACAAAGCAATTCTTCAAACAAAGCAGCTCAAAAAGGGCTCAAACTCCCAGCAGTTCATGTATAGCAGGTATGCAAAGTAATTCTCTAAACATGGTAGCTCCAGAAAGGGTTCAATCCCTCCCCAGCAGCTCATGTCAGCAGTTAGGCAAAACAATTCCCCAAACACAGCAGTTCAGAAAGGGTTCAAACTCCCAGCAGTTCATGTAAGCAGTTATGCAAAACAATTCCCCAAACACAGTAGTCCAGAAAGAGTTCAAACTCCCAGCAGTTCATGTATAGCAGTTATGCTCCAAACCACCACTCCTCCTCTATCCCTTTCAAAAGAAATCAACCTAGGGAGAGTGGCAAGGGTCCCTCCCCAACCAGGCCAGCATTGTACCCTGACCACCACCCGCATGACCCTTCCGTGGTAAACCTGTTCTCTCAGCTCCCCTCGTGGGATAGCCACCTTTTCCCTTCTTCTACCAGGCTCTCCTCCCGAGCAGGCCTCTCCTGTTTCACCTCCTTTCCTTCCAGTTTAGTCAGAGTAGCAATCTCCATCGGCTCCTCTTGCTCTAGTTCCTCCCCCTTTTCTTCCCCTTGCCAGTCCATAGGTTCTTCCCTATACCCATTGCTCAGCTGTTCTCCATTTGCTTGATTGGGCAGGTTCAGAACTCCTTCCCTCATCCTGGCTCTCTGGGATAGGTTTTTCCAACTCCCTTCTCTTGCCCTTTTCCTGACCTCTTATAGGGGCTGTTGGGGATTGAAGTCCCTGTTTCTACCATGGGACTTACTCAGGGGCTGCTGGGAATTGTAGTCTTTTCCTTTTCTCCCGTTCCCCAGGGGAAAAGACTCCTTCCTTTCTCTACCCAGTCTCCCTCCCTCTCGAGCATCCTCGTTCCTCCATGTGCCTTCATTCTCCCTCTCACCCTCATATTCCTCACACTATGCATTTGCCTCTTGTTGTTTCTCTCCTGCTCATCCAATTTCTAAAAGAATTTTTTCTCAATGGATTTTCACACAGTCCTTCTAATTGTCAGAATGGTGTCAAGTTTAATAATGGAAATGTATTCTGGAAGTTGTCTTTCATATTGTAACACCCAATGCTGTGCGCTTAGCACCAATTCTATGGTAGCATCTTGGTGCCAAGATTTCATTATAGAATATTAATATAAGGTCAGCTTTAGTGAGTCTATGTGTAAGTTTGCCCTCTTATGCCATTTCAGTGGCAGGTATAAGTTGGCGCACTAGCAGGCTCATTTTCGAAAGAGAAGGACGCCCATATTTCAACACAAATCAGAAGATGGGCGTCCTTCTCACAAGGTCGTCCAAATCGGTACAATCGAAAGCCGATTTTGGGTATCCACAATTGCTTTCCATTGCAGGGACGCCCAAAGTTCAAGGGGGCATATCGGAGACATAGCGAAGGCGGGACTTGGGCGTTCCTAACACTAGGATGCCCTCAACCTATAATGGAAAAGAAAGGATGTCCCTGACGAGCACTTGGACAACTTTACCTGGTTGTGTTTTTCTTACGACCAAGCCACAAAAAGGTGCCCAAACTGACCAGATGACCACCGGAGAGAATCGGGGATGACCTCCCCTTACTCCCCCAGTCTTCATTAACCCCCACTCCCACCCTCAAAATATATCTTTCAAAATATTTTTTGCCAGCCTCTATGCCAGACTCAGATGTCATACTCAGGTCCGTGACATCAGTATGCAGGTCCTTGGAGCAGTTTTAGTGGGTGCAGTGCACTTCAGGCAAGCGGACCCAGGCCCATCCCCCCCTACCTATTACGTTTGTGGAGGAAACATCGAGCCCTCCAAAACCCAACACAAAACCACTGTACCCACATCTAGTTGCAGTGCCCCTAGGGTGCGCGCTTGTTGTTCTGGCATGTCAGGGGGACCAGTGCACTAGAAGTGCTGGCTCCTCCCACGACCAAAGGGCTTGCATTTGGTCGTTTCTGAGATGGGCATCCTTGGGTTCCATTATCGGCGAAAATCAGAAATGACCAAGTCTAGAGATGACCATCTCTAAGGATGACCAAAAGTTCTAGATTTGGGCGTCCCCGACCGTATTATCGAAATGAAAGATGGACGTCCATCTTTTCAATAATATGGGTTTCCCCGCTACTCCATCGGGACATTTTTCAAGGATGTCCTCAACAAAACTTGGGCATCCCTTTCGATAATGCCCCTCCACGTGTACCAAGTGACATGCACATAACTGGAAGGCACACCCATAACCTGCACATATGTACACCCATTGGCAGTCCTACCATTAGGCGTGCTGAGGCGGGGGCTTCAGGCAGCACTCTCCATGGAGAGGCATCTCTCCCCTTTCCTCCTCAACCCTCTTCCCCATGATTACCTTCTTTTTTTATTCCTCAAAGGTGCAGCACTCTCCTGATACCCGGAAGAGGACTCACCGTTGTCTGGTGGCTTTGCTATGTATATTTTTATTGTTACCTGACTAGTATGGTACATAGTGAGGGCTAGAGATTTGTAAATAAATAAAGAGGCACTTCTAAATATTCACAAAGATATTTTTAAAACATATCTCTAAGAGGGGCATTTTCGAACGGGGACGACCATCTCTAAGGGCGCCCATCTCTAAGGATGTTGCCGCGAAGGGGCGGGGCAACCCGTATTATCGAAACAAGATGGACGTCCATCTTTTGTTTCGATAATACGGTCAGGGACGCCCAAATCTTGACATTTAGGTCGACCTTAGAGATGGTAGTCCTTAGGTCGTTATTGAGATGGTTGTCCTCGGTTTTCAGCGATAATGGAAACCAAAGACGTCTATCTTAAAAACGTCCAAATCCAAGCCCTTTGGTCGTGGGAGGAGCCAGCATTTGTAGTGCACTGCTCCCCCTCACATGCCAGGACACCAACTGGGCACCCTAGGGGGCACTGCAGTGGACTTCACAAATTGCTCCCAGGTGCATAGCTCCCTTACCTTAGGTGCTGAACCCCGCAAGCCCCCCCCCCCCCCCAGGTTCACCTGCCTGAAGTACACTGCACCCACTACAACTGCTCCAGGTACCTGTATACTGCTGCGATGGACCTGGGTAAGGCATCTGAGGTTGGCATAGAGGCTGGCAAAAAAGTATCTTAAAACTTTTTTTTATGGTGGGAGGGGGTTAGTGAGCACTGGGGGAGTAAGGGGAGGTCATCCCTGATTCCTTCCGGTGGTCATCTGGTCAGTTTGGGCACCTTTTTGAGGCTTGGTCGTGAAAAAAAATGGACCAAGTAAATTCGGCCAAGTGCTCGTCAGGGACGCCCTTCTTTTTTCTATTATCGGCCGAGGACGACCAACTCCTAACCACGTCCCAGTCCCGCCTTCGCTACCCTGCCGACACGCCCCCATGAACTTTGGTCGTCCCCATGACGGAAAGCAGTTGAGAGTGCCCAATGCCGATTTGGACGAACTTTCGAGAAGGACGCCCATCTCCCGATTTGTGTCGAAAGATGGGCGTCCTTCTCTTTCGAAAATAAGCGTGTAAGTGTAAAGAGAGGAGATTTTGGTCTGTATTTTCCTAATTCTCCAGTTTAAGGGCATCTTTTACTAAGCAGCTAATGTGGATTTTACTGTGCGGTAGATATTAGTGAGGACCTGGGCTAATGTCTTCTGCACTGTTACAGCAGCCAGCAAGGTAAAAAGACCATGCTATCTTCTTAACATGGGAGTGGGTAGGAGCTGGGAATGACATGGGCGGGCAGAGAATGGTTGGCTGTGATAGGTAGTGCACAGGTTACTACCTATCATAGACATACTAGCTGTCATGACTGCCAATAGCATGGCTGAACTTACCAATACTTCAAGAGGAGCCAATAAGTGCATCTGCACTAACAAGTGAATTGCAGTGATGCACTGCCTTGGCTTTCCAATTGCCTCGCATGTTGAATCCCCCTCCTGATCCCCCCCTCCCCAAGGTCTGATCCCACTCCCTATTCCCCCCCCCCACACATAGAACTGATTCCACTCTTGAATATCCCCCAGAGGTCATAAACACCTCCCAAAGCCCCCGATAGGGTTTCCTTCCTAACAGGACATATACCCCCCCACTAGCAGTAAAACCCTACGCCTGACAGAAGAACATTGTTCCCTCAGAGCCTGACACTTCCTATACTCCAATCCCCCCCACTCTGAGCCCCCAGGATCTACCTGGGGGAGTTAGCAATGGTAGTTCAACCAACTCAGATGACAGTGATCCATTTTTGCTGCTTCCTTGGTTGGTTCTGGCCTCCAAAATGACGCTTCTGCCCCCAACAGTAGTATTATGGTACTGCTGCTAAGGATATCCTTATGGTTAGAGGTTCAAAGTGTCATTTTGGATACCAGCACCAACTAGGGTGCATTGTTGCTTGTGACCACTGAACTACCAGTGCGGTCCCCAGGCCTGGAATAAGAGTAGAACTGAGAAGTCTGCATTTTTCTGTTGAGGGTGGGTTTTTTTTTTTTCCGTAGGGAAGGATATGTCCTGCAAGGGAGTGGATCTGATGGGGGGAAGTGTCTAAGGGGTGAGAATGTGTTTGGGGGGGGGAGGGGGGGGGTTGCCATTGTGGCTTAGCTGTATTTAAACTTTTATTTATCATTAATGGTAAGGTAACTGGAAGCTGAATCCTTAATACTGTCAGACTACTGTGAGGGGTCAGAACCACCATTTAAAGCAGGTTAGCAATGGGGCAGGATCATCTGGAGATTGCTTCTTCCCCACCACAAACCACTAGAACACCTTTGATAAATGCAGGAAGTGGAAAGTGAAAGGAAGGGACTCTGAAATCTCATTGGAAGGGTGGAAAATGGATTTTGGAAGCTGCTAGGGATACTGCTCAGGGGTAGGGGAGGGTTGGGGATGCTGCTCAGGGGAACAGGATAATTTTTAAAGCTGTGATCATGGAAGTGCGTGCTGATAGCACAGGTGCACTTAACACACTATCTGCCAATGCATTTACTGTGCTGATAGTGGACATGCCTTCAACAGTTCTGCATTGATTTTGCATTTACCATGCATTGATTTTTTGAATCTTATGCTCAGTAAACAGTAAATAAATAAATGCGTAAATCAATAAAAATAAAAATATACCATATTTTTGCAAACAGATTCCTTAACAGAGGCTTCCTTTATAAACTACTGATTTTTGCCAACAAGAGAGAAAAAAAAAAGTCTGCCTGCAATGAAGTTGAGACCACAAAGAGTTCATTTTCAATTGCAGAGTCTCAAGAGAATAATCAAAGAACTTTCTTTCAACAGATAGGGTGAAATATTTTCAGCAGTTGACAGCTGCAAAACTGGACCAGAAAAACATTGCAGAGAAAAACCAAAGAAAGACCCCTTTTTTTCCCTCCTTTTTGAATGTTTTCCTTACAGTTAAAGAAGCTCCGCTCACATTTTCTTGTGCAAATTCTGCCAATGTTCCTACTGGAGTCAGGGATGTTTCCTTTGCCATACATGAACTGATCCCATTCTTGAGCCACTATTGATCAAATGTGTGCTTTCTGACAGCAACCCAGTTTATATGGAGCCATGAAATTTGCAGAAAATACTGGGCTGAAACAGTTCCAGAAGATGATGGTGTCTGTACTTGATGCAGGTAGGATGACGCATTGGAAAGCTGTGAATTAGTCATATGATATGTGAATAGATATACTCCTCTTATATAAGTAGAATTCAGATATACAGGAATAATTTTGATGAAGTTGAATTGTTATTTTAGATATCAGGACAAAATAAAGCTATTGAGCATCTAAACATTCTAATATGACAATAATTTGGAGGCTAATTATTATTTTTTTTAAATTTTCTAAGCCATGTCCATGGGTTGAACAGTGCTATGCCCTGGAAGTATCTCCAGAATCTCACAGCAAAGTTAAACTCATTGTTCTCACAAGGTGTACTTTTTTTTTCCATGTAGAGAACAGAAAAAGCATTCATTATTTCTCTCATAGAATGCAATCTTCAGCTTTCCTACAGAGCATGCAGACCTGCGAGAATGTCCTTGAACAAATACAATGGTGTGGGTAAATTTCATTTTGTGGAGGGTTTTGCAGCATTTAAGAAATCTTCATAAATATATATTTGAAAGTTCATGCAATCTAATTTATTCATTGCAGTGGTACATGTGTAATCTACTATGGGCGTAAGGTACACTAGCGTTTTTACCACGCACTAATATTTAGGGTGAGCTAAAATCCCATATGGAATATATGGATGCCTCTAATATGTAGCGCACCCTAACTATTAGCGCATGCTAAAAACACTAGCATGTCTTAGTGAAAGAGACCCTATCAGGCTATTTTCGAAAGAGAAGGGCGCCCATCTTTCAACACAAATCGCAAGATGGGCTTCCTTCTCACAGGGTTGCCCAAATCGGCATAATCGAAAGCCGATTTTGGGCATCCTCAACTGCTTTCTATCGCGGGGATGACCAAAGTTCACGGGAATATGTCGGATGCGTAGCGAAAGCGGGACTGAGGCGTGCCTAACACATGAGCGTCCTCAACCGATAATGGAAAAAAGAATGGCGGAACACTTGGACGACTTTACCTGGTCTTATTTTTCTTACGACCAAGCCACAAAAATGTGGCCTAAATGACCAGATGACCACCTGAGGGAATCGGGGATGACCTCCCCTTACTCCCCCAGTGGTCACTAACCCCCTCCCACCCTCAAAAATAATAAAAAAATATTTTTCTAGCCTCTATGACAGCCTCAAATATCATACTCAGGTCCATCGCAGAAGTATGCAGGTCTCTGGAGCAGTTTTAGTGGGTGCAGTGCTCTTCAGGCAGGCGGACCCAGGCACATCCCCCCCCCCCCCCACCTGTTACACTTTTGGTGGTAAATGTGAGCCCTCCAAAACCCACCACAAACCTACTGTACCCACATATAGGTGCACCCCTTCACCCCTTAGGGCTATGTTAGTGGTGTACAGTTGTGGGGAGTGGGTTTTGGAGGGGTTGGGGGGGCTCAGCACACAAGGTAAGGGAGCTATGCACCTGGGAGCAATTTCTGAAGTCCACTGCAGTGCCCCCTAGGGTGCCCGGTTCGTGTCTTGGCATGTCAGGGGGACCAGTGCACTACGAATGCTGGCTCCTCCCATGACCAAAGGGCTTGAATTTAGTCGTTTCTGAGATGGGCCTCCTTGGTTTCCATTATCGCCGAAAATCGGGGGCGATCATCTCTAAGGTCGACCTAAATTTCTAGATTTGGGCGTTCCCGACCGTATTATTGAAATGAAAGATGGCCGCCCTCTTGTTTGGATAATACGGGTTTCCCCGCCCCTTCGCCGGTACGTCCTGCGAGGACGTCCTCAGGAAAACTTGGGTGTCCCTTTTGATTATGCCCCTCTATGTGAACAGAGGAGCCCTTTTCTTAAAGTGCATTAATAATACAAGAATGAGCCCCAGCATTGTAACTGTTAGTGTTCCATCACAGTGTGCACTAATCCTTGTGTTAACTGCATGCAGTGTTACAGCCTGAGAACTGGCAGATTATGGGTAGAGAATAGGCATGGACTGTAGCTAGCAAATGGTATTTACTGAACATTGGGGTCCTTTCTCTAAAGCTTAGTGCATGCTTTGTGTGCATTAAAGGATATTAGCGGGCATTAACCCCCTGATTCTATAAAGATTGCCAAAAATTGTGCTTGCAAATTTAGGTATGTTCCTGATTTGCACGTGCAATTTAACAGAATGAGCCAATTAGTGCCAATGATTGCTTTTTTTTAAACAAGCAATTATTGGCACTAGTTAGATTTAATTGGGACTAACATGCGTAAAGTTAGGCGCCGGATCCACACCTAAAATTTACTCGTGTTCCAAAAAAGGGGGGCACAGAAATGGGAGGGTCATGGGCGTTTTGGGGCAGATCGGGGGGGGGGGGGTGTGGTTTTGAGTTACTTGTGTAATTAGAGAATATTGGTGCTCCACATCTAAATTTAGGTGTGGGCATTTGCATCGTGTTTTTGTTGGCGCAAATGGCAGTTCCTAAATTTACGTGCAATCTCTGCACTTATGTGGTTATTCTATAAACTGCGCTGAACTTTAGGTGTGGCTTATAGAATACCGCTTACATGGGTATTTTTTGGTGCTGATTTTGTAGGTGCCATATATAGAATCATACCTCCCTTACCTTGTGTGCTGAGCCCCCCAAACCCCACTCCTCACAACTCTACACCATTACCATAGCCCTTAGGGGTGAAGGGGGGGTACCTGCATGTGGGTACAGTGGGTTTTGGGGGGGGGGGGGTTGGAGGGCTCCCATTTACCACCACAAGTGTAACAGGTAGGGTGGGGAATGGGCCTGGGTCCACCTGCCTGAAGTGCACTGCACCCACAAAAAACTGCTCCAGGGACCTGCATACTGCTGTCAGGGAGCTGGGTATGACATTTCAGGCTGGCATAGAGGCTGGCAAAAAAGTGTTTTGTTTTTTTTTGGGTGGGAGGGGGTTGGTGACCACTGGGTGAGTAAGGGGAGGTGATCCCCAATTCCCTCCGGTGGTTATCTGATCAATTGGGGCACTTTTTTGAGGCTTGGTCCTAAAAATAAATGGACCAAGTGAAGGCAGCCAAATGCTCGTCCGAGCCGTCCTGCATTCCATACCCTGTGGAAATGCCCTCTTTAACTTTGGCCGGCTCTGCGACGGCTTTCGATTATACCGATTTCGCCGGCTTCAGGAGATGGTCGGCCATCTCCCGATTTGTGTCGGAAGATGGCCGGCGATCTCCTTCGAAAATAAGCAGGATAGGTACCTAAACACATACATCATGCGACAAATTGGAACTATCACCTAGCTACTGCATGTCCTGGGTGGTAATTCCATTTTTGATACACGTCCAAAACACGCAGTAGAAATTTTCTACCGCATGATGCTTACCTGGTGGTAATCAGCAGTGTGCGCATGCTGATGATTACCACCTGGTTAAAGTGTGACACTTTACCGCTAAGTCAGTGGGTGGCAGTATGGTCTCATGCCGAAAATAAACAAACGCTGAGTGGAGGAGTAGCCTAGTGGTTAGTGCAGTGGATTCTGATCCTGGGGAACTAGGTTCAATTCCCACTGTAGCACCTTCTGACTCTGGGTAAATCACTTAACCTTCTTTTGTCCCAGGTACAAATAAGTATCTGTATATAATATGTATACTGCTTTGAATGTAGTTGGAAAAACCACAGAACGGCAATATATAATTCCCTTTCCCTTTTCCTTTAATTTTGCCACACGTCCATTTTTGGCCACAAAAAAAGGCCTTTATTTACAGGCATGCTGAAAAATAGACCTGCGTGCATTCAAAAGATGAGCCTGCACCAGCGCAGGCCATTTTTTGACGCACCTTAATAAAAGGGTCCCTTAGTGCACCTTTACGTGGGTCTTTCCCATACATTAAGTCCAATTCTAGTGCAGCCATCAGAAAAGGCTTTTTTTTTATTTGTTGAATATGTGGCCATGTGCTAATGTTAGTCAATATATTTTTTCAAAATCAAAAAATGTTGTGCTAGACATTTTCGAAAATATTTAAATTAGGTTACTATATTTAGAGTGGTTGCTCATCACGGTTCATTTTAAAATCAAAGTTGTTTGAAACAGACGTTCCGATCACTTTCATTTTAAGTTATTGTATTTAATGTATTTGCTTATTATGGTTTAATTTGAACCTATACTCATACATATGCAAATGAGGATGGGCTATCGTTTTTCTGTATGGCAGTTTAACTCATTGCACATATCCTTCAATCATAGCATCTAAACATTAGTTTTGTTTTTTCACAATTTATTAATTTTTTTTTCAGGGTATACGCTGACTTCGTTTTTTTTATAGTTTATTTTCTTTTATTGATTTTCAATACAGAGGTAAACAAGAGCTCACAACATAGCAAAAAGCAACAATTTACAATACAAGGCAAAATAGGAGCTCACATTCAAGAAACAGTAAACAATTCCAAGATTAGGATAAAAAGAAAAAAAAGGGGGAGGATACACATCAGAACATGAAGCTTGCATAAGCCATAAGATACACCAAGTTTTAGTACTCATCACTTTACAGTGTTAAAATAAGATACAAGTGGAAGCCATTTTTCCCTATACAAAGCAAAACGAAAAGAATTGTTTGCAAGGTGTGTTTCGTATTTATAAGTTTGAAACAATAAGTTCCACCATTCCTGGTAGGTGACTTGATATAAGGACTTCCAGTGCGAAAAGATTACCTTCACAGCTAAAGATATCATGGTGTTAAGAAGGATACCTTCATTGGGAGTCAGCAAGTTTTTAAAGCACTGATCTTTAAGTATCACACATTTAAAAGTTATTGAGCCAGGAAGGTGAAAAATGTCTACCAGTTGTGAACAGATTTCTTTCCAATAATTTTGAATACACACACAGTCAAATATAAGGTGCTTAATATTACCCACTTGAGATTGACAAGACCAACATAAATTAGAGTTAGAGGGAACAATAACATGCATCATATATGGCGTCTACAAAGATCTATGCATAAAGAAATTCACCATTTATTTTTTTAACTAACATACGTTTCAGACACACAAAACAGACATTTCTTAATCAATAATACTGAGCTCACTACACTTTATGTCATATGATTAAAAAACCGTCATCTCTGACATCACTGAGGTACACATATTTATAGCTGTAACGGTAGCCGTCTTTCTGTTTGCTTTACTGACTCTGTGATTGAAGGAGTGCGTCTTTTAATTAAAGTATTTCTCTACCTTGCTGATTTTGTAAGTTTGCCCACTGACAAAGACATGAGCAGCCCATAATTGAAGGGTAGGTTATTGGTAACAGTGAGAGATAGCACATCACAAATTAAATCCGGAAAATCACATTGTGGAAAGTATATGAATTTATTTGCATTCTGCAGAGGGAAATAAGTATTTGATCCCCCACCAACCAGTAAGAGATCTGGCCCCTACAGACCAGGTAGATGCTCCAAATCAACTCGTTACCTGCATGACAGACAGCTGTCGGCAATGGTCACCTGTATGAAAGACACCTGTCCACAGACTCAGTGAATCAGTCAGACTCTAACCTCTACAAAATGGCCAAGAGCAAGGAGCTGTCTAAGGATGTCAGGGACAAGATCATACACCTGCACAAGGCTGGAATGGGCTACAAAACCATCAGTAAGACGCTGGGCGAGAAGGAGACAACTGTTGGTGCCATAGTAAGAAAATGGAAGAAGTACAAAATGACTGTCAATCGACAAAGATCTGGGGCTCCACGCAAAATCTCACCTCGTGGGGTATCCTTGATCATGAGGAAGGTTAGAAATCAGCCTACAACTACAAGGGGGGAACTTGTCAATGATCTCAAGGCAGCTGGGACCACTGTCACCACGAAAACCATTGGTAACACATTACGACATAACGGATTGCAATCCTGCAGTGCCCGCAAGGTCCCCCTGCTCCGGAAGGCACATGTGACGGCCCGTCTGAAGTTTGCCAGTGAACACCTGGATGATGCCGAGAGTGATTGGGAGAAGGTGCTGTGGTCAGATGAGACAAAAATTGAGCTCTTTGGCATGAACTCAACTCGCCGTGTTTGGAGGAAGAGAAATGCTGCCTATGACCCAAAGAACACCGTCCCCACTGTCAAGCATGAAGGTGGAAATGTTATGTTTTGGGGGTGTTTCTCTGCTAAGGGCACAGGACTACTTCACCGCATCAATGGGAGAATGGATGGGGCCATGTACCGTACAATTCTGAGTGACAACCTCCTTCCCTCCGCCAGGGCCTTAAAAATGGGTCATGGCTGGGTCTTCCAGCACGACAATGACCCAAAACATACAGCCAAGGCAACAAAGGAGTGGCTCAGGAAGAAGCACATTAGGGTCATGGAGTGGCCTAGCCAGTCACCAGACCTTAATCCCATTGAAAACTTATGGAGGGAGCTGAAGCTGCGAGTTGCCAAGCGACAGCCCAGAACTCTTAATGATTTAGAGATGATCTGCAAAGAGGAGTGGACCAAAATTCCTCCTGACATGTGTGCAAACCTCATCATCAACTACAGAAGACGTCTGACCGCTGTGCTTGCCAACAAGGGTTTTGCCACCAAGTATTAGGTCTTGTTTGCCAGAGGGATTAAATACTTATTTCCCTCTGCAGAATGCAAATAAATTCATATACTTTCCACAATGTGATTTTCCGGATTTAATTTGTGATGTGCTATCTCTCACTGTTACCAATAACCTACCCTTCAATTATGGGCTGCTCATGTCTTTGTCAGTGGGCAAACTTACAAAATCAGCAAGGGATCAAATACTTATTTCCACCACTGTATATCTCCTGAACTCCCCCTTACAATATATCTTCATTTAGTTGTTTTGTGTGCCTTTATTTTGACAGAATGAGATCTGTCTATTCACTCCAGTGCAAACACCGATACAAACGGCTTTTCCCGCCTTTTTCTTTCACGCTGCTCTAGAATGTCTAATCCAATATCAAAAGACTTGAGTAATGTAACGGATATATTGGTTTATAGCCTGATCGTTTCTTTAGCAAATATCCATCCTCAATAGGTCATTTGCTTACCGGCACTCACTTTCTAAGGCGACGTTCACCTATGCTATCACTCAGAGTAAATTTAAACCCTTTTTTAACAATGAGAGATACTAACGTTCTTACCGTTGATTGATGCTAGCATGTTCCACTATTGCACATTATCACTATAATTGTTGCTTGAAGCAGTTTGTTTTTGCAACAATTTTATAATATGAATGTGACTTTTATTTGTCTGTTATTTTATTTTATATTTATATGATACGTTTTTCTAAAGGGACGACACGGCGTTGCAGCATATTGCTTCCAACAACTGTATTGAGTTTCACAATACTGCAGCATTTTTTCTGCTACTACTCATGGTGAGCCCCCCTCCCCTTTTTTTAGTTGTCTATCTATAACCTATTTGTTCTCGGCTTTTAGAACCCTCCTCGTCAAAGTGTACTTTTTAGGCTTTTTCTTTTGTGATATATATTAACACATACACACCATTATGCTCGTATTTTAATTAATTTTAGTCTAGTTTATGATGTAATTGTCGACTGTGTAATTGTCGACTGTGGCTGCACACATTGACATTTGTTGTTTTAATATGTACCATTATATTATTTAATTTATCCTCATATATTTTTGACTATTATTTGATGTCTGTTTGACGGTATAATTTCAGTATGGCAGCAAGCATCTTTTTCTCAATATAGATACATTTATGTTGTTCATGTTTATTATATAGCTTTATGATGACACAATGTCAGCAAGGTAATATATACTGTTTTGTGATCTTTTAATATACACATTTTTATCACTATATGCATATTTTAGTTTATTTTTTTGTTTTATTTGTTGGTTTTACTATACATATTTTGAACGTCATTTGCTCTATATGTTATGTATCTGCCAAAATGCTCCTGGTTCCTTATATTTTAAATTATATGTATATTTATATATGTATTTGAATGTATACATGTGTATGTATGTATGCATTTTATTTTTTTTTCTTATTTTTTTTAATTGACTTTAATCATTTATACAAGTTGCCAAAAAAATCATACTTGTTGAAACACAGAGAGAAATTAACATAAAGCAATCTTGAACCTAATTCGGCTCCAAAAGGTAACAATAGCACTCTTTCTTAGACCACAATATATGTACAGGGAAGGGGGGAGTGATTAGAAATAAAGAAACAAAAAGAAAATCCTCAAACAAAGGACAAAAATGTCCATTATAGTGGCTTAACATCTGATATTACCTTGTTATATCTTTATACCTTTATTCCTTATTTAAGCTTTTCCTATCAACAAAAATCTGCAATTGATTAGGATCATAGAAAATATACTTATTACCCATATATTTTACCACACATTTACAGGGATAGGCTAACAGAAATGTTGCACCCATCTCTCTCACTTTGTCCCTCAACAACAAAAACTGCCTTCTCTTCTCCTGCGTAGCTCTAGTAACATCAGGGTAGATCCATATTTTTTTTTACCATAGAATGGTTTCATTGAGTTCTTAAAATAGAGTCTCATCATCCAGGCCATATTCTTTTAAAATTTGTATCACATGTTTAAATTCCATTTATTAGTGTTTAGCCCCCCTTTTGTTTGTGGTCTAGGAAAGAATTGAAAACATTATGTTCTTTATATCTTCCTTAGAGTACGAGGGAAGAGTTTTTGTTTCCTATTAATTACCATATATATTCTGTTTTTCTTTAACAAGATTTAAATGCTTGTATAAAAAGTTGAAACTATAAATAAAATAATAAAAAAAAAATAGAGTCTCATCAAGGAGCTAAGATCTTGGTCAAATATTAAGGAAACAATTAATGTTCCGCGTGTCTCCACCTCAATAATCGATTCTTCTAGAATTGCTGTTAAATTTTGAAGATCTATTTCATTTCCCACTTGTCCAGGAACCACTTTTTTTTTAGGTAACGGCAGGTAATAGACTTTATTGCAAGGAGGAATAGCTTGTGGAGATATACCTAAATTCTCCATTAGGTATTTTTTAAATAAATCTGTTGCTGTTATTCCTGGAACTATTGGGAAATTCAGTAGCCTCAAAGTGAGTCTTCTATTGTAATTTTCTAAATTTTCTATTTTTTTATGAATCAGCAGTTTATCTTTTACCAAAGAGTCCGTTGCATTTTTTACCAATTTAATCTCTTCCTGATTCAATGAAATTTTTTCCAAAGTCTCAGAGCGTACCTTTTCCAAGGAATCCGTTAATAAAGTCATCTGATTAACTATTGAAGTGGTCTCTTGTGCGGATTTATCAACAGTAGATTTTAAATCTTGAAGGACCTTCCATATTGAAACCAAAGTTATTTCCTTAGGAAAAGCTTCTTCCACGTTTTTCTCCTTACCAAAATCAAGGGATGCACTGCCAGGCTGAGGGTTTCCGTTGGCGCCTTCCGTCTCGTCTAGCCCTCCTTGCTCTCCCCTTGATTTGGCAGGGCATGGAGGTGGAATAACACCCGGGGGCGACAGCGTGATATCTAGACCCTGAATCGCCAATACTTCCGCATCAGCATCCAATACGGGTCCCGCTCCTCCGGTCGCACAAGGTTGAGTCACCACGTAGCGCTCTAATGTTTGCTGCACTGGAGAGGAGGTTCTGGCTGCCGGCAGTTGGCCTTTCGTTACCCCCTTTCTTTTCGTGTGTGGCATCTCAGGAAACAATGATTTCAGCAACCAAGCATCCAAAAGCAGTGCGAGCGTTAACGTGTGTGTTAGATCGTCATCTTGTCACGCCCCTCTCGAGCATTTTATTTTTTAACCCTTGTCTCTATGCCTAATATAGACCCCTGATGCAGGCACTGTGCGCCGAAACACGGACCGTGTCGGGTCCACCCAAAGATTGTTTAACCAATGCATATGATTAAAGGTCTTATGTCTCTTTTTTGAAGGCTCCTGGTACTTTTTCTTCAGCATTAGCTTGCAGCCATTAAAAAAAAATAACTTAGGAACACTTACCGCCTCCTACTTAGCAGGCACTAAGGGCTCTCGCGTTGTCATGATTATTCAGTTAGCACAGCCTTATGTCAGTGCAGTAACACTTCCACACCCATGCTCTGCCCCTGACATGCCCCTCTCCCGAATCATAAGTCCCTCATGCTAGGCGTGTGCAGATGGCAAAGCTAACATGGAACAGTTTAGGCCATTTTTGCTGTGTTAGGCATTAGCACCTAACACAGCTTAGTAAAAGGACCCCTTGATGTGCAGTTAGCACATGAGTGTGCAAAAAGTGGGAGTACGACCAAGGATACCAGAAACTGGAGGATGTTCTTAAATAAAAAACTTTATTGAAGGTTTGAAGACTCGACACAACGTCGTGTTTCGGCCGTCAGGCCTGCATCAGGAGTCTGCTGTGCAGAGTGCTGCAGAGCAATGATGATGGAAATCCTCTGAAGATCTTACAGCAGTCTCTTGCACGGAGAATTGCTAAATAGCAATGAGGTTGGTTCTTCAAAAATGACGTGGTAGTCTTTAGAAAGACTATTTAAAAAAAGTCCGTCAGAAGCGCTGCACGCACTATTGGTAATGCAGATGAAAAAAGTGTTTTGCTGTATTTTCCCTGTTTTCGTGTGCTAAACCTCTTGATTCTATAAAAGTTACCAAAAAGTGTTTGTGCAAATTTAGGTATGATCCCAATTTATGCACACAATTTAATAGAATAATGATCTAATTAGTGCCAATAATTATCTTAACAACCAATAACTAGATTTAATTGGGACCTACGTTTGTAAAGTTAGACACAAGATCCATGCCTAAAATTTATGTGCAGCCCGAAAAAGGGGGCGCAGAAATAGGAGGGTCATGGGCGGATCATGGGGTTTGCTCATAATTGTAGAATAATGGTGCTCCATGCGTAAATTTAGGTGTGGGCATTTGCACCACGTTTTCATTGGTTCAAATGGCGGCATCTAAATATACGTGCAACCTCTCTGTTAAGCGTTAATTCTATAAACTGCGCTGAACTTTAGGTGCAGCTTACAGAATACTGCATAAACGGCGGGGGGGGGGGGGGGGGGAGGGGTTCAGTGCCAATATTTTAGGCACCATCCCCCAGACTCTATATTGCATGCCTAGAGATTCGCTCTGAAATCCAGGTGGATTCTATAACAACACGCCTAACTTAATTGCTTTAACAAGCTAATTAGCATTGATAACTATACTTAACAAGCAATAATGGCAATAATTAGAATTTATCCACACAACTTGCTAACCATATTCTGTAACATGCTGTGCCCAACTTCTAATGTGCGCAGACAAAAAGGGCAAAGTTGTGGATGGGGAAATGGGTGTTTTGTGGGTGTTCTGAAATTTATGCACGTTGCTATAGAATATGGCCCTCTGTCCCTAAATCTACGCAATGGGATTTATGCCATGTTTCCCATGGTGTAAATGGATGTGGGTAGTTTTAGGCACTGGGATATCAAGTAAGAGTATTTTATATACCACACTTAAATCTAGGCACCACTTATAGAATACACTTAGGCAAAAACAGGGCAATTGCCCTGGGCCCCCATACTGCAGGGACCACCGAAACCTGCCTCAAGCTGAAAAAGGCATAGGCTGAAGACCGGCTGAAGACCAGCTTTGGGGCCCTCTCTCCAGTGTCTGCGCTGGGCCCCTAACCCCCGGATTCTATATAGCATGCCTAGAGATCTGTGCCGAAATCAGCATGGATTCTATAACAATGCACGTAACTTAACAAGCTTGACAAGCTAATGAGCGCCGATAACAGCACTTAACAAGCAATAATGAGTACTCATTGGCACTGGTTAGAATTTAGGTGCACAATTCACTAAGGGGTATATTTACTAAGGTTCGTTAGCATTTTAACTAGCCTGTAAATTTCCTACTTGAGCACACAATTCTGGAATGCGCTGCCGCACAACTTGAAAGCGATCTATGTACTAACTAACTTCTTCAAACTACTGAAGACCCATCTCTTTAACAAGGCATACCACAAAGATCAACAAATGTGAACTTCTACACATATATCCAGAATTGCCTTACGATATTTGCTTATTATACTACTATCATGCTTTATCATTATCATGTTACCCAAGATCCTTATGCAATACTAAATGTCTATTTTCTTATATATTTCCACTAATCATGATGTAATTGTAAGCCACATTGAGCCTGCAAAGTGGTGGGAAAATGTGGGATACAAATGCAAGAAATAAATAAAGACGTGTTAAACGCTAACGTGCCTACACATTTCTATGGGTACATTAGAGTTTAATGTGCGTAAACCATTTACATGCGTTAAAAACGCTAATGCGCCCATAGCTCCGCTTAGTAAATCTAGCCCTTAGTATATTCCGTAACGATGTGCGCCAAACATCTAACATGTGCAGGCAAAAATGGGCGTGGTTATGGGTGGAGAAATGGGTGTTTCATGGGCATTCTAAAAGTTACGCACCTACTTATAGAATAGGTGCCCAGTGCACCTAAATTTACATGCTGGGATTTACATCATGTTTTCGTTGGTGTAAATGGATGCGCATAGATTTAGGCAATATCAATGAAGCTTATTCTATAATTGGCGCCTGAATCTAGGCACAGATTATACAATACGCTTAGTTGGCACTGATTTCAGCACTGATTTTTTAGGCACCATATATAGAATCTCCCCCTAAATGTCTAACATCAACTCTGGTGGTAAGCATTAACACATGCTCACCACAGCAAAAAATGACATCGCCTGGCGTGCTGAAGTATCGCATGTGCATGTGCTATCCACACACTAAAAAATAAAATGTATTCTTTGGTGTATGGGACATGTCTGGGGTGTGCAGAGTGGAGGTGTTCTGCACTAATTGGCGCAGCTACATTGCCATGTGCTAACCGATTAACACGTGAGCCCTTATCGCGTACTTAATGAGTAGCAGTAAGGGCTCATATGCTAATCTGGTTTAATGGCTATGTACTAATGGCAAAATTAGCAGATGGCCATTAATCCTGAAAATAGGAGTTTTGGGCAATTTATCCCAGCATTAAAAATGGCCTTAGCCCACGGGAATGGGCCACATAAAGGCACGGTAAGGCCACTTTTGAGTACTGTGTGGTAAAAGGGCCCCTAAGGTTTTTTCAGGTCTTCTACGCTAATGGCAATATTAGTGCATGACCTAAAAATCCTAGGAAGAAAAAGCCCTAAAAAACTAAACACTCAAATTTTCCAGTTAGCATGCAAGAAATTCCAAAATTAAGCTGTGCTAATGGCAAACATTAGAGCGTTTAGTAACAGAGCCACATTCTTAAATCTAGGCAAATAAATCATAGGCTTAAATTTAGGAGCCTCTAAATCCAACTGAAAATAAGGAATACATTTAGGATCCTAACTTAGGGCCTCTTTTACCAGACTGTGCTAGCGATTCCTGGCACAGCAATACCGACAAAGCCCATTCATTTGAGTGGTCCTCCTCGGCATTGCCGCACGGGAATCGCTAGCACGGTTTGGTAAAAGATGCCCTTAGGCTCCAAAATGTAGGTGCTCAGCTTATTTTTTGACTGAAAATAAAAGTGAAAATGGATCGCTTTGGAAACCCTAAATCCAGTATTATTAAACTTTAAGCAGCTCATTTTAAATGAAATCCAGCTCTGGAAAATAGTAATTAATTTAACAAAGGATGAGCAGAATGTTATAGATTCTCCGGCCTTGGATAGGTAATTGGTTACTAGAAGAGGTGATAAAAGAGGCGATGTAGTTTAAGATCAAAAAGATTACATTACAGAAATTAAGTGACAATTGCGTGATAAAGATTGTTACAAAAAGCTAGTTGCAGATCCCACAAAAAGATTGCAGATAAAAATCAAAGAAGAAGCATTAGGGGTCTTTGCAATCTGTTTTACTGACTACACAGGAATACAGATTTTTGACTGTAACATACACCAGTTTTATAGAGTATACCAAAGATTCATAAGAATATGACCTATCTTCCAGGCAGTCTTATTATATCGTCTAAAAACTCATTAGTGGAACCATTGTCTGTTTTATTGATATCTGTTTTAAAATGCTCTAGTGAGTTTTTCATCTTCATATATTTGAGACTTGACACATTTTATATGAAATTGTTAGTAACTTTGGATGTTTCTTTACCGTATAGAAGCACACCCAAGCTTTAGTGGTGATTTAAAACAATTTAGACACCAGATCTAGACCACACATCGTTCCTACCAGCTCCATATTTATGTTTGTAATAGTATTTGCTATGTCACCCTACCGTAAACCAGAGCAGTGTACAATTAGCAAAAATTACCAGAAAAGCAAGAAACAGAAAATAAAATATCATAAACAAAAAGAAAAAATATAGAACATTCCAAAAATAAATAGGAGAATCATAGTAAATACGGAAAGTTAGCCAGGTTTACAGTCTGTACCATAACCCACCAATGCTCCCCCAATCACTCCCAATTAATGATGGCCTTAAGAGGCCCTTCTATACGTCTAGCTTCATCTCTACCTCTTTTCAAATCTATGCTGAAAACTCACCTTTTCACTATTGCTTTTAGCTCCTAGCCACTACTCAATTGGCCTCCCCCTTGTCCCTTCCTTCCTTCCTTCTCACCTTTACTTCCCTCACCCGTAACTGTCTAGTCTGTCTGTATTATTTAGATTGTAAGCTCTTTTGAGCAGGGACTGTCTCTCTTTATGTCAGGTGTTCAGCGCTGCGTGCATCTGGTAGCGCCATACAAATGCTAATAATAATAATAAGCACTTGGGTTCCTTTTTGCATAGTCATGGTAAAAAGTGGCCTGCGGTAGTGTGGGTGCATCTTTTAGTCGCGCGCTGGGTCATTTTTTACCACGGCTGGGGAAAAGGCTATTTTTAACGGGCCAGAAAAAGGGCGTGTGCTAATATTAAAACTAGTGTGTGCCTATTTACAGCCTGAGCCCTTACCGCCACCTATTGACGTTTTTCTGAATATTTATGATACCAAAAGGTGTGCTCTGAAAAACCTGGGTCAAAAATACTTAAGGAGATAGGGTACCTAAAAAAATGTTGGAAAGACTACCTATACATCAGCTTTATAATAGGGATCTTCATTTGAATTCCAGAGTGTTTGATCCAGACATGGATGTGACCACTTGGTTTTTGAAATTTTCTCCAACGTCTTTGAAATCTATAAATGTTTTGTAATATCTTGGTAGTTCATCCTTGTTTTAAAATTAAAGAATTTAAGGGGCCCTTTTACTAAGCCGTGTAGGTGCCTCACGTGTGCCCAATGTGCCCTTGCAGTAATTTCAATTTCGGCGCACATCCGCTATGCGCGTCTGAAAAATATTTTTTAATTTTCTGGCGCGCAACAGCTACATGCATCAAGTGGCATTTGACGCACATAGATCATTACTGCCCGGTTACCGCGTGAGACCTTACCACTAGGTCAACGTCCTTTTTTGGCAAAAAAGAGGCATTTTTTGTAGGTGCACTAAAAAATAAGTCTGCGTCCACCCAAAATACACATCTACACTACCGCAGACCATTTTTCAGCACACCTTAGTAAAAGGACCCCTAAGGGTTGCATATGCAGAAGCCATAAATATAAAAGAGCTTTAGGTCCTCAGAGCTCCCTAGTAATCCATCAAATTTATGACTCTAACAAAGGGATCCTATCTAGTGGACCACCATCAATGTAGTCCCTGACAAGCTTGTGTGAGTGCATCTACCGGGAGGGTTTATGTACATTAGCGTATGTGATATGCATCATTGAAACTCTATGTAGATCTTTAAGAACACCAATATCTAAGCAAGATTCTACCAGGTACTTGTGACCTGGATTGGCCACTACTGAAAGCAGGATATTGGTAGATGGACCATCGATCTGCCCCAGTATGGCTATTCCTATGTTCTTATGAGAGCTATCTGAAGCCTCAGCAGAAAGATGCTCCATTAGTTGGTCATTGTTTATCTTTAAATCCCTGCTTTGGATTACTAAGGTGTGCAACAACTGGTCCCATTATTTTGCAAAGTATCATGCCAATGATAATTAAATATTTTTTACATCTGATTTTGTTTTAATTCTGTAGCTCCTGGCATAGGTACCAGTCTTGACTTTTTTGGTATGTCACTTAAAACCTAACATTAGGAATTAGCTGCTGGATTCCATATATTGTGCTTTAATTTCCACGTGGACATCGAAGCATATTCTATAACAATGTGTGTAACTTAACTAGTTAACTAGCTAATTAGCCCTGTCAATTGGATGTCAAGAAGCAATTATCAGCACTAATTGGCATTAAGATTTATGCGCACAACTTGCTAAATGTATTCTGTTATGTGGTGCTCATAAATTCTAAGTTGCATAGTAGAAAAGGGAGCATGGCTGTGGGCGAGGTGTGGGTATTTCAAAAATCTACGCGAATTAGAAAAGAAAGACGGAAGTCCAAAAGACACCCGGCCTGGTTGAAAAGTGAGGTGAAGGAAGCTATTAGGGCTAAAAGAAACGCCTTCAGAAAATGGAAGAAGGAACCATCTGAAAATAACAAGAAACAGCATAAGGAGTGTCAAAGCAAATGCAAGGCGCAGATTAAGAAGGCCAAGAGGGAGTATGAAAAAAAGATAGCATTAGAGGCAAAAAAACATAGTAAAATTTTTTTTCGGTATATTAAAAGCAGGAAGCCGGCAAAAGAATCGGTTGGCCCGCTGGATGACCGAGGGGTAAAAGGGGCGATCAAGGAAGACAAAGATGTAGCGGAGAGACTGAATGAATTCTTTGCTTCGGTCTTCACCGAGGAAGATTTGGGTGGGATACCGGTGTCGGAAATGGTATTTCAAGCGGACGAGTCGGAGAAACTTACTGACTTCACGGTAAACCTGGAGGACGTAATGGGGCAGTTCGGCAAACTGAAGAGTAGCAAATCTCCTGGACCGGATGGTATTCATCCTAGAGTACTGATAGAACTGAAAAACGAGCTTGCGGAGCTACTGCTAGTGATATGCAACTTATCCTTAAAATCGAGCGTGGTACCGGAAGATTGGAGGGTGGCCAATGTAACGCCCATTTTTTAAAAAGGCTCCAGGGGAGATCCGGGAAATTATAGACCGGTGAGTCTGACGTCGGTGCCTGGGAAAATGGTAGAGGCTATTATTAAAAACAAAATTACAGAGCACATCCGAGGACATGGATTACTGAGACCAAGTCAGCATGGCTTTTGTGTGGGGAAATCTTGCCTGACCAATTTACTTCAATTCTTTGAAGGAGTGAACAAACATGTGGACAAAGGGGAGTCGGTTGATATTGTGTATCTGGATTTTCAAAAGGCGTTTGACAAGGTACCTCATGAAAGGCTACAGAGGAAATTGGAGGGTCATGGGATAGGAGGAAATGTCCTATTGTGGATTAAAAGCTGGTTGAAGGATAGGAAACAGAGAGTGGGGTTAAATGGGCAGTATTCACAATGGAGAAGGGTAGTTAGTGGGGTTCCTCAAGGGTCCGTGCTAGGACCGCTGCTTTTTAATATATTTATAAATGATTTAGAGATGGGAGTAACTAGCGAGGTAATTAAATTTGCTGATGACACAAAGTTATTCAAAGTCGTTAAATCACGACAGGATTGTGAAAAATTACAAGAGGACCTTACAAGACTGGGAGACTGGGCGGCTAAATGGCAGATGATGTTTAATGTGAGCAAGTGCAAGGTGATGCATGTGGGAAAAAAGAACCCGAATTATAGCTACGTCATGCAAGGTTCCACGTTAGGAGTTACGGACCAAGAAAGGGATCTGGGTGTCGTCGTCGATAACACACTGAAACCTTCTGCTCAGTGTGCTGCTGCGGCTAAGAAAGTGAATAGAATGTTGGGTATTATTAGGAAAGGTATGGAAAACAGGTGTGAGGATGTTAAAATGCCGTTGTATCGCTCCATGGTGCGACCGCACCTTGAGTATTGTGTTCAATTCTGGTCGCCGCATCTCAAGAAGGATATAGTAGAATTGGAAAAGGTGCAGCGAAGGGCGACTAAAATGATAGCGGGGATGGGACGACTTCCCTATGAAGAAAGACTAAGGAGGCTAGGGCTATACAGCTTGGAGAAGAGACGGCTGAGGGGAGACATGATAGAGGTATATAAAATAATGAGTGGAGTGGAACAGGTGGATGTGAAGCTTCTGTTCACGCTTTCCAAAAATACTAGGACTAGGGGGCATGCGATGAAACTACAGTGTAGTAAATTTAAAACAAATCGGAGAAAATTTTTCTTCACCCAACGTGTAATTAAACTCTGGAATTCGTTGCCGGAGAAAGTGGTGAAGGCGGTTAGCTTAGCAGAGTTTAAAAAGGGGTTGGACGGTTTCCTAAAGGACAAGTCCATAAACCGCTACTAAACGGACTTGGAAAAATCCAAAATTCCAGGAATAACATGTATAGAATGTTTGTACGTTTGGGAAGCTTGCCAGGTGCCCTTGGCCTGGATTGGCCGCTGTCATGGACAGGATGCTGGGCTCGATGGACCCTTGGTCTTTTCCCAGTATGGCATTACTTATGTACTTATGTACTTATATGTTGTTATAGAATGCACCCGCTCTGTGCCTAATTTAGACATCAGGATTTACACCAAGTAAAACGTGGCCTAAATGGCCGCAACTAAATTTGGTTGCGTGGTGAGGCACTTGTTGTATTCTATATACCACATGGAAATTTAAGCCTATTCTATAAAATTTAGGCATAGTTTAGAGAATATGCCTAGGCATATTTTTTTCCTTCGTGGAATTTTCAGGCGCCATATATATAGAATCTAACCCTAGGTGACTAACAAATATGAAGAATAGAATAAAATAGAATTCTAATATTGAATGGAAGTTTTATTAGGTCAAATTGGGATTCAGAATAAATATCTTTACTTTAAAACAAAGCTTCCCAAACTGTGGACCACCAAATGTGAATTTGGAGTCTTGACCTGGATGGATCTCCATAGGTACATCATTATTCTACACCTCCCCAGGATTACACAATTTTATTCGGACACAATCATAGGGTCACAGTCACAAAATGATTCATAAGCACTGCTTCAAAACAAGTGTTATTGCTGCAGTTAGTTCTCTGAAAAAAAATGTTAGCATTCCACCAGTTCATCAAGATGGGAAAAGTGATAGTGGCAATTTAAAGGGCCCTTTTACCAAATGGTGGTAAAAGGTGGCCCACGGTGATGTCGACGCATGGGATTTCCACATGCCAAGGCCACTTTTTACCACTGTCAGTGAAAGGGATTTTTTAAAGGGCCAGTAAATGGTCCTGTAATTAAAAAAATTGCCACGCAGTCATTTACTGCTGGAGCACTTAATGCCTCCTATTTAGGAGGCGCTGAGGGCTCCCATGGTAACCTGGAGGTAATCAGGCAGTGCCTACAGCACAGCATAGTAAACAGAGTCCTTAGACTTACAAAGTTCCAAAGATTACTATCAAAGTTCATGGGGGCGTGTTGGCACCATAGTGAAGGCAGGGCTGGGGCATGATTAAGAGATGGACGTCCTCGGCCGATAATGGAAAAAAGAAGGGCATCCCTGACGAGCACTTGGCCGACTTTACTTGGTCCATTTTTTCTTGCAACCAAACCTCAAAAAGGTGCCCGAACTGACCAGATGACCACCGAAGGGAATCAGGGATGACCTCCCCTTACTCCCCCAGTGGTCACTAACCCCCTCCCACCGTAAAAAAAACCTTACATTTTTTTTTTGCCAGCCTCTATGCCAGCCTCAAATGTCATACCCAGCTCCCTGACAGCAGTATGCAGGTCTCTGGAGCAGTTTTAGTGGGTACTGCAGTGCACTTCAGCCAGGCAAACCAGGTCCCCCCCCCCCATCTGTTACACTTGTGGTGGTAAATGTGAGCCCTCCAAAACCCACTGTACCCACATGTAGGTGCCTCCCTTCACCCCTTAGGGCTATGGTAGTGGTGTAGAGTTGTGGAGAATGGGGTTTGGGGGGCTCAGCACCCAAGGTAAGGGAGGTATGCACCTGGGAGCAATTTCTGAAGTCCATTGCAGTGCCCCCTAGGGTGCCCGGTTGGTGTCCTGGCATGTGAGGGGGACCAGTGCACTACGAATTCTGGCTCCTCCCACGACCAAAGGGCTTGGATTTGGTCATTTTTGAGACAGGCGTCCTCGGTTTCTATTATGGCCAAGAACTGGGGATGACCATCTCTAAGGTCGACCTAAATGTTGAGATTTGGGCGTCCCTGACCGTATTATTGAAACAAAAGATGGTCGCCCATCTTGTTTCGATAATACGGGTTTCCCCGCCCCTTCGCGGGGCCATCCTGCGAGGACGCCTTCATGAAAACTTTGGCACCCTGTTCGATTATGCCCCTCCACGTAATTTTTTAAGTCTAAGTGCTTTGAAAATATACCTTTATGTTATTAATTTTATGCTTGTATTCTGTCTGTGCTTCCACTGATTTATGTATAGCCACATTCTGTTTATTTGTTTTTTTATTCTTCCAGAGTCAGTATATTTACAAGCACAAATGCAAATCAAAAATGGGCAGGCAACTATACCATGAAACAGCTTTCATTTTATGAAAATATCTTTATGTCATTTGATTGAATGACATGTTTCATTGCAATGAAGGTGCTGTAATTCCAACTAGCAGTTTACCAGCCCTTTTTCATGATGGCAGATTCCAAGTCTTCCATTATTTTTTTTGCTGCTAAAAATGCTTTGAAGTATTTTAAGCTCTTTGGTAGAATCATACCATAATTTAGATAACAAAAAAATAAACTCAGATTCATCCTTGCAGCCAAAAATAACTGGCAGGTGTTTTTTTTTTTTTTTTTTTTTTTGCCTGCATGATCATTCTGGCCTCCATTCTATGAAATTTCCTAGCAATGTAAATGAAGGAATGTGGGGAGCTGTTCTGCTCTGTGCTATTTTTCTCAGTCTGCAACAATGATAGATATTCATTATGCATGATTCTTTTACCTATACATTAGACCTTTGCATACTTTACTTGCCCATATTCCAGCTGAAATAAAATCCTGTTCTACTTTCTAGGAGGTCCTTTTACAAAGCTGCAGTAAAATGTAGGCTTAGCGCACTCTTACATGGGCTTTTCCCAGACGCTAAGGCCTTATGTACTGCAGCCAGAAATGGATAATTTTCAAAGTTCTGATTTAATGGCCATGTGCTAATGTTGGAGTAAGAAGGCAGATGGTCCACTAGATCCAATGTGGTAAACAAAAAGGAAGCTGATCTTGTGAAAAAATGACAGTCTTTATGAAACATATAAATTGTGAGTGACCGTACTCACCCGCAAATGCGCAGTAGAGACTTTCCCTCTCTGTCCTGCCCCCGCGTCAATATGTGATGACGGGGGCGGGACAGAGAGGGAAACTGCACAAAGGGGAGGGAGGGAGGGAACTGCCGAGGTCGCTACCGCTCCCCCCAACCGGAGTCACCGCCGCCGCTCCCCCTCCACCCGGCCCAGGCTCTCTCTTCACAATTCAACTTACAGCGCCGAAAACGCAGCAGGCAGATCAGCTGAGCTGCCGTCGGCCTTCCTTCCCTGCCTCTGTCCCGCCCTCGCCGACGTTACGTCACACGAGGGCGGGACACAGGCAAAGAAGGAAGGTTCAACGGCAGCTCAGCTGACCTGCCTGCTGTGGTTTCGGCGCTGTAAGTTGAATCGCGAAGAGAGGGCCCGGGCCGGCGACTCCGGGGGGGGGGGGACGGTAGCGGCGGCCTCGGGGGGGAGGGGCGGCGGCGACCTGGCGAGGAGGGTAGCTGGAAATCTTGCCCATTTTAACGGGCATAACGGCTAGTTAATTCATAAAAGTTCCCAGGATTCAAATACTGTTGCCCGACATGGCCATGTTTCATCATCAGGGGCAGCTGCATCAGGGACAACAAAACTGACATGCCAAAGATAAAACCAAACCTTCAGGTATGCTTGGAATGAATGAATCCAAATTACATTGAAACTCCAAAAGATAAATAAATAAACATGTAGAAACAAAACTTTATAATATAATAACAATAAATAAATATCATAAGAGCAATGTTATGTTCTATTTTTCCAATTTGATGTGAGATTTTAGCAGATCTTATTTATGTTCACATATTTTGGCTATGGTTTGAGAGGTATTTCAGTTCACTTTGTGGTATTTATGGATTTTCAGCAATGAATTTGTGTTGTATTTTACTGTATAATTTATATTATGGTTTTAGTTTAGGAAGGTTTGTTTTAACTTCTTCTTAGAGAGATGGCTTACCTGGATTTTATTTCTTCGGGTTTTAAGCATCTGCACTTAATGAATTTATGACTATGCAGGCATCATTTATCATGTATTTTGTTATGTGTTGAGATGTTCTAGTCATGTTGCCATTAGCACACAGTCATTAACAAAAATGACCACATGAGCCATTATCACCACTTATTTTGTAAGCAGTAAGGGTTTAGTGTGTGGCAATGTAGATGCGATAACTGATTAGCACAGAAACACCCACTCTTTTGTCCATAGACATGCCCCCTCAGCCAAAAAATAACAAACATTTTTTAGCGTGTGGGTAGTGCAAGCACATTTGGAACTTATCATGGGACACCTGAGTGCATCCCTTGGTAGGTCCTTTTAAGTTGCGGTAAGCATGCGCTAGTACTTATCGCAGATTAGTAAAAGGACCCCTAGGTATGGAAATGTCTACCAATATCAAAAACCATGGTTCATGTTCAACTATGGTACCACAGCTTCAACCTGCCCCTTATACCCTGAGGGGATTCTATATATGGCACCTAAAAATTCCGAGTGGAAAACATTTCCGCCTAAGTACATAAGTATTGCCATACTGGGAAAGACCAAAGGTCCATCGAGCCCAGCATCCTGTTTCCAACAGTGGCCAATCCAGGTCACAGATACCCGGCAAGATCCCAAAAATGTACAAAACATTTTATACTGCTTATCCCAGAAATAGTGGATTTTTCCCAAGTCCATTTAATAACGGTCTATGGACTTTTCCTTTAGGAAGCCATCCAAACCTTTTTTAAACTCCGCTAAGCTAACCGCCTTTACCACATTATCTGGCAACGAATTCCAGAGTTTAATTACACGTTGAGCGAAGAAACATATTCTCCGATTCGTTTTAAATTTACTACATTGTAGCTTCATCGCATGACCCCTAGTCCTAGATTTTTGGAAAGCGTGAACAGACGCTTCACATCTACCCGTTCAACTCCACACATTATTTTATAGACCTCTATCATATCTCCCCTCAGCCGCCTTTTCTCCAAGCTGAAGAGCCCTAGGCACTTTAGCCTTTCCTCATAGGGAAGTCGTCTCATCCCCTTTATCATTTTCGTTGCCCTTCTCTGCACCTTTTCTAATTCCACTATATCTTTTTTGAGATGCGACGACCAGAATTGAACACAATATTCGAGGTGCGGTCGAACCATGAAGCGATACAAAGGCATTATAACATCCTCATTTTTGTTTTCCATTCCTTTCCTAATAATACCTAACATTCTATTTGCTCTCTTAGCCTCAGCAGCACACTGAGCAGAAGGTTTCAACGTATCTTCAACGACGACACCTAGATCCCTTTCTTGGTCCGTGACTCCTAACGTGGAACCTAAGCGTATTCTATAAGCAGTGCCTAGATTTGCGTGTAGTATATAGAATATGCTTAGTCGATATCCTAGTGCCTAAAATGATGCCTTCATTTACACCAACGAAAACATGGCATAAATCCCGGCACGTAGATTTAGGCGCAGAGGGTCATATTCTATAACAACTTGCGTAAGTTTTGGAATGCCCACAACCCCTTTTTGCCTGCACACATTATGCGTGTAAAATCTAATTATTGCCAATTAGTGCTCATTATTGCTTGTTAAGTGATGTTAGCAATGCTGATAGGCTTATTAAACCAATTTAAGTTATGTGCATTGTTACAGAATATGCTTGGATTTTGGCGCAGAACACAATAGAGGGGCATAATCGAACGGCGCAGGCCATCTCTGTGGCTGGCCATCTCCGTGGCCGGCTCCATAAATGGGCAGAGCCAACTGTATTTTCAAAAAAGATAGCCGACCATCCTTCGATAATACGGTTGGCGACGGCTAAATCTCAACATTTAGGTCGAATGTTGAGATCACCGGGTTTAGAGATGGCCGGGTTTGGTTTTTGGCCATAATGGAAACCGGGCCCAGCCATCTCAAACCCGGCGAAATGCAAGCCTTTTGGTCATGGGAGGAGCCAGCATTTGTAGTGCACTGGTCCCCCTGACATGCCAGGACACCAACTGGGCACCCTAGGGGGCACTGCAGTGGACTTCAAAAATTGCTCCCAGGTGCATACCTCCCTTACCTTGTGCGATGAGCCCCCCAAACCCCAGTCTCCACAACTCTACACCACTACCATAGCCCTAAGGGGTGAAGGGGGGCACCTACATGTGGGTACAGTGGGTTTGGGGGGGAGGTTTGGAGGGCTCAACATATACCACCACAAGTGTAACAGGTAGAGAGGGATGGGCCTGGGTCCATCTGCCTGAAGTGCACTGCACCCACTAAATGACATTTCAGGCTGGCGTGAGAGGCTGGCAACAATTTTTTTTTTGGTAGGAGGGGGTTGGTGACCACTGGGGAGTAAGGGGAGGTCATCCCCGATTCCCTCCAGTGGTCATCTGGTCAATTGGGGCACTTTTTTGCCACTTGGTCCTAAAAATAAGTGGTCCAGGTGCAGCCGGCTAACTGCTCGTTCAATCCGGCCAACTTTTTTCCATTATAGAGCGAAACTGGCTATCTCGTAGCCCCACCCCCTCCCTGCCCCATCCTGCCCCTGTTCCGCCTTCTGTACCCTGCCTTGAAGTTTTGCCGGCTCCGCGACGGAAAGCAGTTGGCGCCGGCCAAAATCGGCTTTTGATTATACCGATTTGGCCGGGTTCAGGAGATCGCCGGTCATCTCCCAATTTATGTCGGAAGATGGCCAGCGATCTCTTTCGAAAATAAGCTGGTAGGTGTGCTATATAGAATGTGGAAGCTTGTGAGCAGCATGTTATTATAGCATACTCAAATATTTCTGATCCTATGAACTCTGTTAAATACATATGAAAGGAATTTTGAAACGTCAGAACAATCAACAAGAATATATTTATTTCTTTTAGAAGAAGCAGCAAAAATGGGTGATATTAACTTTTGTGATGCAGAGTGACAGGCTCATTAATCACCATCACATAGAACATAAAATCTAATTTTGCAGCTTGACCATTATAAGTGGTTATAAGGAAATTAGATCTGCATTTTAATGGAAAGAGAAAGTTGAATCATACTTACATATGATTTTGTAAAGGATACTAAACCAGAGTCAGTTTTGTCTATTTGGAAAGTTATATGATCCACCTGGTCTTAAAACAGGAATATAATTCTGTGAAGAAATCAAGGGGCTTACTTGCTAAAACATGTTATGCACTTTCTGTGGCTTTTAACTTAGAGTAACTGTTAGCATTGGCCCACAGTAATGGTTACCATGTGGTAAAAACTACAGCGTGGTAAAAATCCCATGGTAAGTGCCTACCCCTGAATTCAACAAAAAGCACTAAAAATTGTGTGGGCAATTTAATTGAATAATGAACTAATTAGCACCAATAATTAGCTTGTTAACATGCAATTATCAGCACTAATTTGATTTAATTGAAATCTATGTGTGTAAATTTAGGAGCCGGATCTGCATCAAAATTTTATGCATGAGTCTAAGGGGGTGGATCGGGGTGTTCCTAGAATTTATGCAAATGATTATAGAATAAGGGGGAACTGCCTAATTAAGGCACGAGGATTTGCACCATGTTTCAATTGGTATAAATGGCCGTGCCTATAGTTAGGCCCAATTCCTGAGTGTAAGTGCTATTCTATAAAGTGTGCCTAAATTTAAGTGTGTTCTATAGAATAGTGTTTTTTTCCATGCCAGTTTTTTTTAGACGCCATATATAGAATCTAGCCTCTTACTGTGGGTTGGGGCAGGATCATGGCAAGCTCCGGGCAGAAATCAGGAGTGGCTGGCAGTGGTATCTACTGTGCAGTATGTAGCTTTGTGATGGTTGACCTCAATGTGAATAGCGCTGATGCACTTCATATCACCAGCAGTCCACTAGCACAGCAGCTGTCCATATCCTTTAAAACAAAAAGTGTCAGGTGACCATGATCATCCAACTCCTTGATCCTGCCTTGTCCAAAGTAACCACTTAATAACAGTCCCCTGAGAGTAAGCCCCCCCTGATCAATTACCCACTCCTCAACCATAACCCCTTGTCTAAGCCCCCTCCCTTTTACCTCCCATAATATAGCACACCATCCTATTGGTTGAGCCTGGGATCCACGTTACATGCATTGACAGATAATGCAGGTGCATCACACTATCTACCAATGCATTTACCACATGTTTTGCATTTACCATACCTTAAGCTTTGCACTTAGGGGGCAATCCTACACCTGGATTCTACAATTTTATTGTCACTTTAATCGGGCTATGAGCCTGTTCTATAAGAACACTTAACATGCTTCAGTGATCTTATAGAATATTACATTAATCAGCATTGGTGCACCTACATTTAGGTCTTGTTTTCTTACACCAGGTCGATGGTTGGCATATATGTAAGCACTTAAATATAACATTTGCATGATTAAATTACAGTATTCTGTAAACTAAGCATGCAAATGTTAGCCCTGCCCATGCCCCTCCCATCTGAATACCCTTCTTGCATTTTCACTAAGCTATTTGCATGCTTAGATTATAGAAGGGCACTCAGCACGTGGCTACCAATTACATGCATAAGTGTACATGTATATGTGTGGATAACAGCATTCTATAAATTTAAGTGTGCAAATAATGCTTAAATTTAGGTGACCTGTCATAGATTGAGGGGGTCAAGGTACACTTGGTGCAAACACTTAACACACTTAAGTAAACATGCCCCTATATTGTCTGCATGCACCCAAACCAATGTTCCCTCTAAGCCAGTCAGGAGTCCTCCAACCTCATTCCTTCTAGTTGGTGGTGGTGGTGGTGGTGGGGGGGGGGGGGGGGTGATGGGTTATGCTTCAATACCGAGTTTCCAGTCACTAGGGACAGTCAGTAAAGTTGGTTAGCAAAGTTTGCACAGAGCACCAAAACCTGAATTCAATGATCTCTGAAGCATTATTTCAAATCATATTGGACCACATTGAATTTATGAAGTGACACATACAACCTGATTAAGATAATTTTCACAATTTTCTCAAGGTTATTTTTTTTTTAATATTGAGAGGTGCTGTCTTTTTCAATAATGTAAAACATGAAGGAGGTTTTTCTGCCAATGATAGAAAGGCGTGTAGTGAGGTTTGCAGACCTGTTGGCTCTAAGGCCTTTCCTCCTTCAGTTTAAATGTTTGGTGGTATTTATTTTTCTGTTGTGTAATACTACAACTTCAACAATCTGCTGTAAGTACTGTGGCTCCAGGAAAGGTTTAATTCAATGAATCACCCTTAAGTGAAAAGGAACTTATACAACTCCATTTTTAATCCAGAATCCACAACTACCTCCCAAATATCCAGTGTCCCTGAATGCAAACTCACCTTGAACTACTAATGGAAAAGGTGTGAGCAAAATCCAAATTAGTTAATAATCTCAGCCTGTAAAGGAACATCTGCATCTGCTAAAACTGGAGAAAACTGATGGGCCGCACTAAACTAGATTAGACTAGACTAAGTCTTAGATTCTACTTTTATCCTTAAGAATTCAAAGTGGATTACAGTTAAAAGAAGACTTCTCAATAAAGGGGATTACAGACAATTTCTCTCCAAAAGTTATTTAAATTCAATACTTAATCCTATTAATTAGAAAATACATAAGTTTTTAGAGCTTTTCTGAAATGCAAATAAAATAGTATTTGTCTAATTTGAGGAGGGATATCATGACAGATTTTCACACTCTGATATGAAAAGGTTTGTCCTCCAATTGATTTTTGATTTTAGCCGAATATTTTTCATAGAAGGAAAAGCTAAATTTAATCTCAGTTTTCTTCTTAAATTCAGTCAGTTAATAGGGAATATAAGTAATCAGCCTAGATCTTCGACATTTGACCATGAAAACATTTAAATACTAAACATGTTATTTTAAAATTTACACGTGAGCTTACTGCAAGCCAATGAAGTCTATCTGAAAGTGGCATTACCTTTTCCAAATTTTCCTAACTTGAAAATCAAACTCACAGCAGTATTTTGTAATAATTGCTATTTCCTTTGTAATTTTCATGAGATTGAACTATGCGCAGGGTTACAATAATCCAACTGTGAAAGTAAAATGGATTGAGCAATAGCTCTAAAGCTTTCCACACCTAAAGAAGCTCAACCTTCAACCTATAAAATATTTATCTTGCATCAACACATATATCTCATTAAAAACCACACTGATAAAATCATACGTTTCCTGAAGGGTGCTATGCATTGTAAAAAGCAATGTGATGTCATCTACTTAGGAATAATAGAAAACCATCAAACAATTTCAAGATGGAGCCCAAATTACTTAAATAAAGATTGAAAAGTTGGGGAAAGAAATGATCTTCTTGGCCATTCCTGTGAGAATTGCTTTTGCCAAGTTACCTGAAAAAAAACTGTTTCTTAAGAATTTCTGAACCACTCCAATACCACCCTCATAATTCCATAATATCACATAGCTTTTATAGCAAGATATCATGCACTATTAAATCTAATGCTGCTGAGAAATCTAAATGCATAATGAAGACTTGTTTCTCTGCATCCACAAAAGTTCTTAATTCTGTTACTGATGCTGCTAGAATAACTTCTCTACTTTAACATAGTAGAAAATCCAAACTGGGATGAATCAAGTATCTCAAACTGTGTAAAATATTGTTGTAGCTGCATTGAAACAGCTGCCTTAGCCACCTTTGTCAAAACTGGGAAGTTGGCCACTGGACGATAGTTGGCTCAAGAAATTACATCCAATTATTTCCCTTTCAATATTACTCCAGCAGTTTCCCAGCTACCATCTTCTGCTCTCCTTTGCTGATACCTTGGTGATCTTATTCTCGGATTTCACTCTCTTTCTACTCATTTTCTGTCATTTAAAATTGAATTCCTTTTCACTGCTCTCTAGTTTTGTTTTAATTGCAAACTGCTTTGGCTACATATTGTTGAAACTCTCCACTGATATATCAAGAATCAATGAACATAAACAAACAATAAACATAAACATCTAACTATCTCGGCAGGAAAACTACCTTCTTGCAGAGAATGTGATGAACTAAGTAATCCAGATGCAAGGACATCTGGCATATCATTCAATAAGTTTGTTGAATATGGATCTAAAACACAGGTACCCTTAGCAAATTCCGTAACCAATTTCATTACAATCTGTCCTGATACTACTGCTTGACAGCAAAAATAGAGAGGGTCCAAACGTACACAAAGCAAAATAGTACACAAAAAAAGCACAAAAGGGCCCCAGCACTGGAAACAATGATGTAATCTTTAATGGACTGGACCCGACACGGCCGTCTTTCTGCGCACAACAGCGCCTGCCTCAGGGGTCTACCAGAGATAAAACATACAAAATAAAATCTAATATAAAAAATGAACATACATAGTTTGCATATTGATTAATATATAAATTAAAATACACATGTAATGTCAATGATAATAACCATGCACATAGATATTATGATCAGACATAATTATCTTTGTGTGTTCATACAAAACGGGTAACAAATGTGGTAATAACAATAGTACCTTATGGTATCTAATAGACATTGTGTGAGAACAGTGAATAATATAATGGGGATGAACTTTGTTTATGTGTATGTGTAGTGGACTATTGAATAATGAATACTAACATGCTAACAGATGAATAGACAAAAAAATTATAAAAATGTTATATTCATTGTGAATATGCATGCATATATATGAGAGTGATGTGCACTGGAACAAAAAAAGTAAACATAAAATACACATTTCTTACCAGTATCGATCTCCTTAAGTGAATTAGAGGAGAACGGAATGTCCTTGTGCATAAACTGTCAAAAAAACGTGTCGCTCTTAAAACCATGTTAAGGATAAAAGGGTTACTCGATAAAAGTTAGGTCAGTATTTCAAGTTGGACGCTCAAACAATAGGAGCGGGACTTCCATAATAAAAATAACTTTCTGAGGATAGATTAGCATTTACTATGAGTACCTATAAGTGCTATAGACTTTCGAAAAATAAACTGTCAGAAGTGAAGCATCTTAGTTAAATTTGTAATATAATAGGGCGGAGTGAAACTGAAAACACATGCTCTGATCATGGATAATGAAGTCGAAAAAACCTCCATAGAGTGCACTGAAACACATGGCTCTCAGATCCGCATGAGTGAGCAGATTAATTGATATATTAATCAATATGCAAACTATGTATTTCATTTTTTATATTAGATTTTACTTTGTATGTTCTATGTCTGGTAGACCCCTGAGGCAGGCGCTGTTGTGCGCAGAAACACAGCCCCTGTCAGGTCCAGTCCATTAAAGATTTCCTCATGGTTTCCAGTTCTGGGGCCCTTTTGTGCTTTTTTTGTGTACTACTGATGCTACTGCCTATCAGGTTGTTCCAAGCAGGTGCTACTTTCTAAGTAAAGAAGCACTGCAGTGTGTTTCCTCTGAATCTTTCTTCTTGCAATGTTGTATTGTTTATGTCTGCATAAAAAGATTATTATAGACATTATAGTTACGTTAAATAGAAGGAAATGTCCAAATAGTTCCAGTTATGCTAAAAAGACACCAAGTACATTTACCACAGAGACCATAAATCATGTTCTTCATCCTTCTTAGTCACCAATAAAATCCCCACATTCTGACCACATTAATATGCAATCAACGGAGGCTCTGAGAACAAAATTAAAGGAGACAAGCAATGCTAATGTTTAAAAACCATTTTGGCTTTCTGAGATCTACCAGTCATCTTCTCCCAGTGCTATTGGCAGATGTCTGCTCTTGCCACAAGACTAAACAACAAAGAAGTATGAGTCACCAGATTAAGGAGTCAAAAGAATGTCTCTAAAATCTTTAATAAAACAAAGTCCAACACAAGGATAAGTAAAAAATGAGTACACCTCCAAATCAAGGAAGCATATAACATATGGCTATGGATATGGATATTTTTTGCTTTAGGTTCCTAGATTGACCACTGATGCAGACAATTACCCCAAAACAAAGCCATGTCAAGTCCTCATTTGAGTCCTCATATATGGTTTTATGATCTCCTATTTCCTTGACTAGGAAGTGTATGCATTTTTTTACTCACCCTTGTGTTGGACTTTGTTTTTTTAAAGATTTTAGAGGCATTCTTTTGGCTCTTTAGTTTGGTGACTCCTATTTGTTTTGTTTTTTCGTGGGCTGATTCTGTTCTTCTGTTTTTGGTACTTTGCCACAAGACTGACAGTTTCCTAGCTCTGTTTTGCATTAGTTGCCTAACATTTAGCACTATCTAATATTTCTAATACTCAGTGGCATTCCTAGAGAGGCTGACATCCAGGGCGGATCGCCGATGCGCCCCGCTCCCCGGGTGCAGCGCCCCCCCGGTGCAGCGAGACCCTCCCCCGGTGAAAGGACACCCCTCCCACCCCAGCGAAAGAACCCCCCCCCGAGTGCACGCCACTGGGGGGGGGTGCCGCGCGCCGATCAGCGTCATTTGTTTCCATGCTCCCTCTGCCCCGGAACAGGTTACTTCCTGTTCTGGGGCAGAGGGAGCATGGAAACGAACAACGCTGACCAGCGCGTGGCACCCCCCCAGCGGCGTGCACCCGGGGCGGACCACCCCTACAGCCCCCCCTTGGTACGCCACTGCTAATACTACCCATATATTTGAGAAAGTTACATCATGGACCAAGATGTCTATTTCCTTGTGATAAAAGATGGCTTTGTGAAACTTTCCATCACTTCTGTATTTGTTCACTGTTTGCCCGTATCTAGTGCACCCATTGGCTCATTTTCGAAAGAGAAGGGCGCCCATCTTTCGACACAAATCGGGAGATGGGCGTCCTTCTCCCAGGGTCACCCAAATCGGCATAATCGAAAGCTGATTTTGGGCGCCCTCAACTGCTTTCTGTCAAAGTTCCTGGGGGTGTGTCGGAAGCATAGCAAAGGCGGGACTGGGGTGTTCTTAACATATGGGCGTCCTTGTCCGATAATGGAAAAAAGAAGGGTGTCCCTGACGAACACTTGGCCGACTTTACTTGGTCCTTTTTTACGACCAAGCCACAAAAATGTGTCCTAAATGACCAGATGACCATCGGAGGGAATCGGGGATGACCTTCCCCTACTCCCCAAGTAGTCACTAATCCCCTCCCACCCTAAAAAAAATGTTTAAATATTTTTCCAGTCTCTATGCCAGCCTCAAATATCATACCCAGCTCCATGACAGCAGTATGCAGGTCCCTGGAGCAGTTTTAGTGGGTACTGTAGTGCACTTCAGGCAGGCGGACCTATTAAACTTGTGGTGGTAAATGTGAGCCCTCCAAAACCCACCCCAAACCCACTATACCCACATCTAGGTGCCCCCCATCATTCCTAAGGGCTATGGTAGTGGTGTACAGTTGTGGGGAGTGGGGTTTGGGGGCTCAGCATACAAGGTAAGGGAGCTATGCACCTGGGAGCTTTTTCTGAAGTCCACTGAAGTGCCCCCTAGGGTGCCCGGTTGGTGTTCTGGCATGTGAGGGGGACCAGTGCACTATGAATTCTGGCTCCTCCCACAACCAAAGGACTTGGATTTGGTCATTTCTGAGAAGGGCGTCCTCGGGTTCCATTATCGCTGAAAATCGGGGATGAACATCTCTAGGGACGACCATCTCTAAGGTCGATCTAATTGTGGAGATTTAGGTGTCCCCGATCGTATTATCGAAATGAAAGATGGATGACCATCTTGTTTCGATAATACAGGTTTCCCCGCCCCTTCGCGGGGACGTCCTGCGAATATGCCCTCAGGAAAACTTGGGCGCCCCCTACGATTATGCCCCTCCCTGTGTCCCACCAGTCCCTGGATCCTGAGAGTTAGCCAGACTCCTTGCTAATGAAAAGATTCTCCATCTTTGGGAGCTCATGGCCTATACTGACTGCTGCCTCTCTCTCTCTCTCTCTCTCTCTCTCTCTCTCTCTCTCTCTCTCTCTCTCCCTTTGTGGACCTAATCTTTTATCTGATAAAGCTTTGAGATTTATGCATTTATATTTAGTTTACTTCCTGTTACATGAACAAATATACATCTAACTTGTACTGAAGATGTGTTTGGAGCACATTATAAGACTGTTGAATGCTCCAGTGTGACTCTAGTATTTTTAAAGGACAAGGGGGTTCTTTTAGCAAGCTATGGTGGGGACCGTTTTCCCTGAGTGCCAGGGCCCTTTTTACCGCAGTGGGTGAAAAGTCCCAAAAGCAAAATGGCCATGCGGTAAGAAAACTCCCATATGGCTATGTGGTGGAGAGCCGGGTGGCAGTAAGGGCTTCTGTGGTAACCTTGCGGTAACCAGGCAACATGCAGTGATGCCCAATTCCCACCGCACTATTTCCATGGTTTTCTCTCCTATAAATGGTGCGTGCTCAACTAGGAATTACCACCGGCAGGCACATTGGGCCAGTGGTAGTCCCGGAATAGCGAGCGGTAATCCCACGTTGGATTTACCGCCGCTCTGTAAAATGACCCCAAGAAAAAGCTAAATTCATCAAAGGATAGTTAAGGTTTGAAGAAGAATATGTAATGTCAGTAGTGGTACTGTTGAAGACAGAGACAGAGAGAGAGAGGGTTAAATCTGTTTTGTTTCTTACCTGTTGTGTGAGCTGCCCTGTGGTATAACTGACTTGGGGGCTAAGAGCCAAACTGGGACTAAGAGTTTAAAATAGACTCTGTGCTACTGCTGGAGACAGCAGCAAACACTGCCAATAGGAGGTCAGATCTATATTACTTTTAGGATTTGCATGTTTCTAAAAGCAGCAATATGAAGCTGTGGCATTTATATTTGTAAACGATTTTTGGATAAAGTGTTCCTCCAGGCTGTAAAGCACTGAACTTTAAAGAGACTGCGGGCGATGAAGATCGACGGGCGATCCAAGATGGCGGCGTAACAAGTTGTGTGAAGAGACGCTCTGAATCCTGGCTTGGAATACAAATTTTCCTGAAAAAAAAAATGCCGCATTCTAAAAGAAAAGGGGTGACGCGGATAGTTCCCCCACCTACCTCGACTCCCTCGACGACCCAAGCAGGCCTCGAACATTTCTTCGCGCCAGTCTCCCAATCAATTGGAGGTATGGATCCCATAGCGGGGATCTCTGGGGAAGCGGGGACCCTGCTGGGAGAGGAAATATCTCTCTCTCCACCGACAACTATGAAACCTCCGTGTCCGGCGTCAGTAGCGAAGCCTGATGAGGAGCGCTGCCCTACCGGAAGTGTTGTGGGCAGGGTTCCCAGTGAGGGTCGGGAGACGTTAGAGCAGACGCCGGGAGCAAAGGCAGGAGCCTTAGGACGAACGCAGGAGGTAAATCTAGCTATGATATGGACAATGTTGAATAAAATGGATGTGACGTTACAACAGACCTCAGGAGAAGTCAGCACTTTTGACAAAAAATTTCAAGATTTGAATTCAAAGATAGACCTGATTAAAGAGGAAATAGCAGAAAAAGTAACTGCTCTTCAGCAGAAAGTAGATTCTATTCAAGAATTTAAAAGTGGAGTGATAAAAGATAATCTCGAGATGCGAAGAAAAGTGGAACAAATTGAAAATTTTAATAGGAGACTTAATTTGCGACTATTGAACTTTCCTCAACTCCCTGGGATTAACCCACATGACCTATTCAAAAAATACCTCAATGAAGTTTTGAAAATACCCCTGGATGCAATACCCCCTGTAAACAAATTATATTATATTTCAGCTTCTAAGGGAGAACTGGGAAAAAAACAAGATGTATCACACACTTTAGATCTTGAGGATATATGAGCTATTTTGGAACAAACTGTAGATGAGACTACGCAAAGGTCAACTTTGATTGTTTCCTTAATTTTTGAACAGGATTTGCATAATATCATAAAAATGTACTTTAGGAATTTACAAACCTGTTTTGGTGGAGTAAAGGTGCAGATTTTTCCTGATGTTACAAAATCGACCCAACAGAGAAGGAAAGCCTTCTTGGCATTAAAAAAAAGAACGCTTGAGATAGGAGGGATGTTTTTTCTTGCCTATCCTTGTAAATGTCTTGTTAGGTTGGGCCAGGTTAAATACACCTTTTATTCACCAGATAGTCTAAAATCATTTCTTGATTCTAAACAACTGTAATAGTTAGAATATTATGGGAGAATATATGCCGCCTTAATTTCTTTTGATTAAAGATTTGTAATAATTCTTCCCTAACTCTGATCGCCCCTTTTAATAATGGGGTCTAAGAAAGCTTAATGAATCATGATTAAAAGAAAAAGTTTTATGTTTAGGAAGTATGTTATTACTTTCTTTGAGGATTTAATTTTGAATGTTGTTATTGTTTCTTAAATAACGTGTTATGGCTGTATTTCAAAGCAAGTGTACTCTTGTTTAAATGAAAAAATTAATAAACAAATTGAAAATAAAAAAAAAGAGACTGCGGGCTATAGAGAAGGGGATAGGGAGATGAAGGGAACATGCTGGCCGTTTAGAGGTTAGGAAGGGGAGGAGAGATGATGGACTAGAGGGGGATGAAATACGGCTTTGAGCTCCCCACAGGTGTGTGTGTGGGGGGGGGGCAGTCAAAGGTTGAGCACTCTCTCTTCTACCCCCCCCCCCCTGCTATCACTTATTGGTTCCTACCTCCCCTCCACCAACACTTTTTGAAACAGTCATGTGCAATGGATTCCAGGAGCTTTGGGGAGGTTCTTATTAATTACTTCTGGGAAAAGAAAGACAACCACACCAAGAGAAGCAAAACAAGGAAAAACCCATTGATAAGAAACTAGCAAGCATATCTCAGGAGACAGCTTGTTTTAAAAGAGATTTTTATACAATGCATTCAGTTAAACACAAAATGCTTTCCTATTTAATATATCAGAAATAATTACATCCTCACCTGAAAAAGATAGATGAACACTACCTCCAAACAAACACCATTAAAATCTGAGAAAGAACAAAGCTACCATCACCATCTGTGCAAACTCTTCTTTCACTTGGTAAGCTGCAGCAGCCTCAAGTCCTCCAGAAGAGATTTGTAATCAGGTGGAGGAGTAAATTCAGGGCAATGGCAGCCTGATGCACGGCCCAAGTGACATACAAATTCTGAACCCACTGCGCCTGCATCACTGGACGTTACAGTGAAGCCCTGAGCCAACCTGAGAAGGGAGAAGGCTGAATTTTCTCAGTAAAGACAAAAAAATGCACTTATTTAGGTGCCCAGAATGGATCTATTTGGAGCCTATTCTATTAAAACACGTATGCACTTACTTTTCTTTATAGAATACTAGCATAACCTGTTAAATCTGTGCATCAGTCATAGCCAGCCCTCTGATTTTGGAGGGGCCCAAAGGTGGAGTGAAGGGGCAACGTATTCCCTCCTCCTTCCAGTGTGTTAAAAATAATGCCTTTGTTTATGTGGATGCCAAAGCCCCGCCAGTCAAAGACATTCCCTGACGATCTGCTCCCCTGTTCCTTGTGCTGCTGCAGTAACCTAGAAGTCAGCAGGGTGCCTCCAGCTTCCTAGTCCAGGACACCCCGAGCACGCTCAGTTCTTGTGCAAACTGAACATGTACAAGGAGTCCCAGCATCGATGACTGGAGGAACCCTGCTGACTTCTAGGCTACTGCATCAGTGCAAGGAGGATGGGAAGCAGTTCAGCAGGGAAACTCTTTGGCTGGCAGGGCTTTGGCATCCCCACTAGCCATTTAACATGTGCAGTGCAGGTTTGGAGGGGGCCTGAGCCCAAAGTACAGGGGCCTAGGCCCCCCATGGCTATGCTTCTGATGTGCATATAGAGCTGGAGTAAATGCTTATGCCTAGACTGTGGAAGTATGCACAAACATCATAGTATTCTATCATTTACATCTATCAGTGTGTGCCCCACCCCCAGTCCACCCAAAATCTGCCCATTTGAATGCTTCCCTGCAAAGTGCATGCCATTGAAGATAGGCATGTACTTACAGAATGCAAGGTTAGGTGACAGTGAAGTGGTAAACAGAGTTCAAGCTGAGAAAGGGATGTTACCCGTGGTGTGCCACAAGGATCAGTTCTCTTTCAACATTTTTGTGAGCAATATTGCAGAAGTGCTGTCGGGTAAGGTTTGCTTCTGCCCTCATTTTCTATGTTCCTGTGTAGACAGATTATTGCCATTTTCATGTGATTGTGATCACTATGTGCTTAAATGACTATAATACTGTACCAGAGGTGATTTGGAGATGCCTATCCTACTTATAATTGAAAGAGAAAAATGCCTATATTGCGACCCAAATTGGGAGATGGGTGTCTTTCTCCCATGGGCACCCAAATCGAAAGCCGATTTTGGGCGTTTCCAACTGCAATCCATCGCGGAAACAGGTAAAGTTGACGGGGGCGTGTCGGAGGCGTGGTGAAGGCGGAACTGGGGCGTGGTTATTGGCCGAGGAGAGATGGGCGTCTTTAGCTGATAATCGAAAAAAAGGCGTTTTTACCGCGATTTTGGGTCACTTTTTGTGGACCCTTTTTTTTCACGAACAAGTCCCAAAAAATTGCCCCAACTGACCAGATGACCACTGGAGGGAATCGGGGATGACCTCCCCGGACTTCCCCAGTGGTCACTAATCCCCTCCCACCAAACCCCCCCCCCCCCACTTTAATAACTTTTTTTCCAGCCTCTATGCCAGCCTCAAATGCCGTACCCACCTCTATGACAGCAGAATGTGTTCTATCCTGTGACAGCCTTTCCCTGGTTCTGATGTGGCTCTCGGGTGAGTGTGACACCTTCTCTGTTAAGGGCACTGCAGAGTCACATCAGCAATGCATTGTGGTGGGTGTAGGGTATTGGGCTCCGTGATTCCACTAGCTTGTGGCAAATGCTCACAATGTTGGTAGTTGGTAGGCTCTACTCCAATGGTGCTTTTCCCCCTGCTTACTGGGTCAGAGTGTGCCCTGTTTTGTTTCCGGTAGTCCATGAGGTAGTGGCCATTTTTGTAAGCCAGTTTTAGATCCCTTTCACGTGTTAGCCACGTTACAGAACTTAGTTCTTACCTTGAATGTGGCTGAAAGAGGGCATTGTACACCATTTTGCCAGCTCTGACCTACTGCTAATCTCAGTACCAGGGAGACTCGTTGCCAGTGGGGCACAACCTCTGATCTGCAGTTAACTGTGAGTAAGCGTGCTTATTCCAATAAAGGACGTTTTCGGAGAGATTAGTCTTCAGGTGTCAACTGGTGTGCCAATGTTATATAGCAGCAACAAGTCCTAGAGGCCTGCATGTATGCAGGTCCCTGGAGCACTTTTAGTGGGTACCGCAGTGCACTTCAGCCAGGTGGACCCAGGCCCATCCCCCTACCTGTAACACTTGTGCTGGTAAATGGGAGGCCTCCAAAACCCACTGTACCCACATGAAGATGCCCCCTTCACCCCTAAGAGCTATGGTAGTGTTGTACATTTGTGGGTAGTGGGTTTTGGGGGAGGGGGGTTGGGTGCTCAGCACCCGTGGTAAGGGAGCTATGCATGTGGGAGCGTTGTCTGAAGTCCACCGCACTGACCTAGGGTGCCCAGTTGGTGTCCTGGCATGTCAGGGGGGCGAGTGTACTACTAATCGTGGCCCCTCCCACGACCAAATGACTCGGATTAGGACGTTTTTGAGCTGGACGTTTTTAGTTTGCATTATCGCTAAAAAAAACAAACGCCCAGCTGAAAAACATCCATTTTTTCGAAAATACGGTCTGTCCCGCCTCTTCATGTACCCGTTTTTTGACATAGACGCCCATGGAGATAGGCGTTCGCGTTCGCTTATGCCCCTCCACATGTCTTTATAAAATAATACGTAAGCAGGTGCCTACACACCTCTTATACCAGGTACCCTGTTATAATTTATACTCATCAGGCCCAATATTCCAAATGATTTAAGCCACCATGAGAAGCTCCTGTCCATTTAAATCACCTCTCCAGGGCTAACCAGACATTTTCAGCAGCACTTAATTGATTAGTGCCATTGAAATGCCCTGTTAGGGCCCAAGCTGAAACCAGGGGTGGAGTCAGCACTTATCCACATAAATTGGGCTTGTCCTATCTTTGTACGCTCTTCGTAGTTGGTTATGTTGAATATCACATTTAACTGGCAATGTTTTAGCCAGCTCCCTATTCCTGGAAATTCAGGGGGTCTATTACAAAGACTGCACTAGCATTTTTAGCTCATGGTAAAAATCAGCTGGCAGTAAATGCTGAGAAGTCCATTATATTCCTATGGGTGTTTACCGCCAGCTGATTTTTACCATGAGCTAAAAGCGCTAATGTGGTTTTGTAAAAGGTCCCCTCAATGCTGGAGCCTGGGTGTGACCCAGCATTGACTTTCCCGGCATAATGGTGGTGGTGGTCAGCAATGTTGATCGCCGTCAGCCAAATATCGGGCCCCACATTCTTATGTTGCACTAGAAAATGGTATCACAGGTTGCAAATAATCTATTTTTGCTAGTCCCAGTGCAATGACAAAAGCTCTGCACTATGAGTTCACAAAAATACATATATTTAGAGAGATACTTCTTACTGCAGCTCATTTAACTAGGGAAGAGCAATTATTGCAAATGACATTGAAAACACTTGTGACATTTGTTGTCTTTTTTTTTTTTTTTTTTGCTGTCATTTCCAAAGAGAAATGAGTCAAAAATAATTCATTTTGTTTTCTTTCTGCTGTACTGCACCCACTAAAATGCAGAAACAAAATGCACCAAAAATACAAGAAAAATTAAACAACACAAATGTTTTCTTCATACCTATATTCTTTTTAATTTTACTTATATTTGTACCTGGTGCTTTCCCACTCATGGCAGGCTCAATGTGGCTTACATGGGGCAATAGAGGGTTAAGTGACTTGCCCAGAGTCACAAGGAGCTGCTTGTGCCTGAAGTGGGAATTGAACTCAGTTCCTCAGGACCAACGTCCAACACCCTAACCACTAGGCCACTCCTCCACTCCACACAAATTTGCTTGCTTATCTTTTTTTCAAACCAAGAAATTTAAGGTTCTTTTTACCAAGCCACGCTAGAATGTGGCAGGTGCTGTGATTAGCGCATGGGTTTGCAGTGTACTCTGGCCACTTTCTAGCATGGCGTAAAAATGCCAGAATTGGTATTTGTTTCAGTACTGGCCGTGCACTAGCTTCACAGTTGGCATGCAGCCATTCCCGCCTGAGCCCTTACCACCTCCTATTTAGTTGAGGGTGGTAAGGAGCCATCATCATGCGCTAATCCTGGGGTAATCAGGGAGTGCACGGTGATGGCCATGCACTGCCAGATTACTGCAGGGCATGCCTACTCCCCGTACCCCTCATGCTAGAATAGCTGCTCCTTTCAAGAAGAATCACTAGCTCGGTGAGTTACTGGTCTGGTGCCTCAATGGGACCTCTTGATTCAGATGCCAAACAACCCCTAAATAGTTTGGGTATGTCAGCTCAGCTAACTATCCCTCACTCTTCTCAAACTTGGATACCGTGCTATAGGAACTAGATTGCTCAATCTCAAGCTTGCCCAGTACTCCTAAAATAAACTGCTGCTTTGAGTAGGAAAACCAGGTATAAACTCTTGGGTATAAAGACATGATTAAGTAGTAACTGTTACAATCACAAACAGTAAATAGAGGAATTTAGATTCCATTTCTTTCCATAGGATGATATGCATAGTTCGTCTTGTGAATAAACTGAAAGAATTTCAGAGAAGGAAATTATGTACATATGATAAAAGAAAAGGAAATTATCTATGCAAGGGGTGATTCTAAAAAGTTGTTTTTTTTTTTTTTTGCACAGGAGTAACCTAATGGTTAGTGCAGTGGGCTGAGATATGGGGAAACCGGATTCAGTTCCCACTGTGGCTCCTTGTGACGCTGGGCAAGTCACTTGACCCTCCATTGTCTCAGGTACAAAAACTTAGACTGCCACTAGGGGCACAGAAAGGACATGTATGTAATAAGCAAACCACTTTAGCTGTACCAAAGAAAGAGGTATATCTAGAGTCTTAATAAACACATAAAGGGCAGAACCCTAGTGTTCATGCAATTCATGCACATCCAGGGCTTTTTTTGAGGGGGTACTTGGGGGTACTGAGTACCGGCACCTTTTCTATTGTCTGCTAAAATTGACATATGGTCCCCAAGTTTTAATGAAAGAGCTCAGGCTCTACACACAATTTCTGTCTTGTCATAGATTCTATGACTGGTTGCAGGAGGCCTGGCTATTGTGGGGTGGGTCCCTCAGTGATCACCCCACCCCTGAAGGGTGGCCTGGCATTTGAGTACCAGCACCCTTTTTGCTAGAAAAAAATGCACTGTGTACATCATTTATAAAATGCATGCATTTGTGCATACTGTATGTATGTACATTTACACCTGTTTGTAAGAAAGTGTAAATGTATGTGGCTTCATCATAGCTATGATTTCTTCAGAATTTGTGCTACTATTTAAAAAAAAAAAATACATAAGCTCTATCCTACAGATTTTATATAGTGTGCCTAGAGATTCATGCAGATTCTATAACAATACGTGTAACTTAACAAGCTCATGAGTGCTGATAACAGCACTTAACAAGCAATAATGAGCACTAATTGGCACTGCTTGGAATTTACACACACAACTCACTACATTGCCCCTGTAACGAAGTGCACCAAACTTCTAATGTGCGCAGGCAAAAAGGGGCTTGTCTATGGGCGGGGAAACGGGTGTTTCGTGGGCATTTACGCACATAGTTATAGAATATGGCCCAGTGTACATAAATCTATGCACCAGGATTTACACCTCATTTTCGTTGGTGTAAATTGATGCGCATAGTAAATGGATTCGCATAGAATACACTGAGATAACTAAGTGTATTCTATAATCGGCACCTAAATCTAGGCGCCGATTATAGAATACAGAATTATAGAATACGCTTAGTTGGTATTGATTTCAGTGCCGATTTTTTAGGCGCCATATATAGAATCTCCCCCTTTGTGTCTTTACAAAATGGCCACAAAACAGGCACCTACTTGGCCTTTCCCCCTAGACAACTTCTTATAAAATTAATTCATGGGGGCCATAACCACATGACCAGCTTTGGTATAAACTCTATGGCTTGTACAAAACTTAGGGCAAAACTATGCCAGTAGCTTTATTTTTATTATTACCTTGAAAAAATTAGCTGCAGAGATTTGCTCCTGCTTTTTCTGCAGTCATTATTTCAGAACAAACCAATATGCATAGTTTTTGAGGGTACGTTTACTAAGGCATGCTATAGGTGCATTAGCATTTTTAATGTGTGTTAATGGTTGATGTGCGTTAAATAATAATGCACCCATAGGAATGTATTGATGTGTTAGCGTTTAATGTGCCTTAACTTTAAAGGTGCATTAAAAATGCTAACGCGCCTTAGTAAACATACCTCTATGCCTGTTACTGCATTCTCTACCCTTTATCACAGCCAGGAACACCTCTGCAGTATGTTGAGACGTGTGCATACTCTTACCATATACAGGTTGAGAAATAATCAAAGAGCTGATTAATATGCAGAAATGCCTTTGATTGTTAGTAATCTATTGACAGAATATTATAAGACATTGTCTATTTTATCTTCACAAGAAAAAAAGGTTACCTCAGTTCACCAGGTGTTGCCTTTTTGAATTTCTTTAGTCAGATAGGTCTTTATATTTCTTAATTCCATGATTGCCACTGTGTCACAAGTTTTCTATACAAAAATAACAGGGGCTGGTAGTACCTTATAGAGAATAATTTATTGATGCAATAGTCCACTTTGTCAGATACATGAAGCTCATGAGGTGAATAAATATATATGAAGATGGATGTGGTGGTAGTGGTGGGGGAGGATACCGAGTATACCTAAGGCATTAAACAACATTGAATAGGGCATGGAAAGAGAATAATAAGAACAACAACAACAACAACATAATTTAGTTAACAACTGTGGTAAATGAGAGAAATAAATGATGGATTGATATGAGAAAAGTTAAGTCCATTCATACCTGTAGTTGGCCTTGAAGCCATAGTCCCTCTTGAGGCCTAGGGGATAATGTTAGTTTTTGGTTATTTCCAGTCAAGATCAGCCCAGAGGTACCTCATGCCCTAGGTGAATCTTCAGCCCAGGGGCGTAGCCAGACAGCAGATTTTGGGTGGGCCTAGTCAAGAAGTGGATGGGCACCAAGTGTGCTCCTCCCCCCCAATGCGATGAGGCCAGTATCAGCAGCTTAGAAAGCTTAGATTGCTTAAGTGGAAAGCAGTGTTTTCAGCACCATCAGAGGGAGGTCTTCAGCTGGCAAAGCTTGGGATCCCCCTAGCTAGCACTAAATATGTGCTGCTGTTGGGTGGGCCTGAGCCCTAAGTGGATGGGCCCCGGCCCACCCAGGCCCACCTGTGGCTACGCCACTGTTCAGCCTTGCATCTCTCCACCCAGGGGCAGCTTAAGGCTCTACCCCCTAAGTCTGTCATCTCCTTTTTCCTATAGTCCAGCATATCCCCTTCTCTTCCCTACCTCAAGTATCCAGCATATCAATGCCTCTTCCTTAACCTCCCAGACATCCAGTATCTTACCTCTTCTTCTCTAAATCCCCCCACAGGTCTCCCTTATCTCCCTTTCTCTCCGCTATGTACCCCCCAGGCAGTCAACATCTCTTAGTGGAGGAGTAGCCTAGTGGTTAGTGCAGCAGACTTTGATCCTGGGGAACTGAGTTCGATTCCCACTGCAGCTCCTTGTGACTCTGGGCAAGCCACTTAACCCTCCATTGCCCCTGGTACAAAATAAGTACCTGAATTGTGTAAACCGCTTTGAATGTAGTTGTAAAAACCTCAGAAAGGCGGTATATCAAGTCCCATTTCCATTTCCCTCTTCTACACTACCTCTCTGCTGGTGTCCACTGTCTTCCCTTTACCCTTCCTGCTGTTGGATATACCCCATGCCTGGTCACTGCCATCACTAACACCATCATTGCCCCCCCCCCCCCCCACAGCACCAAAAAAGAATTAAAATTGTCATGGGGCCTCTGGGCACACACACAAGCTCAAGGCCCATGGCATCATGCCCCCTCTGAAGCAGGATGTTCTGAAGAGATAAGATACATTGGGCCTTGATCTCAGAGGTTTTGCACCAACAATGCTAACTGTTTTTTATTGCTACTGATTTCTGTAGTGCTGGCACCAAAGCCAACCCTGAAATTGTGCCACCCTAGGCAAATACATAAGCATAAGCCAGAGTACAAATTCCACTGTTGCTCTTTGTGATCTTGGGCAAGTCCCAAATCCTCCATTGCCTCAGACACAAACTTTAGATTAGAAGCTCTCTGGGAACAGGAAAACACCTAGTGTACCTGAATGCAACTCATTTTGACCTACTGTAGCATGATATGATGAATTGTCAGAGTTATTAATTTTGCTGAAAATAGATACAGATATATAAGAATGTTTTGCAAAAACTTTGAATGTTGCTCAGAATCAGAAAGTAGATCTAGCGCCCCCCCTTCCTCCTTCAGACCTTGAAAGCCTAAAACAAAAGGGCTGTTGAATAGTCAACCAGTGTAATAAAAACTGACTGGATGGATACTGGAAAGTTAATCACTACATTCTCCAAGAACAGAATCTGCATATTGACAGCAAAGAGACTGGATACAACAAAAGAAAGCCCATCTACCTGAAACTTCCAGAGAATGACCCACCTAATCTTGTCAAGTAACTTTGGGTGTATATTACAGCGAAGTAATTGGTCAGCCAGGTAACATGTGACCAGCTAAATCAACATTTTCATGTCTCCATCTCAATATTTGAATACTGCCAGATCTGTGGATAAATATGCACTTACTCACACAAATGGCAGCATTGTGTCTAATTGGGATTCTATAATTACACACTCAGCTTGGAAAAAAGACGGATGAGGGGAGACATGATTGAGACCTAAAAAATCCTGAGTGGTGTAGAACTAGTAGAAGTGAATTGATTTTTTTTAGTCATTCTAAAAGTACAAAGACTAGGGGACACTCAATGAAGTTACATGGAAATACTTTTAAAACAAATTGGAGGAAATATGTTTTCACTCAACGAATAGTTAAGCTCTGGAACTCTTTGCCGGGGGATGTAGTAACAGCTTTAGCTATCTGGATTTAAAAAAGGTTCGGACAAGTTTCTGGAGGAAAACTCCATAGTCTGCTATTAAGACAGATATGACAATAGCCACTGCTTGCCCTGGGATTGGTAGCATGGAATGTTGCTACTATTTGGGTTTCCGCCAGGTACTTGTGACCTAAATTGGAAACAGGATACTGGACTAGATGGACCATTGGTTTGACCCAGGAAAGCTTTTCTTATGGTCTTATATTCTTAAAGGCATATGGCCGGATTCAGTAAATGGCACCATTAAGATCCGTGCTAAGCACCAATTCTATAAAGGTTGCTTAGTGCTAAGCAACCAGGGCCGGTCAAACCCGGTAAGCAGGGTAAGCACTGCAGGGGGGGTGCATGCCTTCAAGGGCGTCACTTTGCAAGCAATCAAGCTCTGCTGAGTATCTAATCTCTGCTGCTCATCTCAGTCTGGCTCCAAAGCTGTCAGCTCTCTGTCCCTTCCCCTCCCCCCTCCTAAGCAGAGAAATATCCTCCTTGTGTTTGTCAGAGGACGTCACTGCTCCAACTGAATCTGGCTCTGAAATAACTTGTGGGAGCTCAGCTAACCTCTGTCCTCTGCCCAGAGAGGGCAGTCAGACAGAGACAGCACAGCAGATCCTGGACCCTTGTTTTGTCAGAGACTGCTGTTTAGTGCTGCACCTGACCCACCCTTTTCCACCCCCACCCCCAACACAGCAACTCACAGGACAGGAGGGCTAGATGCCTGCTTTCAATTCCTAACCATCACCTATCTCTCATTCCCACTTCAGTAACTCCTGTTAGTCTGTCCAACTCAGATTGTAGAATATGTTAGTTTATGCTGATTAAGTCTGTCCTAGCTAGATCCTAAGTTGTGCTCGATGGGAAGGCTATTGTGCTGCATGCAGAGTCTAACTTCTTAGGATTTCAGGTTAATTTTTGAAGAATTTGAAGAGGGGCTATCTCTGTTCTACATGTGTGACTGCAAGGCCAAGTGTCTGAATAGGGGTCTGTTTGTAAGATTCTGAAATTTTGATAACAGAGGGGGGTGATTTCAGAGTTGGCAAGACTGTCTGTTCTCCTAATTCCTGATCTGTGTGCTAAGTTATTTTTCTTCTATACTGGTGTAATGTTTTCAATGATGCCATGGCTGGTAAAAGGGGTGTGTCTACTGTGGGGGCGGAGCCATAGTGATCCCGCCTCTGGATGGGTAGGGGCGCCGACTAATAGACTGCAGGAGGGCGCTGCGACGTCAGACGCCGAACTGGATTCAACCAATCAGCACTGCAGCGTTACTTCCTTGAAGCACATGGCCACGGAGGAAGACGAAATATGGAGATTGCGGGTCGGACCTCGGCTGGCGGGGGTTGGGGCCCCCCGCCAGCAAAAGTAAGCAACGGGGGAGGGTTGACGGCGGGGAGGGGGTGGAGAGAGGCGGCGGCGGGGGGGGGGGAGGGGGGCAAAAATGTGCCCCCCCCTCTGGCTCTGGCCCCCCCTACCGCCGGATTCCAGATACGCCCCTGCTGGTAACTCATAAATATTATCAGTTAAGTACCAATCATCTCCAAGAATTAATTGCTAGCACCTAATTGACTAGTTTCCCTGTGCATCTGGGATCCGCACCCCAATTTGGGTTCCCAACTGTGGGTGTGAACTTTGTAAAAACTGGGGGATAGTGCATAACTGTTAGGGGGCATTCACAAGAGAGGACCATGGGAGGGCCATTGATGAAATCAACAATTATGGGGGCAACTTACAGAATACAGTAAGTTGTGAGTATTCCTGTTGCATTTAGACGCAAACATTTATGTGAGCCATAGACCTGTTATAAAAGTTGTTACCTACATTTTGGTGCGCTGATGCTAGGTTTACACTAGTATTCTATAAGGACACTTGCGTGCCTTTTATTTAGGAAGCATAAGTGCTCCCGCATTAACTCTTTGTTAGCTAGTTAGCACTCATTAAGAATAACATGCTGGCTGGTTAATGCATCAATGCCTACTCTCTGCCCATGAAACTCCCCCTCCCAAAAATATTTTTTAAAAATTGGTAATGTGCAGGTTAGCACATGCAAACATACAAAACTACTGCAAAACGCTTTAATGCATTTCAGTAGTAGCCTGTTTGTATGTTCTAACTGCACATTAAGGGGTTGATCCTATATATGACACCTAAAAAATCCACATGGAAAACATTTCTGCCTAAGCATATTCTATAAGCAATTGATATCACAGCACCTAAAACTAGGTGCATCCATTTACGCCAATGAAAACATGGCATACATCCCAGCATGTAGATTTAGGTGCACTGGACCATATTCTATAGCTATGTGTCACATTTTCAAGGCAGAAACTAGTTTTGTGAGCCCTTGGGTCACTGCCGTAGAGCAGCAGTGGCAGGCAAAACCACCCCACACCAGAGACAAGGCAGAACTCTGACAGGAACAGCTAGGCTTCATCTGCACTTGACCGCCGTTCCTCAGGATTTGAGCCCCTGGGTGCAGGCGGCCAGCAGGACTTACCGGACAGGGCAGGAACTGAATACCAACTAGGCTGAACAGGGACTGAGGGTCAGAGGGGAAAGGAATAAACATGGGCAGCAAGGCAGGAAACTGGGCTAGGACTCACAGACAGACAATACTACACAAAGCAGGAAATGGACAAGCTAAAGGACAGGAACTGAAAGCTGACAAGCAGCCACTGAAACAGGGTACAAACACTGACAGAAAAGAGACAGGACTGAAAGCTGCCATGCAGCCACTAAGGAAGAGACACAGACAAACAGAAACTAGACCAGGAAGACAGACCAGAAACAAGACTAGGAAAATAAGCAAAAAACCTAAACTAAACTACATACAGACTAACTAGAACAGGACAAGAAACTCAAACAAGAAACCGGACTAGGCAGAAGTGCAACAAAGCACAAACAAACCAGGGACCTTAGACGATGCAAAGGCAAACACAGAAGTTTCCAGCAGGTTAATAAAGCCCATCAGCTGCTGAAGTTCAGCTGCAGGAATCACAAGGCAACTACGGGTGCTGTCCAGGCACAAAGAAGAAAAGCAAGTCTGGCAGCCCGGAAGATCCGGACCGGACTGCGCTGAAGTCTGGAACGTGTGACAATTCATAGCAGCCATCAGTTCTGGCCATCAGAGGGCGAGGTGAGCATAGCCAAGGAAACATTCACATACGTGACACTATGCAAGTAAATTTCAGAACACCCACGAAATGCCCATTTCCCATACCCATAATCATGTCCCTTTTTGGCTGCGCACATTAGAATTTAGGTGCAGTGCATTACAGAATATGCTTAGTGTATTGTGCATGTAAATTCTAATTATTGCCAATTAGTGTTCATTATTGCTTAAGTGCTGTTATCAACACTGATTGGCTTGTTAAGCCAATTAAGTTACGCGCGTTATTACAATATACACTTGGATTTCGATGCAGATCGCTAGACGAGCTATGTAGAATCTGTGAGTAAGGGCTTAATGCTTTAGTAAAAGGACACCTAAATAAACTAGAATGATCTTCTTTTGTGGTGCATCCTTCATATTTTTATTTTATTATTCTCTTACTACAAGGTAATTAAAAATAAATATTTTGTCTCTCTATCTATATACATCAAGAGAGTACATTGTATTGAATATATGAATAGAATACTAGCAGGTTCATAGGTATGTTGTTAGTGGATATAGTAGCCTCCAAAAGGATCAAACATATACCTTAATAGACGCTTCAAACACAGACACCCACCCACACATGGTACTAAAATCTGATCCTTCATTATCTTTGTTCTCTTTGGCTTTTATCCAGGACATCATACAATACTTAAAGTATATTTTCCATTTCTTTCTATGTGCCAGTACTTGGAACAACATCTTCCAAATGCAAATCATTTTCCAGCCTGTTGGCCTTCTATCATCATGTGAAGTCATATTACCAATCAACAGTTGGAAGGATATTTTTATGCATTTAATTATAATACATAATAATGGCACACAGAAAAGAACAGATGAAGGGCACTGCATTTAGAAAATGAAAAACGTTGCTTGAGCAATGTTTCCTTTTGGCATATTTTGTTGAAAGATTTTGTCTTTTCCTTTTGTTTAATACCATGGTACCATTCTGATTATTCAATTTGTAAAGCTTTGGTTATTTGCCACTTTGGGACAATTATTGGGTAGATAGCAGCTTGATAAATATTAGTGTGTCAGAGTCCCCCAAAAAAAGTCTTAATGGTTTTTAAAAATATCTTTGTAACATGATTGTTTTATATTCATTTTTGTTAAAAATTCTTATACAGTCTTTCTGTAGAAAAGACTTTTAATATTTTATATTTTTCTTTAAAGCACAAACTAAATTGTGTGAAATGTATTCACTGTCTGATTGTCATATGAATTATTTAACTATGCATAGTAGAGAGAAGAGAATGCTTTGTTGCATTTCTACATGTTGGCTAGCATATTTTTCTTGATGTTATGGGGCTATAGTAAATCTACCCAGCAGAGTCAACTGGAAAAAGTCTTGTGTTAAAATTTGAATCCAATGTGAAATTATTCTATATGGCTTTTATATTAGCTTTCTGGGGAACTACTGTGCAAGAGGTTATACCTCATTGCAAATAATGTAGACCCAATTTTGAGTTGGTATGGCTAACAGGGGCCCTTTTACTAAAGGGTAGAAGGGGAAGCTTGGGCTTGGAGTGCAGCAAATCAAGGTCTACTGCCGGACTCGCCCAGAAGCCCGGTGGTAGTCCCGCCTTTGCCACATGCCATTTCAGGTGCTAGAAAATGCATTTTTATTTTCTAGCACCAGTGGTGGTGGGGGTGAGGGGGGTCTGGTGGTAATTGGGCAGCACTGTGCACTGCCCAGTTACCACCGGGTTAGCACTGGAGCCGTTAGGTGGTAAGGGCTCCAGCTGTAAATGACCATGTGGCAATATTTTGCCAAGTGGTTAGTGCAGTGGAGTTTGATCCTGGGGAACTGAGTTCAATTCCCACTGCAGCTCCTTGTGACTCTGGGCAAGTCACTTAACCCTCCATTGTCCCTGGTACAAAATAAGTACCTGAAAATATGTAAACCGCTTTAAATGTAGCTGCAAAAACCTCAGAAAGGCGGTATATCAAGTCTCATTTCCCTTTCCCTTCTCTTTCCCATTTACTAGTCCTCCTGAAAAAAGGACCTTTTACTGATGGTGGTCAAAGGTGGCCTTGGTAAGCAGGAAACCTGTGTGCTGACACCACTGCAGGCTACCTTTTACCACCATTTGGTAAAAGGACCCCTTAATACTGTATGTATTTTCAGTACCACTTTCTGTGTAGGGAGCAACATTGAATACAGATAATGGACTACATTCTAAAAATAGTGCCAAGAAAACTTGCTAAGCGCTATTCTATCAATGGCGCTCAACGTTAGGTGCCATTCATAGAATAGCGCTTATGTTGGGATCCACGACTATCTTTAGTCACGAGGATTTACATCAACTGAACCCTGGTGTAAATCCTCACCCCTAAATTTGGTGTAGATCCCCCTTATTCTATAAAACGTATGTAAATTGAAGGAACACCCCTGATCTGCCCATGATCCCTGCCATGGCCTCACCCCCTTTTTTAACCTGCATTTTAAATTTATGTCCAGATCCCAGTGCCTAACTGCGTATAAATCCAAATTAATTCCAATTAGCACCGATAATTGATTGTTAGGGCCCAATTATTGGCACTAATTGGCTTGTTATTCAATTAAATTACTTGTGCAAATTGGGCATGCACTCAAATTTGCTACTCTTCCACCTTACGACTATTACTGTGACTTTACCATTTAAATTACATCTTATCACAGCATCACATTGTATTTGTTCACAGCGGAAACGGCTAACGCCTTTCCGGTACTATGTAAGCCACATTGAGCCTGCAAATAGGCGGGAAAATGTCGGATACAAATGTAACAAATAAATAAATATATAGAATTTGGGGGATTGTGGCGTGATCATACATGCACTATCCATTTAGCAGACAAATATCACCATTAAACGGGTAAATTCTAACACCATCTTGACCCATTCCCTAACTGACAAATAATTATAAAGTACAAATCTGACTTATAACAGTTTAATCAACCTGATTTTATACCTGTGGAGTGGAATTTTTGGAAGGACATCCAACTCAGAATATGGACATTCAAGTTTGTACATCAGATATGGACGTCCATTTCTCATGTATTTTAGAACAGGATTTGCTGACATACAGCCAGTTCTAAAATACATGAGAAATGGACATCCAAATATGTCCAACATGAGCATCCATTTAAAAAAATGAAAACGCCATACTATGAACGGAGGAAAACAAAGACATCAACAGCTTTCTGGCAGCGCAGGAACATCCATATTAGCCAATAAAAAAGATTTAAACATAAAACAAACACACAACTGCCCATGTGGAGGAGCAGTGCAATGTTAGAGCTGAGAACCAAATCAGAGAGCCTGAGGTCACAGGTTCAAATTCCACTGTAGCTGTTTGTAATTTTCTTTCTGCTTTTTTTTTTTTTTGTAATAATTGTGAGCCTTTCAGGGACTGTGACTTCCCTTACTCCCTCTACTGGATAACTGCTCTTTAATCAGAGCCCTTTCTTTAACCTGGTTGTGCCAACTATTAGGCCTAAATACGGATTGGCCCCTCACTAGTTCCGCCCAAAATACACCCAGACCATGCTCCCTTTCCATATGGATGTATTGCAGTTTTAGATGTCCATATCCTGGTTTTATAAAATCAGGATTTGGACATCCATGCAATATGGACATCTAAATGCCGGTTTTCAGACATCCAAAACAGGAACAGACCTTCTAAAATAACCACCATAATTTCCAAAACTATACAGATAGAAAAACTGTACATTCGCTCCTACTGGTGAAGGCATAACTTCTGTTGTATATTGGCCCATATATTTTTAAGATACACCTACTTTATTTGCATTTTTTGTAGCCATAAACTAAACTAATAATCCCCAAGACAATTAGAATGTATTGTAAAGAAACAGTATAAGAATGATCAGCAGTTTGTGACTTTGAGATAGATCCCTCCAAAAATTCTATTCATAAATTTGACCAGATGTACCAAGCTTTTCCCAAAACACACAAAGGCTTTCGGCCTAATTCTATAAATGGCGCTAAAAATTTCCATGTGTAATTTCATTGAATGACAAGCCAATTAGTGCCAATAATTGGGTGCTAATAATCAATTATTGGCGCTGATAGACATTAGTTAAAATTTACACATACATTTTTAAGTGCCAGGATCCACGTGGTTACAAAAAGGGGGCTTGTCCATGGGAGGGTCATGAGCAGATCAGGGGTATTATACAATAAGGGAGATCTGCGCCTGAATTAGGTGCAAAGATTTACACCAAGGTTTAATTGGTGTATATCCTCATACCTAAAGTTAGGCACAGATCCTGGCGCTAAGTGCTATTTTATGAATGATGCCGTTTATAGAATAGGCATTATTGTATTTTTTTGGTGGTGCCATTTATAGAATTGAGTGCTTTATGTACTAGTCATTTTTACCTATTATTATTATTTGTTGCATTTGTATCCCACATTTTCCCACCTCTTTGCAGGCTGAGTGTGGCTTACATAGTACCGTTATCGGCATTAACCGATTCTGGTGTGAACAAATACAAGTTGCGAATAATATCAAGGTGATATTATGGTAGAGTGAGATACATGTATGGTAAAAGACAATTGGGGAGAAATTAGTGAGGGAAAAGAAGAGTTAGGGTATGTCCATTACGATCTTTGGTTTCGTTGTGTCGTAAATGTCCAGGTTTTTTATGTTGGGTCGGTGGGGTATGCCCTTCTGAACAGTTCTGTTTTTAGTGCTTTCCGGAAATTCATGTGGTCGAGTGTGGTTTTTACTGCTTTTGGTAGTGCGTTCCACAATTGTGCGCTCAGGTAGGAAAAGCTGGATGCATATGTGGATTTGTATTTGAGTCCTTTGCTGTTTGGTAGTGGAGGTTTAGGTATGATCGTGCTGATTTAATAGTGTTTCTGAGTGGTAGGTCGATGAGGTCTGTCATGTATCCCGGTGTCTCACTGTAGATGATTTTGTGAACTCTCGTGCAGATTTTGAATGCGATACGTTCCTTAATTGGAAGCCAGTGCAGTTTTTCTCGGAGTGGTTTGGCGCTGTCAAAATGTGTTTTTCCGTATATAAGCCGTGCTGCTGTGTTTTGGGCGGTTTGAAGTTTCTTTATGAACACAAAATCAGAGAAATTTCTTAGTGCATCTTTCATAGGAATAGTAGAAATACACAGAAAAGAATGGTACTTTGGGCAACTAACATACACTAGTTGGAACAAGACATGTTCATAGAATACCTCCCATTTCATCCAATGCATATAGGGCCAAATTCAGTAAATGCACCCAAAGTTAGGCATCGCTGTGATCCATGCTAAGAGAGTATTTTGTGAAGGGCACTTTGTGCAGTGTGCTCCTTTACAGTATACTAGCTTGGTGCACTTCTTGCACCTAACTTTGGACATAAGCACTTATGCCTGACAAAAGCTGGCATAAATGTTTGCTTCCAACTGATGGTAGTTAGGCACACAAATGCAGGCATTCTGTAACATCGTGCATAAATTCTGGGAACACCCATGACCTGCCTGTGCCTCTCCCATGGCCACACCCCTTTTTGGAGTTGTGCACTATGAAATTTAGGTACACATTTTATAGAAGAGGGCATAGGGCAGCAGATCCACAGTAACTACTAATTACTACCAATTAAGTGCCCAGGTTTTGTTATAAAATGCTAGCATAATCTGGTATCAGCATGCCTAATACTTAGGCGCCTGCAGTTATACCAGCTATAGAGCTGGCAGTAGCACAGCCAGGAATATTTTACTGGGGATGTGTCTCCTCCTCCCTCTGTAGCCACTGTGCCACTGCGCCCCCCCCCCCCCCTCACATACATTAAAATCCTCTATGCTGCAGTCTTCACCTGGACAGTAGCACTCAAATTGCCTGCAGCCTGCACCGAGAATTCCTCTGAACCACTCCGCCCCTTTCTGCTGCAACTTCCTGTTTTGTGAAGGGCGGGATAGTTCAGGAAGGAAGCTCCTGTGCAGGCTGCAGGAAGCCTATGAGTGCCGTTGCCTGGGTGAACACTACAGAATAGAGGATTTTAAGGTGGGTATGGGGGGCCATATCTGACAGGGGTTGTATACGCCAATGACACACCTAGTTTAAATACACCACTGAGAGCTGGTATTACAGTATGCGTAACATGGAGCCCTGGCCATGTCTTCCCATGCTCCACTTATGTACCCCCCTCCCTTGCATTTATACACAACATAAGTTAGGCATGCTGTTACAGATTCCCTGCTGGCACTTATGTGGTTAAGCGTACACTTACATTCTCAGTCCTAGTATTCTGGACAATTACATGTGCAAGTAGCATATAAATGTGGGTACCTGGAATTCCCTTATAGCAGAGTATATAGTGAAAAATGTCTGATTAAGAGTCTATTATGGTGGTTGTGGAATGTGAAAACATTGTCATCTCTCTCTCTGTCTCTCTCTCTCATTATGTCCTTGTCACAAGTCAGTGATGAGGTGTGTGAGTGAGTTCAATCAAATCTGATGAGCTGCAATGTGAAATCTTCTGCTATGGCTCTTTGAAGTGGACTGAGATTACCATGTTTAATGATATCAGAAAACTATGAGATGAAATGTCATCAAAATTTCAAGGTTTCAAGGTACCTCAATATATAGCAGCAATAATTTTTTGTGCGGCCTTCAAGTCTTGTTTTATATTTGTTTATAGATAAATAGATAGCTATAGGTAGACTGTAGATCTATCTTTCTATTCACAACACAATGTCTCCTGCATTTGACCTCCTGACAACAATAACCTCTCCTCAACAGGTCCCTCCAGCAGACCAAATACCCCACCCCCAATCCAAATCCTCCTTGTCTCGTGGAAGCAAGAATGATCCCTAGTTGCTCCTATTCTTACGGCCGCAGGTGCAAAAAATGTTGCCAGTGACTCTTAGTGGTAATCTTGTACTACCGCTAGGGCTCAGTACCAAATTTGCATCTACAACAATAAGAGCAGAAGTAACCGGGGATTGTTTCTGCTCCCATAACCCACCCATGACGCTCCCTATTCCATGCCCCCTTTTTTGACTCATACTTAAAGAAAATCACTTTTAATTAAAGAAAATCACTAAAAACCATCCTCTTCAAAAAGGCCTACCCTACAGACGCAACGTAAATCCCCACATCCGGCCACACAACTAAACCAATGATCGTACTGGACAATATACAACCTCCCTCCTTTCGACCCTAACAGAGCCTGGAATACACCTACCTATTCGAACACAACACAACCATGTATCTGTTCTCTACCGGATTTGGCAAACGCCTTTACGGTACTGTGTAAGCCACATTGAGCCTGCAAATAGGTGGGAAAATGTGGGGTACAAATGCAACAAATAAATAAATAAAATACGTAAATTTAGGCACAGACCCAGTGCCTAAATTTACGCTCATACATTTTAATTAATTCTAATTAATGCCAATAATTGCTGGTTAAAAAGCTAATTATCAGTGCTAATTAGTTCATTATTCAATTAAATTGCACATGCAAATTGGATATGTGCCCAAATTTGCACGCACAATTATTAGCAATTATTTCCCCAGAAATGGCATACACTTGGGGTGGGACTACCACTGGCATCCTCCTCTCTACCTCTGGATCCCTTGCGGCTATGATTGATATCTCATCCCTTTCCTTTTCCCACACCTGATCTGTATTCAACAAAGCTATGTATTTCTCAATTTCTAAGGTTCTCACTTCTATATGAAGTGCCTTTACATTGGCAGATAATTGCCCTCCTTTAAAAAAAAAAAACAGCAACAGTCAAACTGGTTTTCTCTACTGGTGTTGCTTATCAATAATAGCCTCACCTCTGGTTTTTCCTGCTGACTGGAAGCATGCCTTAATTAGACTACTTCTTAAGCAATCTTCTCCTGATTGCCCCATTTAGCTACTGGACAATCTTCAATCTTCTATTTATTCCCAAGGTTCAAGAAAGAATTGTACATTTTCAGTTATCCTACTTTCTCAAGAAAACGAATTCATTTCACCCTAGAGAGGCAGGCTTTTGACCTGGCCATTGCACTGAATCTCTCTTTTTGGCCATGATGAATCTTACAATTTAAAGCTGCTTCTTTCATCATCTTCCTTGATTTGAATGCGGCCTTCAGTCTGGTGGATGATCATCTTTTATTATATCACTTATTGCATCTGGGAATCAGGGATATTGTTCTTTCATGGTTCTCCAGCTACTTGTCCAGTTGCATGTATGCAGTTTATTTGGGGTAATCTTATTTGGTAAATCCATATACCTCCTCTAGTGGTCCCTCAAAGGTACCATTTTGGCCCTGAAATCCTTCACTTGCTACTGTCATACAAAATCTTGATCTGAGTGGATATATTTGTGCAGACAACATTCAACTCATTTATTCCACTGACCAGAATTCTCCTGATCTCTCCATATTGAATTCAAGCCATGACAAAATCGCATTCTGACTCTCCCAATATGGAAAGATCTTAATCCCTTCTAAATGCAAGGCTCTTTGGGCCTCTTAATTCCCTCTGCTGTCCATTACCTTACCTACAGGAAATAGTTGTCCCATTCCCCTCTCTGATTGTATAGTGGGATTCCCAAGTTTCTTCTCTTCAGAAATCTTACTTTGCATTCAGACAGATAAGAGTCATTAGAAGTTATTTCAATTCTTTCGATTTAAAGACCCTTGCCATCATTTTAATACATAGTAGACTTGACTATTGCAATTCTCTATATCACGGTCTTCCTCACCAAATATAATATGCCATGGCATAGCTTTTTACTGGAACACAAAGATCTAATCATATATATATCTGGTTCTCCAAGAACTTACTTGGCTTCCTATCAAATACCATATTCAATACATAACACTTCTGTTAGTCCATAGTGCTCATTTTTGAAGCACATGGACATCTCAAAAGGCTGAAATGGGCATCCATCTGCTTAAAATTTCCAAATCCTGATTTTGCAAAGGCAGAATAAGGGCATCTAACTCTGTAGTACATCAAAATAGCAAGGGGGTGTGTTCTGAGTGTGTTTTGGGTGGGACTAGGGAGGGCCTGAGATCTGGACATCCAAAAACGATTACAGAAGGAGAAGAAACTTGGAAGTTACATGGTGCTGGCCAGCATTCAGCCCTGGCACCCGCATAGCTAAGTAGCCTAACTTAAGTCTGTCTTTTGAGTGATCCTATTTAGCTTCTTAGATGTTTGAGCACCGGCACTGAATATGTCTGCTTATCCTCCCCAACTCCCTGCCAGGACCACCCTGGCACTGCTTAGATTCCTCTTGGGTGGTTAAAGCTGATACTCAGTTGAACAGCCTAATTAAATGTCACTGAATATTGGCAGATGGCCTGCACAATGTGTTTAAGTGGGCAGAAGCTTCTCCTGTTTGCTTAAACCACACTGAATAGCGAGACAGGTTTCTATTTTTAAATAAATGCATAATCCAGTCAACTTTAAGAATTTATTGTACTTCCATAGGTCATTAAACAGTAGAGTTTCAGTCAGGCTATATTGACAAATATGAGTGTTGCTGGTATTTTATGTTTTTATATGCAATGTGTTGTTTCTATTTGTACAGGCTTTTAGCATTTTCAGGTGTATCGTATGTTATACAGTTTTAGATTAAGGGGAGCATTATCAATGTAGGCTACTGTTAAGTCATGTTATTTTACTACAAGTCAGGTTATTTTAGCACAGGTTCGCATTTATGAGAAGATTATAAGCACCTTTCTTGAGATCTTTACAAACTGACAGAAATGGTAAGAAAACTAATGTAACTTATGCAATTAAAGAAGACAGAGGGGCCCTTTTACTAAGCTGTGGTAAAAGGGGCCCTGCGCTAGCAGCGGTGGCTGTTTTTGCTGCACGCTAGGGCCCCTTTTACCGCAGCGGGTGAAAATAACCAAAAATAAAATGGTGGTTCCTCGATTGTCCAATGTGGTTTCTAGATTGTACATCACTGTGAATTGCAATGTGAAAAAGGTGATCTTAGTAAATACAAAAAAACATAAACATAGATTTTGGTCTCCTAACTTAGTGCCCTGTATAGAATTGCCTCCATTGTGGCTGAATATCACTATTTATCCATAGAGTTAGGTGGAATGACCTCACTCTTCCTTATAGCTATTTGAATTTTGGTTTTTGTCCTCTGATTGGTTCATTTTTGCCATGTGATTGAAGTTATCCTACATATAGCAGTAAAAGCGGTCATCTTTTTAGTTAGGCTACGCTATGGAGACAACTAAGTTTGAGCTGCAGGTTTGTTAAAATTTGATACATTGGTTCTGTGTCACTCTATTTTTGAAGATATTTATATTTATTTATTTTTCCTCTAGGAGACCATTTGCCCTGAGGCAGAGTTTGAAACATAACTTTGTGAAGAGGCATCTGGTTCTCCAGAGTGTTTTAGCTGCACTTCAGATAAGTTTCATCTTTTTAATTTTTCTTCTGTGAATTATTCTTTTTTAAGAAGACAATGTGATTATTAAGATGGTGAAAATGAAAATGAAACTTTTGATTAAAAAAGGACCGATGAACCATTTTAGCATGCTATGGTTCCTGTAGGGACCTGAAAATTGGAGCTACTTCTGATGGTCTGCATAAATTTAAAATTAAGTTATGTATTGTATTGTTAGATTTGAAGCTGAATGACCATATAAATGTTTCTTTAGCTCCAACTCACTCTTCATTGGCACTTTCCAGATAGTGCTTGGACAGTCTGCGATACTTTTCAGCAGCAGGATTAAAAAAAAAAAAAATTATATATATATATATATATATATATTTAAACTTGCAAGTTTAGTGCATGAGGGAAAATTGTAAACACTTTTCTTGAGATCTTTACTAAACTTACCTACTAACAGAAAGGCAGAAAGGGTAGGAAAGCTAATGTGGCCATCATTAAATACATAAACGGCTTTGAATAATTGGCCCAATTGTTTATATACATAAACTGGTACATCTCAAATAAGGAAGAAGTTGAATAGAGACCTTGTGCTATCTGTAACTACAGAGAAGATGTAATACTGTGATTTAAAATATACACAAGATAGACTGGACATTTCATCAGTTTTTCAAACTCTGGCTCATCATGATACAGATACCCCAAGTCAGGCATCTAGCAAAGAACATACAACAGAAAAGCAGCTTTGAGAGGCACATGGAGGGGTCCCATAACTCCTCTCCCACCAGTACCAGCACCAGCATCAGCATCAGCACCTCAGTGGCGTAGCCACAGGTGGGCCTGGGTGGGCCAAGGCCCACCCATTTGGGGCTCAGGCCCACCCAACAGTAGCACATGTTTAGCGGTAGCTGGTGGGGATCCCAAGCTTGGCCAGCTGAAGACTTCCCCCTGATGGTAACAAAAGTGCTACTCTCCACGATATTGGCATTTTTCAGCACGTGCCTGCTGCAGTCTCCCAAGGTGGAAAGAAGCGTTTTCCCATCAGTGGAGATATTATTTTGGTGGTGGTTGGGGGGGGGGGGGACACTTGGTGCCCACCCACTTCTTGCCTAGGCCCACCCCAAATCTGTTGTCAGCACCTCATACATATTTATAACCATACTACCAGTCTCACTACTCCCAATTTAAATCTCCTTTTTGTAATGATTATAGAACCAATAGTAATAAGCAAAAAGCATTACTACATGGCACACGAAATTGTATTCTGAAGAGTGTTACTTTTCTACCTATGCCTTAAATTTTCTGATGAGGAATTCATTAATGAAGATGCTTCAAGGCTACTATTCTCGATTCTTTTGTAAGAATTCCTACAAACAGCATTTGCCAGCTTACATAAGGTTCCCTGACATGCCCATCAAATGAAATATTATACATGTAAAAGACTTCTTGTTCAAAAAAAAAATCTGTGAGCTCCCAGAGCAAAATGCAGCTGATGTTGTGCAGAATTCATTTCAGTGGGGTTTTCTGCGACATCCTTCAATGCTGCTAAGACCGCTTGAGAAAGATCCCCAACAGATCAGGGAGGAGTGCACCACACTCTCAGGTCATTCCTCTGATTAATTTACTTGATAAAGAGCATAGCAGGCAGTGAAAAACTTTTGACAAGGAGGAGATAAATCTGGTCTATTCCTCGCTGACAGATTGCTATAAGCAATAAAATATTGCCAAAGATTCTGCAACGTGATGAAGGCCAGCTCTTTTCTTCTTGTTACCCTTGTTGGTCCTTGCTTTAAGTTGCAGTAGCAGCTGTCTTTTCCTGGCACTTTTGAATTTGCCTATTATGAGAGAAATGATTGAAACTTGTAATGAAAAGAGAGGCATTTTCTCTTGGAATTTGCTCTGATGCCAATACATTTCAAAATATATTATTATATGACTTTGGCCCACATTTTAAAAGCATTTCCATGTATATTTAGCAGTATTTATATGTGTAGATTATATACACATGTAAATGATGATTTCAGAAAGTCACCATTTACACAGGGAAATACACATCATGCAGATATTCCACATGGATGTGGTGGAAGCCTGGTTGGGCAGGGCAAAAATCTACATATGTATTTCCCACCTTACAAAGGGAATTCACGCAGACGCATGCACAGGATTTAAAAAAGTGATCCTTTCAGCCACGGTTTTAAATGAGGAATTGAAAAATTGCCTGCGCTAATGTAGGCACATGTATTGAATGCATGCAGATCCATTTATTAGCGCACCTGTAAAAAAGGCCTTTTTTTGGCCAAAAATGGATGTGCGGCAAAATAAAAATTGGCACATATCCATTTTGGGTCTGAGCTGTTATTGCCACCCATTGACTTAGCGGTAAGGTCTCATGCATTAACCAGGCAGTAATTGTCAGTGCGCGTACAATGCCAATTACTACCCGGTTAGCGCCATGCATTGGGAAATAAAAACATATTTTCCGGCACGCATATCGGACACATGTAAAAATAGGAAATTACCGCCCGGGCCACGCAGTAGTTCCAAATTGGCACGCATTGGATGCACGTAAGCACCTACATGGCTTAGTAAACGGGCCCCTAAGAGAATCAGTCTTCATAATCCCCCTTTGTTTATTGGCACTTTCAAAGCAAAACCAAATTAAAATTGTGGCCTCACTATTAGATTGGCAGCACATGCATGTGTAAGTTTGTAAAATGGAGCAGTTATTTTTCCATGTGGAAGTGTTGATTTTGAAACTTCCACATGTAAGGAGTGAATTCTACAAAAGGGATTTCAAAAATCAGCGCTGAAAAAAACTTTAAGCAGTATTCTATAAGTCGTGCATTGAAGTTCAGCGCGGCTTATAAAATAAAGTGTAAACAGAGAGATCACATAAATTTAGGTGCAGCCATTTGCAACAGTGGAAATGTAGTGAAAATACCTGTGCCTAAATTTACATGCAAAGCACCCATATTCTATAATTATGTGTATAACTCAAAACCAATCCCCCAAAACACCCATGATCCTCCCATTTCCTTGCCCCCTTTTTTGAGCATTGCATAAATTTTAGGTGCAGAACCTATGCCTAAATTTAGGCATATAAGGCCCAATTAAATCTAATTAGTACAAATAATTGCTTGTTAAAAAACCAATTGGCACTAATTGGCTTGATATTCTATTAAATTGTGCATGCAAATCAGGGATGCAACTAAATTTGTGCACAAAATATTTGGCACTTTTTATAGAATCAGGGGCATAGCTGCCCCATTTTAAAAATCTACACATATAGGTGCATTGGAAGAACCTCTTCTAAAACCCTGCAGGAACTGAATACTTCCCAACCTGGAGAAGACTATGGGGTGCTTTTACTGTAATGCATTAAGATCTGGGCTTAACACATTTTAATGTGGGACTTTCCCATGCATTAAGCCTAGATTTTCTGTGGCAGTATTTAGAACATTTTTAAAAAATTGGGGTTTACAGGTCCTGCGCTAATTTTTCAATTAGCATGTGGGACTTGCAAAAAATTTATGTGGGAGCATTACCGCCTCCTATTTAGGAGGTGCTGAGTGCTCCGGCGTTAAGACTCTGTTATATACAAAACATAGAAAATGTAGTCAGATAAAGACCATATGATCTATCCAGTCTGCTCAGACCTGCTAACAAACACCTTTTAGCAAAATATATAAATGCCTTTCGTTCACCTCAGGGAGAGCTCAGACTGGCATAATTCTAGTATAATTCTACGCAAAGCATTGTCTTGTAGCTTTCACTATCCCCTAAGTAATCAATTTTAACAGCCATTTCTATGGTAAAACACTGTTTTATGTTGGAAATAGTCTTATAAATTTGCCCATCCAATATGAACCTAAGCACGTACATTCTGTACATGTGTAACTTGTACCAAAATGCCTGGAGGAATGCCCGAAGCAGGGTTGGGGAAAGGTTCGAATTTATGCACATCCTTTTGAAAATACATCTACATATATGTAAATAACCAGAAAATCTGAATATGGTAAAGAACAGATGTAAATAGGATGGAATCCAATTTAAGCAAAACTTATACGATCTCATATTTGGAGTGAGCTTTGATGGCAGCTTCAGAGGCTAGGAAATAAGACCAATGGCAGGTAGATTTCTCCCGTCTGGGTCCCGTAAATGGGAAAAACAGATCAGGATGGCAGCTGGAGTGGGCTTTGAAGGCAACGCTAGTAGTTGGGTAGTAGGACTGGTGCCAAGTAGACTTTTACAATCTGTGTCCCAAAATTGGCAGGAAGAGATGGAGATTAACCCCCCCCCCCTGTTTACTAAGCTGCGCAGCAGTGCCAACACAGCCCATTCAAAGTGAATAGACTGTGTTGGCATTAGTAAACTGGGGGGGGGGGGGGGGTAAGTTTAATCATAAAGAAGTGGAACCTTTGTAGAGTACCAGATTCTACTCTGGCCACTTTGATGAGAAGACTGGATGGACTGTGTAGGTCTTTATCTGCTGACATTTGCTATATTACTATTCTTCCAATATTCAGACAGTGGTGGGCAGTGCTTTCATTGCCCGCCATCAGTATTCAATCCAGATCTTCACTGCTGGGCCATTTCCAGTGACTGGCATTGAATATCTGGTTCTTGCAATGCCGGCTAGTGCATGACCAGTTAATCAATAGAAACATAGAAAAATATAGGCAGATAAAGACCATATGGCCTATCCAGTCTGACCATCCATGCTATAACGCGGCTTAGTAAACAGGGCCCTGAGTGCTTTGAGCATACGCATCTAGGTCTCATTGCATAAAATGAGACTTGTGCTAAAATAGCATGAGTAAGTGGTATAATAACATCCTAAAGGTAGAACATGTTGATAACTATGCCTTTAAGTGTCACTGAATATCGACTCCTAAATTTCTCAAAACCATAAAAATTCTTACTTAAAAATTCTTTTCCTTCACACTCTGTCTCCCTGTCTTCTGTTCTTCGTGACTTAAACACAAACAAAATCTTTCCACATGTTTTGCAGTATGTCTTGATATTTTCTTTATTGTCTACAGATGTAGTAAGGTCTTTGTATGTTCAAGCTTTTCTTACAACTCAGTACTGAAATGATTCAAGGTATAACATAAAACATAAGACAATAAAATTCAGTTCATCCCCTTTCCTGAAAATGATATTCAGCTAAAACTGTTTCAAATTAATTAAAGTAAATGAGAGCACTGTCTTATTAAAATCAGAATTATGACTACAGTGGGTCAGGGCAGAATCAGTCATCCTTGATATTGTATAAAATATATATTAAAAATATACTGAATGATATTTAGCGCTATTTAACTATCCAGGAACGGTTCCTGGATGGATTAATATCACTTAAACAGCTAAGTGCTAATATTCAGCTTGAGATAATCAGTTATCTCTGCTGAATATTATTGCTTAGTACATAGCAACTAACTGGCTATATTGAGCAAAATAACAGGCTAGCCGCAAAAATTCAGTGCATCACTGGCTGAGTTTAGCGGCCAAACAAGACTGTCTAATAGCACTCCTATCTTTGGCCACTATAAACTTAACCGGCTGGTGCTGAATATTGACTTGACTGGTTAATTTTAAACTTGCTAAAAAAAATGGATATTCAATGCCGGTCACTGGAAACAGCCCGGCATTGAACATCCGGAATCAGTGCTGACCGCAGGACTTAGCCAGCTTGTCTCCTACAGGCTGAATATCACCCAGATACTGTTCACAGTATAGTTCTAGTAATCATTTTAGTATTGCTTAACCAAAACAGTTTCATCAAATGACATTTGACACTGCATACCGTATTTCAATATTTTTTTTTCATTACTGTATTCTATATGCTTCCTTTGCTTTGGTGCTGATTATGGAATTTCATTGCATTTATTTCAATGTACTTGGGAAAACTTTCATTTTAAGCAAATGGATCATCAGTTATTTCTGTTCTTAAAATCCTTTCAGAGAAGTTCAGTCTATTGCAGATTTTGGGGTCTTTACTAAGCAGCAGTAAAAAGTTTCCTTTGCATGCCCTTACGCGTGTCTTTCCCATGCAATAAGGTGATTTTTACCGCAGCCATAAAAATGCCTTTTTTTCTATTATTTTCATTAGTGGCCATGCACTAATGTTGCCATTAGCATGTCGACATTTTTGAAAATTCCTGCATAAGCTTTTACAGCAACCCCTTTTTTAGCACTAAGGGTTCCCGTGTTATATTTACGCTAAGCAGTTAGCACATGGTAATGTAGATGCACTAACTGGTTAGTGCGGGAATGCCCACTTTCTGTCCCTGACATGCCTCCTCAAACAAAAGTTAGAAAAAAAGTGTTAGTGCATGATTAGTGTGAGCAGATTTCAACGTTACTGCAGGATGTGCGCATCCTGCAGTACACTATTTTTTTGCTGCATTAGACGTGCTTTACCACCTAATACAACTTAATAAAAGGACTTTTTTATGCCTTAACCAATTGACAAGATTAAGTTAAAAAGTCTTTCTGGAATAAGTGATTTTTGATGATCCTTTAACAAGTACCTGACTTCAAAATACCTTTTGGGAAGTATGAACTCCCCCTAAAATCACAGATCAGGAATCTTGGGATACTGCTGGACTCATCACTAACTCTGATCCAGCAAATTCAAACAGTCTTAAAAAATGGTCTCTATCGCCTGCAGTAACTACAAAATCTCTCTCCATATATTGAAAAGACTGGTCTGACCACAGTGGTCCATGCCATGATAAAACGTCACGACTTAATTATTTTAATGCTCTATACACTGTTCAAACCAAAAAGAGCTTGCATGAGCTCCAGATGTTTCAAAATGCTTCAGCTCAATGTTAGAAGGATACAAGCAGCGTGACTACATCACACCCTTCCTGCAAAAACTACACTGGCTACCAGTCAGTGGCGTAGCCAAGGGTGGGCCTGGATGGGCCCAGGCCCACCCACGTTGGGCTCAGGCCCACCCAGTAGCAGCACACCTATGATGTGGCTGGCAGAGATCCCTAAGCCTCACCAGCCAAAAACTTCCAACAACTGTCCCTCCTGCATACCTTGTAAATAGCAGATCTTCGTCTGCAGCGAGGAGTGACTGATACATAATATTAGCACCAGCCCCACAGCCTTCCCTCTGATGTATTCCCACCTATGCGGAAACAGGAAGTTGCATCAGAGGGAAGGCTGTGGGGCCAACATGAGCAGTGTGTATTAATTGCTGCATGCGAGGGAGGGAGGATGTTTGAGAGACCAAATGGCATGCAGGCGAAAAAGGGAGAGACCAAATCACTTGTGGGACAGGGCAAAGCTATTCTGCCCACCCATCCTGGGCCCAGGCCCACCCAAAATTGGGTGTCTGGCTATGCCCCTGCTACCAGTCCCTTACTCTGTGTTTGATTTTCAAGGTCCTCAGGCAAAATGGGCCAGACTGCTTAAAGAAGAAGGGGCACTTTTACTAAGGCACGCTGAAAAATGGCCTGCAGTAGCATAGACGTGTGTTTTGAGTGCTCACAGAATCACGGGCCATGTGGTAGCTGGGCTGTAACTTGGAATTGCTGCACTTTGGGTGCACGTAGGCCCTTACGTGGCTTAGTAAAAGGGTCCCTTAGTTAGCTCTGAACACATCTTTGAGACCTTTAAAGTCCTCTCAAGGAGCATTACTATCTGTACCCTCATTAAAAGAAATTTTGCAATGTGATCTGCCAGCGAGTCTTCTCAGTAGTAGCCTCCACACTTACTCCTAGAGGGGCTACGTCTAACTCGAAACTATCTCTACTTCAGGAAGCAGATGAAAACCTGACTTTTCTCACAAGCCTTTAATACATGTGGTGACTGACTGTATACTCACTCCACACCTGTTCTAGCTTGCTGCATACCCTGTAACTTAGACCAGTTCCTCATATCTTCTTTAACTGTACAAAGATTTTGCCTTGAGTTTAGTCACCCATCTATTTATCCCAACTGACCCTGTACCATCCATCTTGTCCCCATTTATATATCTACACTTGGTCCCTCAGCTAGGTAGAAAAGCATTAACATTATATCTGTGTTGTTTGAATGTTCTATTGCTTTCTTATTAGGTGTTTCACTAGTATTATGCTGACATTGTATTAAATATTCTTCTATGCTGTCTATTATGGTATTGTTTGTATTGTACTGACATCATATTTTCAAGTTTATCTCATTTATTGTATTTATGTTTATATTTGGTCATTTTACTATTGTTATGTTAACAAAATTGTAAGTTTTTTGTTAAACTGGACCTGATGCACACTGCCATGGGTGAATCTGTTCATAAAGGCAGTTAATAAGTCCCAATAAATAAATAAATAAATAAATAAATAAATAAAAGAAAGATAGTTCTCGAACTGCTTTGCTATGCAGGAAAATATATAACAAAGGCTTTGTATGAAATGTCTGAATTATCCTTGGTGGTAAAGATGACATTACATTCTGCTGACTCATGGAAAAGACTTAAAGATGCATTGAGATTTTCAGGATTATTTGACAAAGCACTATTTTATTTGCAAAATGTTAATGAAATCTAAGAGACAACCATTTATAGCTTCTTGGTCTCAATAAGTTCTATTCATTTTCCAGTATTTGAGAGATCTGTTCCAGACACAACTGATAAGTTTCTGGATTACAGCTCTGCAGAAAAGTGGTTATTATTCCAGAATAGCTCTCTGTGGCAAAAATAATAGAGCCTGTATCCTTCATAGAAAGGACTCAAAAGAAAATTTCAAGCACAGAACTAATAAAGTAAAATAAAAACAAAAAATGGAAAATAAGTTGATACCATTTTATTGGGTCAACAATATATTTATATGATTAACTTTTGGAAGCCAAAGAATTCTTTCTCAGGTCAGGCCAGTATGTGCAAAAGATGACAAATATCAGAATATATGAGCACTAGAATTACATCCTTGAGGGAAAGGTAGGGGTGCGGGAGGTCAGAGGTTGAGAGGGATGGATGATCAGGTGACAAAGCAGTAGAATTGTGCGATTTGCAATGTGATAGGAAACCCTGATCTGTAAAGAGCCCTTTTACTAAACCAGTTATGTGCTAATGTGCACACAACAAGCCTGGATTACTGTAATTCGCTCTTTAACAGTCTGACTACAAAGGATCTATTGTTCTGTCAGTTTACCTGTCTTATCTAGATTGTAAGCTCTTTGAGCAGGAACTGTCTTTTTTGTGTATGGTGTACAGCGCTGCATATGCCTTGTAGCGCTATAGAAATGTTAAATAGTAGTAGTAGTAGTACACCAGCTCCAATTGATGCAGAATGCTGCAGCAAGACTAAAAGAAAGTTTGAAGCAATGAGACCATATCACACCATCTTTGCAAAAACTTCACTGGCTACCAATACAATACAGGGCTAAATTTAAAACTCTATGGGCCCCTTTTACAAAGCAGCAGTAAGCCCTATGCAGGCTTACCACTTGCTAAACAGGAAGTACCACCGAGCTATCACAGCAGACCGGTGGTACTTCCCACCCCCTGCTCGCTGTCATATCTGGCACTACAAAAGTATATTTATTTTTTGTAGTGCCAGGTTATACCCGGTGGTAATCGGGAAGTGCCATGCACTGCCCAGTTACCACCAGGTTAGCGTTGGAGCCCTTACCGCCACCTCAATGGGTGGCAGTAAGGGCTCCCCCCCCCCCCCCCCCCCGGAATGTCTCCGTGGCAAGAGCTTTAATTGCCACATGGCCATTTCCTATGGAAAAGAAAGACTACTCTTTTACCAGCTGCAGTAAAAGGGGGGCCTCAGCATGCGTCAAAAACAGGTGCCAATGCCAGCGCAGACCCCCTTTTGCTGCAGCTTGGTAAAAGGGGCCCTATGTCTGACCTTCAAAGCCCTTAAAGGAAAAGGCCCTGAGTACTCGATGAACAGGATCACCCTCTACACACCCTTCAGTAGGACATGTTTATCCACTCCTACCCTAGCTGAGATAATATTTATTCACCTCTCTTACCTCGGTTAGCTTAGCGGAGTTTAAAAAAGACCGTTATTAAATGGACTTGGGGAAAATCCACTATTTCTGGGATAAGCAGTATAAAATGTTTTGTACATTTTTGGGATCTTGTTGGGTATCTGTGACCTGGATTGGCCACTGTTGGAAACAAGATGCTGGGCTCGATGGATCTTTGGTCTTTCCCAGTATGACAATACTTATGTACATGTGCAACTTTCTTTAAATTAGTCCCCTTATTTTATAACGCCTCTTACTCTCTTACTTATCTATGGGCCCCTTTTACAAAGCGACAGTAAGCCCAACGCAGGCTTACCACTCGCTAAAAAGGAACTACCACTGGACTACCGCAGCAGCCTGGCAGTAGTTCCCACCCCCAGCGTGCCATCATATCTGGCACTACAAAAATATATTTATTTTTGTAGCGCTGGTGTGTACCCAGCAGTAATCGGGCACTACCGCATGCTGCCCAGTTACTGCCAGGTTAGTGCAGGAGCCCTTACCACCACCTCAATGGGTGGTGGTTAGGGCTTCCCATGAAATGGCCACTGGGCAAGTGCTTTATTTGCCACACAGTCATTTCCTGCAGAAAAGAAAGACCTACCTTTTACCTGGCTGTGGTAAAAGGGGGTCTCGGCACGTGTCAAAAACACGCGCCAATGCCAGCACAGGCCCCCTTTTTCTGCAGTTTGGTAAAAGGGACTTTATATGTTCCATCTTTGCTTATATCCTACACTGTCTATTAAAAAGTTTTATTATGTATTGTATTGACATTATAAGTAGTATATTATGCCATACTTTGTATTGTGAATATTTTTACTGCTGTAATTATCTATTGCTTATGTTTGATTTATTCTTACTGTACACTGCCTTGAGTGAATTCCCTCAAAACGTCGGTAAATAAATTCTAGTAAAAAAAAAATAGGGGAAAAATGGTCTAACTTAGAAAGCATTTTGCAATAACTTTGCTAACCGTACAGTATTTATTTTTTATTTTGTTTTTGGAAGGGGCATGTCAGGGCGAAGAATGGGCATGGAAGTGCCATTCAGCTAATGTGCTGACTTTAGCACACACTAGCCCCGAATAATGCAGGAGCACTTAGCACTTCTAAGTAGGAAGCGGTAAGGACTCCCGCATTAATTTATTTCAGTGGCAATGTGCTAATGGGAACATTAACTCATGGCCAGAACATGAAGTAAGGGAGCTCCCCCAGTTGAGCAGGGTAGCAGAAAACATTGGCTGAGCAACCTGAACCAGCCAGAGGACATGCAGGTTTGAGAGTTAGGAAAAATTGATAGGTGATGGGGGAAGGGGAAAGGATTGAGAGGAATGGAGGGAAATAATATAAAGGGAAGGTGAGGTAGGTAGGCAGAGGATTGGAGAAGGGGGCAGTCATGAGGAATAAAGGCTTTGTGATTGGGAAGTGGAAGAGGGAAGGATTATGGGTTTAGAATGTTGTGAAACTCAGGCGTTTGGGGCAGGAAGAGTCATTTTCTGGGTGGATGCAGGTGGTAGAGGTTGTTGGTAAGGTAGTTTCGTCCTTTATTGTTTTGTGTGCAATTTTGGTATATGATGTTTTAGTAGTTTAAGCAAGGGTGGGAGTATATGTATTTTGATGGTTTAGGGATAGGGAGGGATGCAATCGCAGCTTGGGGGTGGGTAAAAGTGTGTTGGTACTGTAAGACGAATTGGTGAATATGTTATTAAAAAAGTCTGATCAGATGAAAGCCATGTTGGGTTGTGTTTCATGCACATCACCATCATGAGTTTTGAGAGCTTACTCCTGCGACACCGCAGAGTGAGTGTTGGGGAATTTAAATGATAAGTGAGTAATGGGAGGGTACAGCTAGTTCGATACCGACTAGTTGCGAGGGGTGGTAAGGTATGGGATAAAATAAAGTTCATGATTGTGTATTGTTAACAAGTTAAAGTTATTGTTATTTATTAAAGCTGCGGCCAATGTATTGCCACAAGTTTGAGGTTGTGGTGTGAATTATTTATAATTGTTTAAAGTTTAAAGCAAGATGAAAGGTTGTGCGATTGCCAATGTTATTGAAAATGGCCAAATTTATGGCTGTGCTAGACATGGGCTTAGCGAGTGGGAAAATCCGTCATCAGGTCATGCTCAGTCCATTTACTAGCACAGCTTAGTAAAAGAGCCCTTAAGTTCTTTCTTGTATTTTCTCATTTTAACTTCAAATGTCTTACATTTCTGGATTGTGTTAAAGTTTCCTCTAAATATTATGACATTGATGCAATGATCTGGTCTTGAAAAGTGCTCCCTACAGAGGTGTCACCTTGGTTTCCTTTATGACATCTGATCTTATGTCTGTTTGAATTGATTCTTACCTTTTACATTTTACCTGTCTCTCAAACATAAGCATCCTTCCTCACATTTTCTGCTTTAAAGGGGTGGGTTATCAATGCAGGCAACAATTATTTTACCTGTGTCTTGTGCTATTTTATCACAAGTTCCATTTTATGCAATGAGACCTACCTTCCCGTTTACTAAGCTGCGCTATCGGCTTGAATGGGTTGTCAGCATTGCTGCATGGCAACCGCTAGCACAGTGTAGTAAACATGAGGACTAGTTACTAAAACCCTGGGCTAACAGTAAAATAACCCATCTTAATGGCAGCCCAAGCTGATAGATTCACCCTTAAATGATATGTTCTACATTTCAGGAAGAGCATGAGTAGAATCCTTTTATGTATGTTCTTTTTCCCATACGTCTAGCTCCATCTCTACCTGTTTTTATTCTATGCTGAAGGCTCACCTTTTCACTGCTGCCTTTGGCTCCTAGCCGCTACTCATTTGCCCTCCTCCCCCCCATTCCTCTTTACCCTGTAATTCCCTTGCCCGTAATGTCTTGTCCGTCTGTTTTACCTAGATTGTAAGCTCTTTGAGCAGGGACTGTCTCTCTATGTCAAATGTTCAGCGCTGCGTGCATCTGGTAGCGCCATATAAATGCTATTAGTAGTAGTAGTAGTGTTACCATGGGGTCCTGTGATATGTGCTGGTGCAATATGCAGCTTAGTATACTGCAGAAGCTTGTGCTATTCTCTGCTTTTTTAACTTTGCTTCAGACTAGGTGGTTGTCTAAGAGCCAGCGTTGATGGAGTAGAAAATAATCTCTTTCAGCAAGTGAAACTCCTGGAGTAGCTATAGGTCTTTTATGATTGTTCTCAGCTTTTCCAGCTCTGGATTGTACATCATTACAAGAGGGACTCTCTCTCTCTCTCTCTGAGAGTTTCTTTGTACTGCAGAAGGTTTTCCCTGGAGGTTTTGAGTGAAGAGGTAATCTTCCTGGAGATGATGTTGGGGTTGTAGCCTTTTTGTTTGAAGTATTCAGTCAGGATTTTGAGGTGTTTATCTCTGTCTCTTGAGTGAGAGCATATATGATGCTACCATGTGTCTTGGCTGTATATAATGGACTTTTTTTTGTATGTGAAGGATGCAAACTGGAATTGTGGAGGTAGCTGAATCTGTTGGTTCCTTTGCTAACTATAGATATTTGTAATTGTATATAATCATTGCTGATAGAAACTGTGGTGTCTAGAAAGTTTTACAATCAAATAGTGGTCAAAACAGCGTGACAATAATTTTCTTTTTCTTTTTTGTGGTGGAGGAAAAAGCCTCTGTAGCCCCGGACTAGAGTTTGTTTTATTCTAGTCTATGGGGTGAAATCTTCATTGGCAAAAAACCTCCTATCTGAGTTCATACTTCTTATGAATAATTCTTAAGGCAACAAGCACTTATCTCAAATATTTTCCTTTTTGATGTATCAACTTGTAGCACACTGTAGAACTACGAAACACATATTTCCCAGTTTAGTTGCTTTGCGATTGATCAGGTGAAAATCAATGAAAGAGGAGGTGATAGAGCTAAACACCTTTTGCAACTAGAACAACAGTGAGTGGATTTTTCGGTTAAAAAGTCTTTAGAACCTAATGTTCTAAAGACTATGATTCAGTGGGCCACGTTTTTTTAGGACTGGCCCTTTAACAAGTTTTTTTTTGTACCCCACACTTTCCCACTCATGGCAGGCTCAATGCGGCCAGGTACTTATTTGTACCAGGGGCAATGGAGGGTTAAGTGACTTGCCCAGAGTCAGAAGGAGCTGCCTGTGCCTGAAGTGGGAATTGAGCTCAGTTCCCCAGGACCAGAGTCTGCCACCCTAATCACTAGGCCACTCCTGCCTGTTAGGCAACAGTGGCCCTTTAAATAATGTTGTGTACATGCAAACCAATAGAAAGTCGTGAATGTAAGGATTGCATTAATGAGCGTTGAATATAAGCTACATAAGTAATGCCACACTGGGAAAAGACCAAGGGTCCATTGAGCCCAGCATCCTATCCACGACAGCGGCCAAATCCAGGCCAAGGGCACCTGGCAAGTTTCCCAAACGTACAAACATTCTATACATGTTATTCCTGGAATTGTGGATTTTTCCCCAAGTCCATTTAGTAGCGGTTTAGATCAGCAGCCAGAATAATCAACGCTGGGAAACAAGTGAGTAGTGTGCCTACAAGTTGATACATCAAAAAGGAAAATATTTGAGAAATGTGTTTGATAAAGATTGGAGGATGGCTGTTTTTCAGTGACGATTTTCTGCTCCACAGATTTTCAGCACAAGCACGAGGGCAGTTCCTTGAAAAAGCCTAACACGGCGAAACGGGACCCCGTCGTAACGATTGAAAATTGAGATAAGTGCTTGTTGCCTTAAGAATTATTCATAAGAAGTATGAACTCAGATAGGAGGTTTTTTGCCAATGAAGATTTCAACCCTTAGACTACAATAAAACAAACTTGAGTCCGGGGCTACAGAGTCATTTTCCTCCACAACAAAAAAGAAAAAGAAAATTATTGTCACGCTGTTTTGACCACTATTTGATTGTAAAGCAAAGCTTGTATTAGGTTGAGTGGGATAGTCCGGTGAATTGGTTAAATGTGTCTAGAAAGTTAACATTTTCTGTGGAGTAGTCAGTTCTGAATCTGATTCATGGATGGGATACATTTAAAAATTGTGAAATTGTTTGAGGACAGAGTTGACATTTTGCTTTCTCTTTTAGTTAGATTATTTTTTTTCTCTCCCCCCCCTCCACACACACTTTTGAATTCTGTCTATCTGAAAATTGAGATGTCCAACTCGGGATATGTCAAGTTCCACTAGTATTTTAGAACAGGATCTGCTGACCTACTGCCTGTTCTAAAATACATCCAGAAATGGATGTGTGTGTTCTGGTTATATATGGTAGGAGCATCCATTTTATGGGTATCAACATCTAAACTATCAACTGAGTCAACATGGCAACATAAATATGTATGTGCCTACCAGTGCATTTTTTCTAGCGAAAAAGGTGCCGGTACTCAAATGCTAAGCCTCCCTTCAGGGGTGGGGGTGATTGCTGAGGGACCCTCCCCACAATAGCCAGGCCCCCTGCAACCAATCACAGAATCTATGACAAGACAGAGTTGGTGTGTAGAGCCTGAGCTATTTCATTAAAACTTGAGGTCCATGAGTCAATTTTAGCAGACAATAGAAAAGGTGCCGGTACTCAGTACCCCCTCAAAAAAAGCCCTGGTGCCCACACACACACATATAAGTTTGTATTTCAGTACATATAACTATATGTGCTGAAACATAGATAGATAGATAGATAGATAGATAGATAGATAGATAGATAGATAGATAGATAGATAGATAGATAGATAGATAGATAGATAGTCATTTTAGAAATATGCATGAAGTTGTTAAACAGCCCAATATCCTTTACCAGTATTACTTTTGGGAGGGACAGAAAACACTGATATTCAGACTGCTGTAGTTAGCCTGGCTAACTCCTGCGGTCCACAGTGATGTTGGATATTCAATGCCAGGCCGTTTCTGGTGACCTGCATTGACTATCCAGTTTATTTTTATCTGGTTTCAAGATAACTGGCTAGGTAGATATTCAGACTTAGCCTATTATCTTGAAACCTGTCAAAGATATCCCACGTTTTCAAGCGGCCATACTTGGCCACTAAACTCAGGCTAAAAATCGGTGGATAGCTGGCTATATCACCTGATATGACTGGTTATCTGCCAGCCACTAACTGGCAATATTTAGCGAGGGATTGCTGGCTATCCCCCACTGAACATTGTCGGATAGCCAGTTATGGGGCATTTAACTGGCCAGGTGCCAATCCTGGCTGGGAAAATGCTTTTGAATATCGGGGGGGGGGGGGGATTAAGAGGGTGACCATCCCTTATCACTCAGTAGAGTCCTACACAATATGAGCATCTTTCTCTAACCTGGACATCCCTAGGAGCAGGTGTAAATCCTGACATTAATGTCTTTGGACATAAACATGCATTTCCTTTCTGAAATGAGGAATGCATATGTATCTTTTTGTCCCTACCCTAGTCTTGTCCAGAACATGCTCAGATCATGTCCCTTTGTCATATGTACATATTCAAATTTTGGATGTGAATATTCCAGCTTTCTGAAATCTGGCTCTATATCAGCCTTATTTTCAAAAGTGATGGGCGCCCAGATTTCGACCCAAATCAGGAGATAGGCGCCCATCTCGCAAAGGCGCCCAAATCGATATAATCAAAAGCCGATTTTGGGTGTCCGTCGCGGGAACGAACAAAGTCGATGGGGTGGGGGGGGGGGGTTGTCGGAGGCGTGGTGAAGGCGGGACTGGGGCATGTTTATAGGCCGAGCAGAGATGGGTGCCTTCAGCCGATAATCGAAAAAAATGGCCGTTTGTAGCCCGAATTTAGGTCTCTTTTTTTGGACCTTTTTTTTCATGAACAAGTCCCAAAAAAATAAGTGCCCTAAATGACCAGAGGACCACCGGAGGGAATCAGGGATGACCACCCCTGACTTCCCCAGTGGTCACTAACCCCCTCCCATCAAAAAAAACCAACTTTAACAACTTTGTTTTCCAGCCTGTATGCCAGCCTCAAATGCCATACCCAGCTCCATCACAGCAGTATGTAGGTCCCTGGAGCAGTTGTTAGTCGGTGCAGTGGACTTCAGGCAGGTGGACCCAGGCCCATCCCCCCTACCTATTATACTTGTGGTGGTAAATGGGAGCCCTCCAAACCGCCCCCAAAACCCACTGTACCCACATGTAGGTGCCCCCCTTCAGCCATAAGGGCTATGGTAATGGTGTAGAGTTGTGAGCAGTGGGTTTTGTGGGGGATTTGAGGGGCTCAGCACCCAAAGGAAGGGAGCTATGGACTTGGGAGGTATTTTGCTTTTATTTTTACTTGTTACAAGTGCCCCCTAGGGTGCCCGGTTGGTGTCCTGGCATGTGAGGGGGCCAGTACACTACAAATCCTGGCCCCTCCCATGACCAAATGCCTTGGATTTGTTCGTTTTTGAGCTGGGCACATTCGGTTTCCATTATCACTGAAAAACGAAACCGCCCAGCTCAAATCCGCAAAACTCTGATGCATTTGCCGGGCACAAACCGTATTATCGAAAAAAAAGATGGGTGGCCATTTTTTTCGAAAATGCGGTCTGTCCCGCCCCTTCACGTACCCATTCTCGGACATAGACACCCATGGAGATGGGCGTTCGCGTTTGATTATGCCCCTCCACGTGTACCATCTAAATGCCAGTTTCTGTGCATCCTAAATGCAAATAAGATTTCTAATATGACTGCCATCAGTTATTTTTTAAAATTGCACATAAGTGGTTAAAGCTTACTTTTACTGTTTATTATCTGAAAATGCTTTACTGGAAAAAATTGAATGGCTTCACTAGAAAAAATACCACTCCCATCTTTGGTGTTGTAAAATACTTAATAAGATGGTTAACTGTGCTGACATTTATATTAATAGCAACACAGTTGTAACTCAGTTCATGAAAATGTACATTAATTCAGGATATTTTCAAATCAAACTGAACTTAGTTTAGACATTGCTGAAGTCAACTCATAAAGCTTAGAACAATGGTCCAGCATTATCTCTTATTCAATTCATATCTTCCATGAGCCCAATATTCAAAGGATTTATACTCCTAACTTTGAGAGTTATGCTCTTTAACATAGGCACTTGCACACTCCCAATCATACTCTCCCAGTACAATAAGTACACTATCGGACTACTGCATGTGTCAAAACAACCGGCTGCAACTTTATTGAAACATTGTTGAACATCCTTTAACTTCAATAACAGCCATCTCCCAAGAACATCAATTGTTTCACAATAACCACACAAATATCCATGTAACAACTAGATTAGGCAGTTTTGCACTAATCCTATCATGGAATATAAACCAACTGGTAGGGTTTGCGGTCCAGCTAAACCCTGTCCCATTCTCTTTCTCAAACCCATGACGCTACCATATGTGGGCCATCATCACTTAAATTCACCAGTTTTATGAACACTTATCTTGCTTTACTCTGATCCAATGAACTGAAGGACTGATCCAGTGAACTACCATAACTGACCCCTTCCCACCATCCAAAATCTGCAACACAACCCTGCCCCCAAAACAAAGAACAGGAGGGTCAAAACTGCCAACCCTCCCAGACCGCGGCTGCAGAAAAACTAAGCACCTACCCAAACAGCTCCCACCAGCTCCCATTTCCCATTCATGAGCTGATCAATAGACAAATAAAAAAACATGCCCAATCAGCTCCAATACCCCATATGGCCAACTTCAGCCTCCCTTCCCCTCTTCCCAATATCACTTTTAACCCCTTACCTGATTGCTCCACCCCAACCCAAATATTTTGTACCACATTGGTCTCTTTGAAAATTTACTAGCTAGTTTTTTTCTCTCTTATTCCAGAGCTTTCAAGTTACCCAGTTCCAGAAAGGAGATTTTAGGCCAGTCCTGGATTTTTGACAACCTTATCCTAATGGGATCTACAATATTGATTTCAATAGGCATCAGGGGTTACAAATCCCACATTGTGTTGGGATGCAAGTTTAAAACTAAGACTGGCCAAAAAGTCTTTCTCCTACAACTAGGTAACTTGGCAGCTCTTCTTAAGCTGTCAAATTTAGTCTTTCTTTTAGCATGCTTATTTATTCATTATTTTATTGTTTTAAAGCATTTACACTAATTCCAAGAATAAGTCTTGTACAGAAAAGATAACATAAGAAACACTGTTATAAGCACAAATACAACAATATTAGAAACAATACTCATGAGCCACCTCTAGTCCACCATTGTCCACATGGAGGCAAGGCACAGTTCAAGGTAATAATAAAGCCCAAAAGCTAGTTTAACTAAGGCAGTAGAGGAATCTCTCAGGGCATATCTTCAAAAGTTTTGGAGTAGATGTAACAGGTGCTATAGATGGTGGAAGAGAAACTATTGACATCTTACAGTACTATGCAAAAACATCTCAAGATGTTTAGGATCAAAGTAAATATATTTAACAGGATTCAGGTTAATTACACACTTTTAGGGAAAGTTTAACCAGAATAAGTCTCCCTATTACAAAACCCTAGACTGCAACTTTAGGAACTGTTGCCATCTCTTTTGAATCATTCTGGAAACATCAGGATAAACTCTTATTTTACAAGAGCAAGTAACTTTTCATTTCACTGTTCCTCCAATAAGTGCATTTAACACAAAAGGATTACTGGAAACAGAGCTTGATAAGAAAATGGAATCATGATGTATTAGGAAACAAGGCAGGAACAGGAATCAAATATATGGCGTCAGAGACCAAGATAGCTGGATAGGAGCAATGAACCAGTAGGAAACAAGCCCATAGGTGGGACAAATAGTCCGAGCCTGTCCCTGACTGGTCCCCACTAGGCTAATCAGGAAATAGGAGCTAAGATTACCAGCCAGCCCAGGCACAAGAATAGCTCCTCCTAAACGACAGGTACCCATGGGGCACTGGTGTGAAGCTGGCTTGTGTCCGTTAATTATGAACTACACTGGGAAAAAACTGAAGTTTCCTGTTTTGGGTTAAATACTTTACATTTCTCATGTTGTTTCAAATCCCAAGTCTATACTAGTGTGGGATACTGGCTGGAGTTCCTATAGAGAAGGGAGGGTGGAATCTCCAAACACAATTGTGAACAAGAATATAGAATGCACATTTTTCTCAGAGCAGGAGCTGACATAGAAGAATAGAGACATTGTTGAACCCCTAGTAAGTTGTGGCTAACATTTGCTATGTTAATTTTGTTTGTTGTGCTATTTGAACTATGACTGCAAGAGAAGGAGAAAACTGAAATTTCATGGCTACGCATTTTGAACTGTGATTGCAGGAGACAGTGGAAAACTGTGCATTTCCCTTTCTGTGCTTTTGGACTGTGAATGCAGAAAAGGAAGAGAAATTGTTGTGTATTTTTCTTTTGTGCTTCAACTTACCTCTTTGAGAAGTTCTGAGAGACAACGAGTGTGCTAACTAGAGCTAGTTCAGAAGAGTTTGCCAAGATATTTGAACCTTGATGAGGAAGAGCAAGCAAATGAAGGACCCCAACATATCAAAACTGACCAGTGCATCCAATTAAAGGGAGGCCCGAGTCAGTCCCAGTAAAACCTAAAAGATTTTTACATGAAGTAAAATTATTCACTTCTTCTGCTATATGGATAACTGGGAAGGTAACTGGTGAAAAATGTACACATTTGAAGTCTCATTGCGATTACCTTGGAGCCACACCAGCACCATGGAGACAGAAGTTTTGGGTTAACTGAACAGCAGAGAACTATCAGCAGCTACAGCAACAGATGGTCCAGCAGCATCAACTGAGCCAACAAGAGCAACAGCAGCTGCTTCAGCAGTTAGAAGGACAAAACAATCTGGTTGTACAATTAATAGCAAGACCACAACCAGATGCTATGGATACTATAACTCAGGGAACAGGTGTTACTGAAATGAGGACCAGCAAAGAAACTCTTGAATCGACTTGTAGCCAAAATGGGGAGTAAAGATGATCCTGAAGTCTTTCTTATTACCGTGGAGGGGGCAACAAAGGCATCATCCCGGCTGAAGGGCACAGCATATAGCTCCACTGCTCACTGCTTACAGGCTCAGGAAGCCTGTAGGCCTTGATCCTGACACAGGATCTGGACTAAAGGCAACTGAACTTCAAGTTGTTGACCACTTAGAGTTGATACCTGACTCTTATCATAGGAAGTTTTGTGAGACAAGATTTTCAGTATGAATGCAGTCCTGAGTATTAGCACTACCTAGAGAACTAGTATACTGATGGTTGGAACTTGGAGTCCAAAAGTAGAGGGGAAGTCACTGAGATGTTGGTTCTAAAGCAATATTTGTAAGCCACACAATCTAGGTGAAAATAGTGAGTTGGTTAAGGTTGACAAGGGCTACTCACGGTGCAGAAGGCTGTGGTGTTATCTAAACAGAGTAAAGAATATGATTAAAGAGCAGGAGTGAACATTCATCTTAAGGAGAAAGTCAGTAGCATGCCATAAGTACATAAGTACATAAGTACATAAGTAGTGCCATACTGGGAAAGACCAAAGGTCCATCTAGCCCAGCATCCTGTCACCGACAGTGGCCAATCCAGGTCAAGGGCACCTGGCACGCTCCCCAAACGTAAAAACATTCCAGACAAGTTATACCTAAAAATGAGAAATTTTTCCAGTCCATTTAATAGCGGTCTATGGACTTGTCCTTTAGGAATCTATCTAACCCCTTTTTAAACTCCGTCAAGCTAACCGCCCGTACCACGTTCTCCGGCAATGAATTCCAGAGTCTAATTACACGTTGGGTGAAGAAAAATTTTCTCCGATTCGTTTTAAATTTACCACACTGTAGCTTCAACTCATGCCCTCTAGTCCTAGTATTTTTGGATAGCGTGAACAGTCGCTTCACATCCACCCGATCCATTCCACTCATTATTTTATACACTTCTATCATATCTCCCCTCAGCCGTCTCTTCTCCAAGCTGAAAAGCCCTAGCCTTCTCAGCCTCTCTTCATAGGAAAGTCGTCCCATCCCCACTATCATTTTCGTCGCCCTTCGCTGTACCTTTTCCAATTCTACTATATCTTTTTTGAGATACGGAGACCAGTACTGAACACAATACTCCAGGTGCGGTCGCACCATGGAGCGATACAACGGCATTATAACATCCGCACACCTGGACTCCATACCCTTCTTAATAACACCCAACATTCTATTCGCTTTCCTAGCCGCAGCAGCACACTGAGCAGAAGGTTTCAGCGTATCATCGACGACGACACCCAGATCCCTTTCTTGATCCGTAACTCCTAACGCGGAACCTTGCAAGACGTAGCTATAATTCGGGTTCCTCTTACCCACATGCATCACTTTGCACTTGTCAACATTGAACTTCATCTGCCACTTGCACGCCCATTCTCCCAGTCTCGCAAGGTCCTCCTGTAATCGTTCACATTCCTCCTGCGACTTGACGACCCTGAATAATTTTGTGTCATCGGCGAATTTAATTACCTCACTAGTTATTCCCATCTCTAGGTCATTTATAAATACATTAAAAAGCAACGGACCCAGCACAGACCCCTGCGGGACCCCACTAACTACCCTCCTCCACTGAGAATACTGGCCACGCAATCCTACTCTCTGCTTCCTATCTTTCAACCAGTTCTTAATCCATAATAATACCCTACCTCCGATTCCATGACTCTGCAATTTCTTCAGGAGTCTTTCGTGCGGCACTTTGTCAAACGCCTTCTGAAAATCCAGATATACAATATCAACCGGCTCCCCATTGTCCACATGTTTGCTTACCCCCTCAAAAAAATGCATTAGATTGGTGAGGCAAGACTTCCCTTCACTAAATCCGTGCTGACTTTGTCTCATCAGTCCATGTTTTTGTATATGCTCTGCAATTTTATTCTTAATAATAGCCTCCACCATCTTGCCCGGCACCGACGTCAGACTCACCGGTCTATAATTTCCCGGATCTCCTCTGGAACCTTTCTTAAAAATCGGAGTAACATTGGCTACCCTCCAGTCTTCCGGTATTACACTCGATTTTAGGGACAGATTGCATATTTCTAACAGTAGCTCCGCAAGTTCATTTTTTAGTTCTATTAATACTCTGGGATGAATACCATCAGGTCCCGGTGATTTACTACTCTTCAGCTACTACTCTATGATCCAAAAGTGGATGAGGTTATTTATTTATTTATTTGTCACATTTGTATCCCACATTTTCCCACCTATTTGCAGGCTCAATGTGGCTTACATGGAAACAGGTACAATTTGAAGTTAGGGTCGAGTAAAACTAATATGTTCAGGTGCCTAGGGATCAGGGATAGGAAGTAGTATGTGGTGTCCAGTGCAGCTTGTGGTTTGTTGTGTTGCAGATTGGAGGGATCTAGGTTGAATTGGTGGAAAATGCTTTCCTGAATAGGTAGGTCTTTAATGATCTCCTGAAGTCTAAATGGTCATAAATTGATTTCACAGTCTTTGGGAGTATATTCCATAATTGTGTGCTTATATAGGAGAAGTCTGATGCATAGGTTAGTTTGTATTTGAGACCTTTGCAGCTCGGGTAGTGGAGATTTAAGTAGGTGCGTGATGCTTTAGTTCTGTTTCTGGCTGGAATGTCAATCAGGTTGACCACGTATCTTGGGGTTTCACTATAGATAATCTTGTGGACCAAGGTGCAGATTTTGAAGGTGTTACGTGCTTTGATAGGGAGCGAGTACAGTTTATAACCCACATTAGCCCGAAATAGACTCAAGTTCAATGTGGCTTACAAACAAACAATAAAGTGAATACAACATAATAATGTACAGAATATAACACAAATTACAATAACTTCAAGAAACAAATTAATACATATGCAGTAAATAATCAGGGATTTAGACTATCTCAAGGACAAACAAATAATTAAGGGTGGATAGGTGAGAGCATTATTAGACAGGACTAGATGGGAAACAAGATTAAAGAAAAGGGTGTGGGTAAAATTCAAATAGAGTTCTTTGTATTCATATCCCACAACATTTGGCAGACAATGGTGATGCTAGAGACATTTGGGAAGTAAGTGACCAGTTTCCAGTATACAGAGAAAGGCAAGGGCCCTGGTAAGTGTGTTGAATCTAAATTTAGGAGAAATGCCAGGAAATACATTTTTATCGAGAGGGTAGTGGATGCCTAGCATACCTTCCCATAGAAGGTGGTGGGGACAAAATCAGTGACAGAATTCAATAATGAGTAGGATAGACACAGATGATCCCTATATAGAAAGAGGATGGAATCAAGGCAAACTTAAATGATCTTATACATTTAAACAGAATATAGAAGGGTGTAACCCACACGGAGTGGCAGTTACATCTCTGGCTGCTTGGTTGGGCAGACTGGATGGACTATACAAGTCTTCCCTGTAATCATTTACTATCCACCTTATAATTGAAAGAGAAAAACGCCTAGATTTCGACCCAAATCGGGAGATAGACGTTTATCTCACAAAAACGAATAAATCGGTATAATGGAAAGCCGATTTTGGACGTTTTCAACTGCACTCCATCGCGGAAGTGTACAAAGTTGACGGGGGCGTGTCGGAGGCGTGGTGAAGGTGGAACTGGGGCGTGGTTATCGGCCGAGGAGAGATGGGTGCCTTTCGCCGATAATGGACAAAAAGTATGCGTTTGTAGCTAGAATTTAGGGCACGTTTCCTGGACCCTGTTTTTTCACAAATAAGGCCCCAAAAAGTGCCCTAAATGACCAGATTACCACCAGAGGGAATCGGGGATGACCTCCCCTGACTCCCCCAGTGGTCACTAACCCCCTCCCACCACAAAACATGATGTTTCACAACTTTTTATTTTCACCCTCAAATGTCATACCCACCTCCCTGGCAGCAGTATGCGGGTCCCTGGAGCAGTTGTTAGGGGGTGCAGTGGACTTCAGGCAGGTGGACCCAGGCCCATTCCCCCCCTACCTGTTACAATTGTGCTGCTTAATGCTTAGTCGTCCAACCCCCCCAAACCCACTGTACCCACATGTAGGTGCCCCCCTTCACCCCTTAGGGCTATAGTAATGGTGTAGACTTGTGGGCAGTGGGTTTTGAGGGGGATTTGGGGGGCTCAACACACAAGGGAAGGGTGCTATGCACCTGGGAGCTCTTGTACCTTTTTTTTTGTTTTTGTAAAAGTGCCCCCTAGGGTGCCCGGTTGGTGTCCTGGCATGTGAGGGGGACCAGTGCACTATGAATCCTGGCCCCTCCCACGAACAAATGCCTTGGATTTATTCGTTTTTGAGCTGGGCGCTTTCATTTTCCATTATCACTGAAAAACAAAAATGCCCCGCTCACAAATTGTCGAATAAAACATGGACGTCTATTTTTTTCGAAAATACGGTTCGGTCCGCCCCTTCACGGACCCGTTCTCGGAGATAAACGCCCATGGAGATAGACGTTTTCGTTCAATTATGCCCCTCTATGTTACTATCATGAATATTTTAGAAGCCCTATTTGTGTTTTGGACATCTGAAAACTGGTGTTTAGATATCCATATTGCATAGACATCCAAATCCTGATTTTAGAAAAGCAGAATATGGACATTTAAAACCATAGTATGTCTATATGGCAAGGGAGCATGGTCTGGGTTTGTTTTGAGCAGGACTAGGGAGGGGCCAAAATATGAACATTTAACTCTAATTTCAGAAGGAGAGGGATGTCCACATTCAAAGAAGATGGATATCCATATTTAGGTCGTGTAACATAGTAGATGATGACGGCAGAAAAAGACCTGCACGGTCTAGGTTGGAGGGATTAAGAAGACAAAGTGGTGTTTGTAGCCCCTAGAGGATTCAAACTTAAAAAAAAAGAAAGAAAGAAAAGACATTACAAATGACTACTGTGGGATTTGAACTGGCATCCTCTGGTTCTTGGCTGCTCTAACCATTACGTTGCTTCTTCACAAGGACATCTATGTGGCCATTTTTTTTTTGATGGATGCTCCTATGCTGCCACAAACACATTCATGTCCCTTATTTTGCCTTGCTCACAGTTTGGATGTTTTAGTTTGTAAAATGGATGTTCATGGACATAGCCAGCAATCAGATGACCATCCAGCTTATAATCGAAAGTGATCGCCGGCCATATTCCGACACAAATCGGGAGATGGCCGGCGATTTCTTAAACGCGGCGAAATCGGTATAATCGAAAGCGGCATTTTTGACAGCATCGCCACTTTCCCGTTGCTTCGCCGGCGAAAGTTCAAGGGGGCGTGTTGGTAGATTAGCGAAGGTGAGACATGGGCGTGGCTACCAGATGGACGGCTTTCGCCGATAATGGAAAAAAAAAGTGGTGCAGTATTTCGCCGGCTTTACTTGGTCCTTTTGTTTTCACGACCAAGCCTCAAAAAGGTGCCCCAACTGACCAGATGACCACTGGAGGGAATGGGGTATGACCTCCCCATACTCCCCCAGTGGTCACCAATCCCCTTTCAAACTAAAAAAAATAAAACTAAAAACCTTTTTTGCCAGCCTGTATGCCAGCCTCAAATGCCGTACCCACCTCCATGACAGCAGAATGTGTTGTATCCTCCGACAGCCTTTCCCTAGTTGTGATGTGGCTCTCGGGTGAGTGTGACACCTTTTCTGTTAGGTGCCCTGCAGAGTCACATTAGCAATGCATTCTGGTGGGTGTAGGGTACTGGGCTCTACTCCCGTAGTGCTTTTCCCCCCTGCTAACTGGGTCAGAGTGTGCCCTGTTTTGTTTCCTGTTGTAGTCCATGTGGTAGTGGCCATTTTTGTAAGCCAGTTTTAGTTCCCTTTCCTGTGTTACCCACGTTAGAGAACGTAGTTCTTACCTTGAATGGTGCTGAAAGAGGGCATTGTACACCATTGTGCCAGCTCTGACCTACTGCTAATCTTAGTACCAGGGGACTCTTTGCCAGTGGGGCACAACCTCTGATCTGCAGTTAACTGTGAGTAAACGTGGTTATTTCAAGAAAGGACTTTTTCAGAGAGATTAGTCTTCAGGTGTGAACTGGTATGCCAAAGTTATACAGCAGCAATAAGTCCTAGAGGCTGTATGCAGGTCCCTGGAGCAATTGTAGTGGGTGCAGTACATTTGTGGGTAGTGGGTTTGGGTGGCTCAGCTCCCAAAGAAAGGGAGCTATGCACGTGGGAACTTTTCTGAAGTCCACTGCAGTGACCCCTAGGGTGGCTGGTTGGTGTCCTGGCATGTCAGGGGGTCCAGTGCACTAAAAATGCTGGCTCCTCCCACAGCCAAATGCCTTGAATTTGGCCAGGGTTTGAGATGGCCGACATAACTTTCCATTATCGCTGAAAAGCAAACCCGACCATCTCAAACCCGGCGAGCTCCATGGCATTTGGCCGGGCTAAAACGTATTATCGGAAAAAAAAGATGGCCGGCCATATTTTTCGATAATACAGTTCCGGCCAGCTGTAGCGCCGCCGCCAACATAGATCGCCAGCGATCTATTTGGCCGGCAATGTTTGATTATGCCCCTCTATATCTCTTGTACTTTAGAACAGGCTGTATGTCGGATGTGAACAGATGAAAAAAGAGGTCAGAGACAGTAGGTGTGAATCAAAAAGCTTTATTGGAGGATGACTCAACAGGGTACCATGTTTCTGAACACAGGGTTCCTTCCTCAGGAGTCTTGAGAGAAATTTGCATACCAAGGAGGTAGATTATTCAAATTTCTGTCATGAATATTCATTGTGGATATCATGAAAACCTGACTGGCTGGGGTGCCTCTGGGACCAGGTTTAGAAATCACTGGCTTAGCTTCAAAGAAGCAATCAATAAAGAAGTATAGAAATCCTTGTAAAAAGTAAAAATACTTGTAAAAAGTATAGAAATCCTTGTAAAAAATAAATGTTAAATACCTGTTCTTCTAGCCCAGTCTTCAAGGAGTTGCTAACAGGTCACGTTTTCAAGATATCCCTCGAGTATGCATTCCTATATCATTTGACTAATACTCTGTTAACATACATTTCCTATATCTAATAACACATGCATACAATGCCAATTGTGTTGTTTATTACAAAATTATATTACATAAACTGAAATTAAAATGACATTAATGATATTCCTTCTTGAAAACCTCACCAAACACAAAAAAAGAAAACTAATGTCCTTCTATAAGCTACTGCTGTTGAACTTCTAATGCCAATTAATGCCCATAGTATATTTCCAGCATATATCTTGTAACTCCACTTGCAACTGTCCTAGTCGTGTTGCCTTGTTACTTTTAAATCCAACGTCAGATGACACCCAACTGTATCTCTCCACACCAGACATCACCGCGGAGACCCAGGCAAAGGTATCGGCCTGCTTATCCGACATTGCTGCCTGGATGTCCAACCGCCACCTGAAACTGAACATGTCCAAGACCGAGCTTATCGTCTTTCCACCAAAACCCACTTCTCCTCTTCCTCCACTTTCTATCTCAGTTGATAACACCCTCATCCTCCCCGTCTCATCTGCCACAACCTCGGAGTCATCTTTGACTCTTCTCTCTCTCCTTCTCTGCGCATATCCAGCAGATAGCCAAGACCTGTCGCTTCTTCCTCTTTAACATCAGCAAAATTCGCCCTTTCCTCTCTGAACACACCACCTGAACTCTCGTCCACGCTCTCATTACCTCTCGCCTGGACTACTGCAACTTACTCCTCACCGGCCTCCCACTTAGCCATCTATCCCCCCTTCAATCTGTTCAGAACTCTGCTGCACGTCTCATATTCCGCCAGAACCGATATACCCATATCACCCCTCTCCTCAAGTCACTTCACTGGCTTCCGATCAGATACCGCATTCAATTCAAGCTTCTCCTTCTTACCTACAAATGCACTCAGTCTGCTGCCCCTCACTATCTTTCTACCCTCATCTCCCCTTACGTTCCCGCCCGTAACCTCCGTTCACAGGATAAATCCCTCCTCTCAGTACCCTTCTCCACCACCGCCAACTCCAGGCTCCGCTCATTCTGCCTCGCCTCATCCTATGCTTGGAACAACCTTCCTGAGCCCTTACGCCAAGCCCCTTCCCTGCCCATCTTCAAGTCTTTGCTTAAAGCCCACCTCTTCAATGCTGCGTTCGGCACCTAACCCTTACCGTTCAGTGAATCCAGACTGCCCCAATTTGACTGCCCCTATCGGACCGACCGTTCACTTGTCTATTAGATTGTAAGCTCTTTGAGCAGGGACTGTCTCTCTCTGTTAAATTGTACAGCGCTGCGTAACCCTAGTAGCGCTCTAGAAATGTTAAGTAGTAGTAGTAGTGTAAGCCCCGCCCCCTCCTGAGAATTTAACCTCCGAACAAGGAAGTCTGAGTGCCTCTTTAATGTAGTCGAGCCAGGCACTCAGGAAAAATTTCTCAGGAACAGAGGGAACAATACAAAAAAAAAATTAGATCAAGATGGAAATGATTTTTTTTACAAAAAAAGTTTTATTTAAAAATTAATCTTCAGCTCAGATAATAAGAATTCACTAATAACTCTATTCATAGAAACATTCTAATACCTAAAATTCTGTGCTTAAATTTCCTAAGGCCCCCTATTCTCAATTACCTAATAATAAAACATTCACAGGTTTAACACCAGAAAATTCTAACGTTTGTTTTTCTATTCCCTCCCCAGATTTATTTGTCCAGAAAAATATCAATATCAGATAAGTGACTCTTCAATTAACTGCTAAATTAATCATGCATGCAATTAAATTAGCGTAGTACTAGTGCACTGTAAAGAGTTGATCCTTTGTTTATTTTTTTCTTCCAGGTTCCTCTTCAGACGGATCTCAGGTAAGTATAAATTCTACAATTCTGTCCTCTTCATTTTCTCTTACTTTTGTGATAATCGAAAAGGATACTTTTCCTAAATTTTACAGGGTCAGCTTTCCTTCTTTTCTCTCTCTGTGAACGGTGGGTACCATTGGAAGAGCGATCGCGTTGATCCCTGGACAGGGAACAGGAACCAGGAACTGTAGAACCTACTGCACTAAACTCAAAAACTCAAAGGAAGTAAAACCCTATCTTATCCCTGACTTAACCACAAAAAACTTCAAGTTACTTCTTACTTCAACTCTGTTATCCCTAACTTACCCCCAAATAAAAGAATGGATAATTATGTGTCCCTATGCTAATTCCCTCCCAAACAATGATTCCCAGCCTTATCCAACACAATTTATAAAATTGTATATAAATACCAATAAGTAAATCTATAAATAACAACAGCCTCAGTTTACAGAAACTGTGCAACAGTTCCAAAATTCTTCAACTAGAACTTTTCCACGTTGCCAAACTCCCACTTATTACCTTCCTTTACTTACAAAGGAATTCAACTGAGTTGCATAAATGGCTGATGTTCACCAATCTCACCAGGTTTCTCTGTCTCATGCAGCAGCTATAGAACTGTAATTAAAACTTCCACTGCTGCCATGAACACTTACAGAGTGACAAGCTGTTCTCAAACTTTTCCAGCTTTTTCAATTGTTAAAGTATATCGTCTTGATTCATTCATTTCAGGTTAAAGACTTTCAGACTAGCAGGCATCAGCATACATTACTCTAGAGCAGTGGCGTAGCCAGACCTGAGATTTTGGGTGGGCCCAGAGCTAATATGGGTGGGCACGCACTGTCTATATAAGTATGAGTAGTGTCTCTTGGGATCCTACAAAATAATGCCTAAGAATTCACTTGATGATGGATTTCTAAGTAATCTGCCCAACAGCTGCCCTGCATCAGTATAACCACATACATACTTAATGGAAAAATTGATATTTTTAAATATAATTACATTATCCCACAATCTCTCCACTGCAAAATGCTATACACAAACTTGTGCAAAAACACACTCATATCTTTAAAACCATAACAGCACTAATTCCAAGGACAGGATGAGCTACAACATTATGCTTGAAAAGGCAGAACTGTAATTACACTAGGCTCTAAAACACCAATACACTACCTCGTGAAAAAAAGCAAAACAAAAAGGGCTGCGAATACTACATGCTAGCAGAATACTGCACCTTGATCACACTTGAAAAACACATGACACAACAGACATGACACAAGGAACTAAAGATCAAAAAATATGAAGGCAAAATACTGAACTGGAAAGTTAACTCAAGAAGTCAGACTCAGCATGCAGCAATACCAGAAAAATTTAAACTTACATGCAAAATATCACAGATGCACATTTCCAAAAGATGACATATTCAAATTAATAAATTCTGAATAAAATACTTTTTTCTACCTTTGTTGTCTGATCTATTCACTTTGGTCCCAGAGTCTTCTGTTTTACGCAATGTCTTCTTTCCATTTGATATTTTTTCACTCACCATGTCCACCATACTCCTGTGTCCTTATGCGTCCTGTCTACCATCTGTAGCCCTGCCCCTATCCTTCCTCGAGTTTCAGTATCTGCCCTCAACGTGTTCCAACCCAGCCCTTAAACTCAGCAGTTTTCCCTCCATCCATATCCAGCATTTCTCCTCACTCCCCTCCATCCATGTGCATCTACTTCCACTGTCTTCCCTTCCCTCCATCCATGTCCAGCATTTCTCCTCTCTCCCTTCCCCTCCATCCATGTGCATCTCCTTCCTTTGTCTTTCCTTACCTCCATCCTTGTCCAACATTTCTCCTCTCTTCCCTGCCCTCCACTCCATCCATGTCCAGCATTTCTCCTCTCTTCCATCCCCTCTATCCATGTGCACCTCCTTCCTGACTTCTCACCCCTCCCTCCATCCATCCATTCGTCCAGCAACTCTCCATTCTCCCCTGCCCTCTCCTCCAGCCATCCATCTCCAGCAAATTTCCTCTCTCCCCTTTCCGCTCCATCCATTCATGTCCAGCAATTTTCTTCTTTCCCCTGCCCTCCGCTCCATGTCCAGCAACTCTCCATTCTCCCCTGCCCTCTCCTCCAGCCATCCAGCTCCAGCAAATTTCCACTCTCCCCTTTCCGCTCCATCCATTCATGTCCAGCAATTTTCTTCTTTCCCCTGCCCTCCGCTCCATGTCCAGCAACTCTCCATTCTCCCCTGCCCTCTCCTCCAGCCATCCAGCTCCAGCAAATTTCCACTCTCCCCTTTCCGCTCCATCCATTCATGTCCAGCAATTTTCTTCTTTCCCCTGCCCTCCGCTCCATGTCCAGCAACTCTCCATTCTCCCCTGCCCTCTCCTCCAGCCATCCAGCTCCAGCAAATTTCCACTCTCCCCTTTCTGCTCCATCCATTCATGTCCAGCAATTTTCTTCTTTCCCCTGCCCTCTGCTCCATGTCCAGCAACTCTCCATTCTCCCCTGCCCTCTCCTCCAGCCATCCAGCTCCAGCAAATTTCCACTCTCCCCTTTCTGCTCCATCCATTCATGTCCAGCAATTTTCTTTTTTCCCCTGCCCTCTGCTCCATGTCCAGCAACTCTCCATTCTCCCCTGCCCTCTCCTCCAGCCATCCAGCTCCAGCAAATTTCCACTCTCCCCTTTCCGCTCCATCCATTCATGTCCAGCAATTTTCTTCTTTCCCCTGCCCTCTGCTCCATGTCCAGCAACTCTCCATTCTCCCCTGCCCTCTCCTCCAGCCATCCAGCTCCAGCAAATTTCCACTCTCCCCTTTCCGCTCCATCCATTCATGTCCAGCAATTTTCTTCTTTCCCCTGCCCTCTGCTCCATGTCCAGCAACTCTCCATTCTCCCCTGCCCTCTCCTCCAGCCATCCAGCTCCAGCAAATTTCCACTCTCCCCTTTCCGCTCCATCCATTCATGTCCAGCAATTTTCTTCTTTCCCCTGCCCTCTGCTCCATGTCCAGCAACTCTCCATTCTCCCCTGCCCTCTCCTCCAGCCATCCAGCTCCAGCAAATTTCCACTCTCCCCTTTCCGCTCCATCCATTCATGTCCAGCAATTTTCTTCTTTCCCCTGCCCTCCGCTCCATGTCCAGCAACTCTCCATTCTCCCCTGCCCTCTCCTCCAGCCATCCAGCTCCAGCAAATTTCCACTCTCCCCTTTCCGCTCCATCCATTCAGGTCCAGCAATTTTCTTCTTTCCCCTGCCCTCCGCTCCATGTCCAGCAACTCTCCATTCTCCCCTGCCCTCTCCTCCAGCCATCCAGCTCCAGCAAATTTCCACTCTCCCCTTTCCGCTCCATCCATTCATGTCCAGCAATTTTCTTCTTTCCCCTGCCCTCTGCTCCATGTCCAGCAACTCTCCATTCTCCCCTGCCCTCTCCTCCAGCCATCCAGCTCCAGCAAATTTCCACTCTCCCCTTTCTGCTCCATCCATTCATGTCCAGCAATTTTCTTCTTTCCCCTGCCCTCTGCTCCATGTCCAGCAACTCTCCATTCTCCCCTGCCCTCTCCTCTCCTCTAGCCATCCATCTCCAGCAAATTTCCTCTCCCCTTTCCCCTCCTTCCATCCCTGTTGTCCAGCAATTCACCTCTCTCCCCTGCCCATCCTGTTTCTGTCCATCCCCTTCCCCCTTCTATTCAGCGTGTCCCCCCTCCCCCTTCACAGCATCTCCAAGCCAACTTCCGTTCCAGTCTACTCCCGAAGTTGCAGCGACGAACGGGCATGCAGCGCTGCGGTAGTAAAAGCAACAAGGAGACTGGTTCGACTCTCCATCCTTCACTTCCCTCCCTCTGCGTCCCGCCTTCCTCTGACGTCATTTCCTTTCGGGCGGGACGCAGAGGGAGGGAAGTGAAGGACGGAGAGTTGAACCAGTCTCCTTGTTGCTTTTACTACAGCAGCGCTGCCTGCCCGTTCGTCGTTGCGACTTCGGGTAAAAGTCGCCGTTCCAGTCGTCGTCGCTTGGGCGGGCCTGAGCCAAGATTGGGTGGGCCTGGGCCCACCCAGGCCCACCCGTAGCTACGCCCCTGCTCTAGAGCCTTAAAATCACCGCGAGGCTCTTACAAATTAGTAACTACCCATTCTTCAGCTCAAATCATACATCAGCTACCTTCAGACTTCACTTTCTCAGTTTTTTAAACAGAATTCCAGCACAACTAAACAGAGCACATAACTACAGGTCTGTTCAGTCTCATATCTTACCTCCCAACTGCCCAACAAGCCGTTTCCCAGACAACCAATTGCTCAGCTGAGTGATGTCTGAGAGTGATGTCACTGAATAGAACCCTTATTCAGCCCAGTTAAGATTATTTAACCCCTTGGGTTACAGTAGTATCACAACTTTCTTTTTAGAGCAGAATATCAAAACAGCATACAGGAGAGTTCACTGATTTCATTTTATCAATCTTCTGTCTTGTTTCTGGTCCCAACACTGGCTGCGTTTCCTAATTAACTTCTTCAGGAGACCTTATGTAATAGGCAATGCATGCGAATTACCAAACTTAGAATTTACACCCACAATTTTCATAAATTCAGTATTGTACACATACCTTAAACAACCTCAAATTCATGTTAGGCACACCGCGAAAAGCTCCAGCTTCCGGTATGTTAACATCACTTCCTATAGTGTATGGGGTATAGTTTGACACTCCCACCTTTTATATGGACATTAACAAGAACTAATCAATTTCTTTATTGAGCCCATTGGGCTCAACAGTGTTCTAATTGTAGATTAACCTTTGCTCTTTTCGTATCAGCCGTCTTTCAACCCCACCCCTTCCCTTCTGAACATGAAAGAGAACTACAAATTTCAAATCATAAATAGAATGTTGATGTAGTAGCCAGTGATTCACTAGAGGTGTATCGCGTTTTTGTAACCGTATGTTACTTAAATGCTGTGCAATATGCATCATTATTTTACATGTGATTTCCCCAATATACCACAATTGGCAGGGGCAACAAATTCCATAAACCACATTTTGTGTATTACAATCTGTTCTAAATTTCAAATAAAAATGCTTTTGAATATTGCTCACCCAAATTTGGTTAGTGCATATAGCATGTTTGCAGTATACACATTTTTGACATTGTTCATGCCCTCCAACTTCCTCATTGGCTACCACTTGATTAAACAATTTTTTTGATAACAACTCTCCCATATTTCTCTCCCTTGTGCAGGAGAACCTAGGTTTTTCCACTAACCCTCCATGCAGAGCTAATATTGATCAGTGTTTCATGATGGTTCTCTGAATTGTTTCTTGTAAGGTAGTATACAATTTATGTAACTATTTTGATTTCCAGTTTTTCTTTGCGTTAACCAATACTGTTGCGTATATCTAGCCCACTTGTAAGCTGAACGTATAGTTCGAATAGGGTACCCTCGTTGTTGGAATCTACTTGTTAAGTCTTATGCTTCTTTTACAAAATGGGTCTCATCTGAACACAATCTTTTTATCCGCAAAAATTGCCCAATAGGGATGCTTTCTTTTAATTGAAGGGGATGATGGCTATTGAAATGTAGAATGGTATTTCTATCAGTAGGCTTATGATATGTACTGGTAATAAATTTATTTTGTGCATACACAATGTTGATATCTAAAAATTGTACATTATCTAAAGATGCCTGTGTTGTAAATTTAATGTTAGGGTCAGTGCAATTCAGATCTTTCAGGAATAAATTTAATTCTTCTTTCGTGCCAGACCATACTAGCAACACATCGTCAATTTATCTCTTCCATGTGACAATTTTTTGAGCGTACTGTGAAGTATACACATGCTGTGATTCAAACTCTCCCATATAGAGGCACGCCACTGTGGGGGCAACTGTAGCCCCCATGGTGACTCCTCTAATCTGCAGATAATACTGATTGAAGAATATAAAGTAGTTCTTCTCTATTACTATGGAAGCCATCTGTAATAATAGTTGAATCTTAGCTGCGGATAAATCCTGTGTCAGTAAGACTTGTTTTCTAATTTGAAGGCATAACTTCTGTGGGATACTGGTGTACAAAGCCACAACGTCTAGTGTTACCATAATAATGGGCTGATCTTGAGCTATCCTTAGTGTGGGTAAAAGATCTAAGATGTCATTAGAATCTTTAACATAAGACTTAATGTTAAACACAAAAATTGCAATAAAGGTTCAAATAAAGATCCTATACCTGATACAATCGGACGACCGGGAGGGTTGTCCAAACATTTATGGATTTTTGGCGTAAAGTAAATGCAGAGAATGCTTGGATTTTTTCTTACCAAATATTTATATTCCTTGGCTGTAATAATCCCTTGCTCATTAGCTGTTTGTAACATGGTTGATACCACTAAAGAGTATTCTGGAGTGGGGTCCCCTTGAAGCTGTTGATAAAACTTTTTATCTAATAATTGGCGATGTGCTTCACCTACATGAGTGTGCATGAGATAGATTTCCATACAATGGAGGTAGTATGACACCTGCAAGACTAAGACTATTGAGGTGGTGTACAGTCAGGTACAGTAGGTGTTTAACTGTTCCTGGAGGGCTCAGCATTTAAAGTAAAGAGTTGTAGGAAGATATAAATCTGGGTGCCTTGGTTTACAGTCCACTGTACTGACCACTAGGCTGCCCCTCTGCACTGCAAGGGCATCTAAGTGGCCATTTCTATAAAAATGCTGCCAGACAGACATCCTTGTCCAGTTTTTTTTTTGTATTCTTAATCTGGATGTTTCAGTTTATAAAATGGCTGTTCATCATGGACATTCTCACATAGTTTTGAATAAGAAACCCTGACATATTGCCTGTTCAAAAATGGCAGAGAAATGGACATTTGTTTGGACATTATGAGTAGGATGTCCCAATTCTGACTTGGAGGTCCTTTTGAAAATGCCCTTCTGTGTCTTCAGCATGCTTTATTCCCTCATTGGTTCAGTGTAGGCTGACTATATACTGTAGTCCACTATCTATTAGACATAATTCCTAGAGTCCAGATTTACATTATTGCATGTATGCACATATTAGGGGATATCCTGAAGTAGACCAAGGGCCTTTTTAGATGTGGAACTGTGTGAAATGCCTGTACTGTGGTTGCTTTCAGTTTTCAATATATTTCTTTGCACTATGATAGAATTCCATAAATTCAGTCACAAAATGGCAAACTCCCCCAGTGAGAAGAGGGACTCCGTCTGTAGAAGGAATATAGTTCCCATTTCATAACTATGGCCTTCTGGAGTCAATAGATAGGTGTAAATCTCTAAATCTTATTTTTAAATATATTTCCACTTTTATATGCATATTAATTTCATTATAATAAAAAGGTAGAAGTAGATATTCAAAGGGATTTAAGTGGGCAGGTCTTCAGCCCCAATCAGTGGTCTGGAGGAGATATTCAGTGACATTTAACTGGGTAGGGCAACTGAATATCCCCTCTGACCTGCATAACTGTCTAGTTAGTGCCAGGGAGACCCATGGGCAAACTCAGGGTAGGCTCAGAAGATATACGTGCACTAAGAATATTTGGTGCTGCACCCTGCACCCCTAATCAGTCAGATAGGACCACACAACAAAACAGTTAGGTATGTGGGAACCAGCACTGAATATTGACTGGCACCCCTATAACTTCCAGGTCCATCAATCACCCAGCTATTCAATCCCAGTACCTGGATATGGCCTGGCATTAATTATCCAGATGTAATTCAACCCGGGGCTTTTAGCAGCTTAGAAACCTCTGACTGTTGCTGGTTAAATAGAAAATGATGGCACATGAAGACATGACATGCCAGAGTGTAAACTGGTCTGTATCTGTACAATAGAAAATTCTCTTCACTGTCACTTTCAGTCAAGTATGGGCAGGTAAAAATATGCACCATTCAAATCTAATATTTTCTATTTGTTGAATTATAATTTTTATTTTTCCAGTTTTTTAAAATGATCATTTCACTAGCTGTCCCCGCTGGCATTGCTCAGTGATAGGTTAGTACTTCGTAACTGAGAAAAAGCAAGGTTTATTTGTGTGTAATTCTGGAGACTGCACCTATAGAAAGATATAAACAGGATGGAGTCGGTCCAGAGGGCAGCTACAAAATTGGTAAATGGTCTCGGTCATAAAACATATAGGTTTAGGCTTATGAACCTCAACATCTAACACTGGAAGAGAGGTGGAAGAGAAGGGATATGATAGAGATGTTTAAATACCTCAGTGGCATTAATGTACAGGAGGTGAGCCTTTTTCAAATGAAGGAAACTTCTAGAATGAGAGGGCATAGGATGACGTTAAGAGGATACAGGCTTAGGAGGAATCTAAGAAAATACTCTTTCACAGAAAGGGTGGTGAATGCAGGGAATGGCCTCCCGGTGGAGATTGTGGAGACAAGGGCTGTGTCAGAATTTAAGAAAGTGTGAGACAGGCACGTGAGATCTATTAGGAAAAGAAGGAGTTAGTGGGTACTGGGCAGGCAGGATGGGTCATTTGGCCCTTACCTGCCATCATGTTTCTATCTCTGAGAAAAGGTGACTAAAGTAGCAGATCCAAAAATGTTGAGAATGGCCAACTTTTCATGTCATGGGTTTATAAGCAGTCTGAAAAAGTTATTTGTATGAACATGAAGTTTAGACTGTTTTATTACAAATTGTTTTCCCTAACAGAATTCATTAAAACCTCATTTTTTGTTTCTGGTGATTCTTTTCCCGGACATGGTCACAAATCTCTGCTTCCACAACAGCTATTTTTCACCCAAAAAGACCAGGGTGAATTGAGCCCTAATTTATTTTTGTAATTCTACCTAAATTTAATGAACAAATAAAATATACACTTACATCAACAAAATGGTTAGTTAATGCTCTGACTTAAATCCTGACACAGCCTATTAAGGGACTCTGGCTATCTGCGGGGGACTTTACTTGGGGGTAAATGTGCTTTCTTAAGTTGCGAAAGCAGTACGTTCATCCTCTGACATTTGAAAAGACTGACTAGAGAGTATGAAACAATCTTCAATAGCCGTAGAAGAATAAATCTAAAGCTGATCAAAAATGAAACAGAACATGTGGCCTAGGAGCTTATCTTTTATATTCCTGTGCTCATATATCTATAATAATCTAAAATTTCAGCAGTTTCTGTGAAACACAGGATCAGCTCCCACTACTTAACAAGTCACACAAATATCCCAGTTAAAGAAACTAAGATCTCCTCTTACTCCCCCTCTTCAGAGATATGCAGCTGAGATAGTTAATATGTTATCATAAGAGATGACTGGCAAGAATTCTGACTTACACCAATTTCCATCCCACAGATGGAGTAACTGTGCAAATGCTGTGAGGGAGCAGCATTGATTAGACTAGTCTTAGGAATGTCCTAACTGTGAAAATCAATAGATGTAGTTTTCAGTAGATCACCTGGTACAGTGTGGCTCATAAGGGTTACTAAAGGAGCCTCTGGAAAGCATATGGTTATCAGGTATCTCACAATTGTATTCTCTGAAAACAGTTGTTATTCTATGAGCATCTTAAAGAAATAATATAGACTACATCATGTCTTGTCAAAATACCTTTGAATTATCTATATACTCCAATAGGCTGGATTCTGTGGTTTATGGTTTATTACATTTAGGGGCTCATTTTCAAAAGAGAAAAATGTCTCAAAAAACCGGCATAGTGGCATTTGGACTTTTTTCTCTGAAAAGCATCCAAATCACAATTTTTGAAACTTGGATTTGAGATGTTTTCCTCTGCAGTACGTGCAAATCACAAGGGGACATGTTGGGGGTGGGATTTTAGTGTTCCCAAAACTTGGACAATTTTCTGCCATAACGGAGCAAAACAAAGCAAAAATGTCCAGGGCTAAAAGTTTGTTTCAATCACACCTAAGTAACAAAAAGTGACCACAGGAGGGATTAAGATGTAACCCCCATTACTCTCCCATTGGTTACTGACCCCTTCCCACCCTCCAAAGATGTTTAATTTAATTTAGCATATTTATATTCCACCCAACCAGCCAATTTAGAGCAAATTACAAAAATAAATTTAATGTCAATAAACGAAGGTATTCCATGAAAATACAATACATAATCAGTAAATGAAAAATACCTTACAAAGAAGAAAATAAAACAAAGAATACAACAAATAAATAATTACGGTCTCAAACAAATGAGGAGCTAATGGTTAATAAAGCTAACCAAATATTTATTAAATAGCCACATTAAAAAAACAGTACATACCAGTCTCTATGACAGCTTCAGATGTTATGGCAAGTCCTACTAGAGCAGCAAGCAGGTCCTGAGGTTGGTACAGTGGACTGTAGAGAAAGGATCCTAGGCCCACATCTCACTTTAACTGTTACGCTTGTGGTGGAATGTGTGAGCCCTTCAAAACCCACCAAAAACCTACTTTAGCTACATTTAGTTGACACCTGCAGGCATAAAGGCTATTGTAGTGGTATACAGTTGAGTACAGTAGGTTTTTTGGTGTGTTTTGGAGGGTTACCCATATAATATAAGGAGGCAATAGTGAGATGTGTACCTGGGACCTTTTATGTGAAATCCATGGCAGTGCCCCCTAGGGTGCTCCATTGCTCTGCTGGGATGTCCGTGTGACCAGTCTACTATAAATGCTGGCCCCCTATATTCCCAACAGTTTGTTTTTGTGTGTTTTTCCCAAGGACGTTGTCTTTTTTTTGTTTGTTTTATTTTTAAATAGTCCTAAAGATAGATGCACTGAGTAGAAAAACATCTAGTAAATGGCCATTTTTGAAACAAAGAGTTGGACATTTTTATGATTTGAAAATTGCCATATTTGCTACTGTTTTTTTGGACGTTTTTCCCAAAATGTCCAAAATCGGATTTAGACGTCATTTTGCAAATGCCTCTCTTAATATACCGCCTCTCCTGCAGGCATAACAACGTGATTTACAATTTCCCAGTGGTTCCTATCAGCGCAGTCTCTTTGTCCTCCCTCACAGCCTCTCCTCCTCTCGCTCTCCAGTGGCTTAGCCAGTATGGGGCTATGGGGGCCTGGGCCCCCATAGATTTGCCCCTGGACCCCCTTGCTGACGACCCTCTTGACCCACCCTCCCACCGCCAACCCACCTACCTTTGCTGGCGGGGGACCCCAACCCCTGCCAGCCGAGCCGAGGTCCTCTTCTTCCCAATCCCACGCAAGGCTTCGTTGTACTTGCAGAACGTCAGACTCACAGAAAC